>NC_142356.1:25679774-25992502 GCF_059441175.1 Urocampus carinirostris | reverse complement strand
TGTTAACCTGATTTAAATTTAGCATTTATTTTCTTGACCCCAAAAATGGACAGAGGTTTTTTTCTAGATTTACAGTATGTCTCTACTGACTGAGCACTGTGTCTAAGTGGACTCAGTCTTCATTGAAACCCTTTTACCCGTGTTTATTAACATTTTCCACATGATTAAATTAACTTCATTCCGAATTTTCGAAAAAAAAAAAAAAAAAATCAAAACTAGCCGCTTATTCGACTACTGTAAATTCCGGACTATAAGCCGCTACTTTTTTCCCAAATGTTCAGCCCTGCGGCTTATTCAGTGAAGCGGCCAATTTATGTAATTTTTCTAACAGCCACCAGCGGCGCTGGAGTATAAAAGGTCAGATTAAGACCAGTAGAATATGTGCGCCAAGAAAGACTGCAACCTCTAAGTTTATGCATACATTGTCTGTTAAGTAAAGGTACGTTCCGATAATGAGAAAGACGCCCTTGATGGCAATAGTTAAAAGGAGGAAGTTGAGGACGATCTACCGTGAATTTCACAATTACGGGATGCTTTTTTTTTGACAGGCACGTTTGATGCATTGCGAGCGTGATCTTACTAGCGTGTTGGTACCTTTAAAGGCACGGTTTGGGATGAAAGTCATATTATTATCATTAAAGCTTTGAGGACTTTCTTCGTAAATATGTGTAACCATGCATAATATGTATTTGCAACTGTATATTTTTGTAATGTATTTATTTTAGAGATTTATTCTGTTATGTGTTCCACGGGCGAATCAAAAAGAGGCGGAGCAAACGCTGGCTGATGGGAAGTGGGGTAATGCTGAGTTACGGGTAGATCTGTCTGTTGTCGCAGCGGATAATATTGTATATATATATTTTTCCCACCCTCAACTTTGGAAATATACATTTTTTTCCTTGGATTACTTTCAACGGGACCCGGACTTTACAAGTCTGCATCATACGTTAATTTCGGGTATCATTTTCCATTCATGATGCCGACTGTGGTACTAAGATTGTGTACTAGTGACTTTTGGATTGTGTCGCTAGGAGGATAGGACCTTGACTCAGCCTCTTGCCTGGGAGCAAGTGTCTCGGCTTATTGGCTTTGTAGTGTATTTTCATTTGACGGATAATGGACAATTGATAAAGAATATAGAACAATAAAAATCTACAAAATCACAATTGTGGAACTTACATCCTCGTCTGGGTTAAACTTGTGATCGTGTCACAAGTTTTAATGCGGGCGCATGCGGCTTATACACAGGTGCGGCTTGTGTAAGTACAAAAGTGGAAAATCACTTAGAAAATGGTGGGTGCAGGCTATAATCAGGTGCGCTCTACAGTCCGTATTTTACGGTAATCATTTCAACAGTTTGTGGCTTGTCAGAAAATAGTCATTTCTTGCAGCCGTAGTACACGCTCGTCACTCACACAAACTCCGCATCAAATATTACCCTGTTACTTTGTTATGAAATTACCGTAAATTTTGGACTATAAGCAGCGACTTTTGTCACCCGCTTTTAACCCTGCACCGTTTGCAATGATGCGGCTAATTTATGCATTTATTCTAACGGCCACTAGGGGCGCCACGAACAGTAAAGGTAAGAGTGAGACACGCGGAATATATGTGTCGAGGAAGACGCAAGTTTAATGCAACTTTGTAGAAAAGGTGTCAATCGAAAGGGAAGCGCAAAATACCATTTGGGGAATCATTTTACAAGTCTATTAATTCGTAAACAAAAATTCATGTGGGGAAAAGAATGGATTCCAACGAAGCAGAAATGTTTTAGGCAGACTTCTATACATCTGTTGGCATTATCGTGTTTTTTTACACGGTTGGGTTCTATGGATTGTCCTTGATGCATCAAAGCTATTTTTGCTTAAATTCAGAGAAGTTAAAGACGGCCAGGGGACGTAATGGTGAGTTATGCCAGCTTTATAGTTTTCTGGTATCTGATTAGTATATTCTTAAATGGTCATCAAATCTTGAATCCCAAGATTTTAGGCTTTCCAATGATATGTGACATGATGTATTTCAAAGACTGGTGTCATCGTACAGACACTGTATCTGTTTATTAAAAGTCTGGGCCGTCGGAAAGCTAAGGGGTTAAGGTACCGTATATTGTTAAAACTGTTTCTGTGTACTTTGGAAATACCTCATTTTTCAATGTGGACACATGCGGCTTATAGTCTGGTGCGGCTTATGTTTGTTCAAAAATGTTTTTTCCTTTAGAAATGTACTGGGTGCGGCTTATAATCAGGTGCGCTCTTAGTCCAGAATATACAGTTAGTGCTATATATATATATATATATATATATATATATATATACATATATATATAAAAAAGAGATTTTCCTACCCGCACTTGGCGTTGTTGTCTGGATGGTCGTTGTGGCAGGTGCCTCCAGGACGCGACCAGAACTTGGCTGGACAGTCACTGCAAAACACCCACAACCTCACTTCACTGGCACGTGTTACTCAAAAGTTGAATTTGTGATAATAGATTTGTTGGCTCTAAAACAGGCAATCTCTGTTTGGCTCAAGGCCAAATCCAGACTTTATCCAGGTCAGTAAAAAAATGTCAACGCTAAATATTTTGCTTTTTTTGCCAGTACTATGCTTTATCATTGAGCCTACAATTGTAGTTTACCATACAAATGCTAAGCACAACACTTATGTTCCTGAACAATGGAAAAAAAACATTTGAATGTTCGCCATTTAAAGTGTCAACATATTGTTTATTAGAACCGTTGAATAAAGCAGGTTTACATCTGAACAGACTCATAACACTAAACAAACTCAAATGGGGGCTATGAATAAAAATAAACTAGCCTCGATTGTCATAGTGCTTTGAATTTGATTGAAAAAAATAGAAGATAAATGTTTTAGTAGTGAACGAGCAGTAACATCGGATACTACCAGGCTCGGTCTACTGAAGCTAAGAAAATACTGCACAACATTGCCCTTACAGACGCTCCCCTACTTATGACCATCTGACTTACATAAAACGGTAGTTATGAACATTTTTTTCGGGATGTCGAAAAATATCCTGACATTGGTAAGTTAGATTTTATATTATATGCACCTTTTTCCGAGTACAGGACTACAGGATTACTGTAGTCCATCTTTCCACCGCTACCGGCGTGTGGTGGCGCTTTGAGAGGTCACCCAGAATCCACCCGAAAGTAAAAAAAAAAATAAAAATCTGCTTCCTCTTTCTAGTTCGTAAGTAAACATACAGTGCTACATGTACTGAATCTCTAGCGTGCTAAGAATTTTGACATTTTTATTGTTTAATATCTCATGCATCCATTCAACATGGTTGGTGTAAAGCAGGGGTCGGGAACCTTTTTGACTCAAAGAGCCATAAAAGCAAAAAATATTAATTTTATTTTGGGAAAGAGCCACACCATATATTATTGTTAGACAAATTTACTAAATTGCTAAACCCGCGCCCCAGACACAAGCTTAGTCTTCAGCACATTTATTTTTGATGATTTGATAAAAATTATGAAAAGAGAATGATGCCAGAGCCCCTGTCCCAAATTCAACAAACAGACCACTTTAAACTTGTCTCTTTCTTGCAATTACTCAAGATCGGTTAAACTCCTTTTGACCCTTTTTTTTCATACATATTGGTTTCAAAACCAGATGCAAGCATTTATTTTGTAAAAACGTCACAACATTCTGAGAATAGGGAGCCTTATATGCTTACCTTTGGCGAGAGATGGGAGGGAGTGCTTGCACTTTTTGCATAGCTCCACCCAACCCTCCCACTCACCCAATCAAATGACTAAGTTCTCTTCCGGTGTTTTGGCGTATTTACAGTTCTGTGGATTCATCATAAAGCATCTGAACACTGAACACAGATTATATAGTGAACTTTTAAATAAAGGATTCTTTAGCTTTGTACAGCCAAAACGAGTTTTTTTCCCCCTTTTTTTGTGTGACACCTTGACTGTAAATTGTAGTGAAAAACGTGCCCTATATATACTGCGAAGTGTTTCCTTTACATTTAGCTTTGGTTTGGCTTTACGTGTACCTGAATAGGATAGACAATCTCGATTTTGAACAAGATGGAGAAATTTTGCATGCAATCAAATTGGTCTCTGAGCCATAGGTACTCATAGAAAGAGCCATATATGGCTCGCGAGCCATAGGTTCCCGACCCCTGGTGTAAAGTGTAAAGAAAATGTGAGCCGTTTCTTTTGAAATGAAAGTGGAATAAGAAAGATTGATGTGGATGGGAAAATAGTTGGAACACTTTTTTTTCCGGACACTTTTTACCACGTAGGAGGACCTCTCGAAGCACATTTTCCAAAAGTAAGTTACACTTAACTTTATGTTTATAGAGCATATTATTTTATGAAATGTTTATTTTTTTAGTACAAAACCATACAGGTTTCCTGATACAAGCCTCAAACACACTTATATAAACCCTAAACATACAAAATATAGCACTGAAGTAACTTACGAACGATCGTTCGTAAGTCGGGCAGTGTCTGTAATAAGAAATCAGTGTGCAAATAAATGTGTCATCACAAAGTTTTCTTCCTCTCTCACTCATTGCACTCCTGTACTTCCTGCTGCTTTCTCTTGAAACTTGGCATCTTTTTGTCGTTACAAATGTATCAAAATAAGGTGTCAAATCCCGACTAGCGGCATATTTTACAATGCAATTTAAGTCTTTGCTTTTTTAATATTGTTCATCACAGAGAAAACCTGTTCACAAAGTAGTCCCAAACGTGGATAGAAGCTTTGCTGGAGGTCAACTCTTTTACACCTTTACTGCCCTCCAGCGGCTAGACGGAGCATTTAGTAATTTTCTTTTTTTCCATCAAATTTTTCGATAGAAATGAGATTCTTTTTTGACATAAACGGCTGCCAATACATTCGTCTTTCCCCTCAGTGCTTCATGGGAGAATGTGATTTACAACAGGCTTACAACAGACATACTGCAAATTACGCATATAGCGATACTACAAATAGTCTCCAATGGAAATATCACAAAAATACTACAAAAATAAAACTACAGTAAAATGTTACTACAAAAATACTACAGAAATATTATATATATACAACAAACCTTCTTATTTAGAAATACTACAAACTACAACAGAGATGGTACAAAAATACTAGAAAGATAATACAGTAATACTACAAAAATACATTAAAATACAACGAAATCTACTTTCAAAATACAACAAAAGTACTACAGGAATACTAAAAAATACTATTATGGAAATACCACATAAAAATATTTCATCTATCTATCTACCATATCCCTCAAGAGGGGTGACCGACAGTAAGACAAACACAAACAATAACAAAGAAAATAAAAAAGGCAAAAAAACATTTTTGGACCATGGCCAACCCAAATGCTCAAACACCCAAACAAGTTAAGCCCTTCGGCACCCAAGTCGGTCATAATTTCGTCCCTCCAGGTGAAACGGGATACAAGAAAGCAGCCATGTCACTCGGTTCAGGGTGACACAACACACTCTTCTGTTCAACAGCAGGGCCCAACAGCATTCACTGGTTTACCCCTGCCGCATCATATGGGTGCCCTGCCCATCCCTTAGACGCGTCCAAACATCCCACTATCCTTTCATTTCTACCCCCAACAAGAGCTCTAGCTTCCACTACATTTAGACCTCTTTCCTGCAGTGTACTCATAAGGCCGTCCATCCACGTCAATCGCGGCCTTCTTCTTGGTCTCCTTCCATTGACTTCTGCTCTGTAGATCCTCTTCAATATTCGCTCCTCATCCATCCTCTCCATTTGTCCAAACCAAACGAGTACTCTTATCCATTGTCATGGTTGCCATGGCACCCAATTGGTCCCCGCCGTGTGGCGCCAGATTCTGTCACGGTTGCCACTGCGCCCAATTGGCCCAGCCCACTGACAACAGCTGAAACGCGTTGACAGATTGCAACGGACTACTTAAATATGGTCCTGCGAGTTGCCTGTTGTCAGAGCGTCTGAGTAACTCCTGCTAGACTGTGCGATATGCCAAGACCTGTGAATTTGCCTGTGTTTTGATCCGGTTTTATTTTTGGCCCGATCTGTTGGATTTTGACCACTCCAGAGTTTCAATCCACTTCCGCGACCATCGATCCCCGGATCGAGTGTGCGCGCATTCCTCCTCCCCTCAATAAATTGTGAGTAACGTTACACAATTGGGTTCACATTCCTGTTTCCTGCTCTGGTTCGTGATAATCCACACGCTTGATCAATAAATACCTCATAAATACTACAAAAATAGTATGAAAATAAAACTACAGCAACACTACAAAAAAAACTACAGAACTTCAGTAATGGATGGATGGATATATATATATATATATATATATATATATATATCCATGGGGCGGCACGGCGGCGCAGTGGTTAGCGCATGTGCGGCACAGTTCAAGTCGTGGGAACCTCCTGCGTGGGTTCAAATCCAGCACCCGGCCTTACTGTGCGGAGTTTGTATGTTCTCCCCGTGCTTGCGTGGGTTTTCTCCGGGTACTCCGGTTTCCTCCCACAATCCAAAGACATGCATTTCAGGTGGATTGGCCGGTCCAAATTGTCCCTAGGTGTGACTGAACGAGTGAGTTGTCTGTCCCTGTGTGCCCTGCGATTGGCTGGCAACCAGTTCAGGGTGTCCCCTGCCCGCTGCCCGATGATTGCTGGGATGGGCTCCAGCACCCCCGCGACCCTACTGAGGATAAGCGGTGCAGCTGATGAGATGAGATGATGAGATATATATCCATCCATCCATCCATTATCTGCACCGCTTAAAAAGTGGCAACTGGTCGTCCACCAGCTCATTTTAATGACATTTATCTTACCCATTTCCGTAACATTTTGAAGGGGAGGAAGAAACAAATCAAAGTTTTATTTATTTTATTTATTTATATATATATATATATATATATATATATATATATGTAGGGCAGCACGGCGGCGCAGTGGTTAGCGCGTGTGCGTGTGGGAACCTCCTGAGTGGGTTCAAATCCAGCTCCCAGCCTTACTGTGCGGAGTTTGTATGTTCTCCCCGTGCTTGCGTGGGTTTCCTCCGGGCACACGGGTTTCCTCCCACATTCCAAAAACATGCATTTCAGGTGAATTGGCCGGTCCGAATTGTCCCTAGGTGTGACTGAGCGAGTGAGTTGTCTGTCCCCAGGTGCCCTGCGATTGGCTGGCAACCAGTCCAGGGTGTCCCTTGCCCGATGTTTGCTGGGATGGGCTCCAGCATCCCCACGACCCTACTGAGGATAAGCGGTGCAGCTGATGAGATATATATATATATATATTTATATTATATACCTGTATTAGCCTATATAAATATTATATATATACATATATATATATATATATATATATGTATATATATATATAATTTTTTTTTTTGGTGAAAGTGATAGCGTTGAGGGTCCAGCTATAAGGGCAGGAAAAGTGATGAATGAAAACTCAAACAGGAAAAAAACAAAATATAAATATATATAAAATATTGTACATGTGTTGTGCATTCAATTATTGTTGGTAATATACTGATTAAAAGGATAACCGCAAACCTGCTTTTTTTCATTTTCTCCTTTTATGCTTCCTTTTTTTAACTTCTTTATACAACATAATAATTCGTAATATAATGCATCAAAGTAAGTGAGCCGGCTCTCTTTAATGAGTTGAGCCGAAAAAGCCGGTTCTCTAAAAAGAGACGGACTACCGTTCACTACACAACTCGAACTCGTTAGACTTGATTGATTTGCTGTTTCGTGATAGTCTGTGTATACCGGATGGTTTCCACAATTGACAAATTTGCATTTTTCCGTACAGATTTTCTTCTTCGTCTTAACATGCATAATAAATGCACTTTTTACGGCAAAAACGTACAGGTTGACAGGTATGCAGTAACTGTAATTTTAAGTGTACAAAACGTTTTCACTTATCAACTTCGCATCTCACGCACCCCTTCATTACAGCGACTCATAATGAATTCACATTTTATTACAATAATATTTTCTTATTGTAATTTTTTCTGTGTTTAATTGCTATTTGAATGTGTTTTTAGTGATCAGGGAGATGCCTTGCTTTAGCAATTTGAGCTACGAGTACGGTCCTGGAACCAATTCAGCTCGTATGTAGAGGTACCACTCTATCCCCATGACATTGCGGATGACATCACGCGGAAACAAGTGTCCCACAGATCGGATTCCACTTACCGACCGATGACTGATGTACAATGACTTGAGATCCGTGGGTGCTCGTCCGTGAGGGACCACCTGTATCGGTTTGGCCGTTTGCTGCAAAACAGACTCGTCATATTTACGACACATTTCAGAATTACGATTTTAAATCGATTTTTTTTTTTCTCTAACTGGGATCGGTTTAGGGTCGATACATGGATTGAGTAGTCACACATGGCTAACTACATATAAGAAGCAAATGTGATCAATTAAATTGGATATAGTGTTGGGAGGAATGTTCCCTGTAATTTTCCACGGGTCTGAGCATTCACACAAAGTCGGTGAGCAACGCTTGAAACAACAGTGAGCAACGGCAATTTCAAGTGTGGCAACTAAGTCATTATCAAACATGTCCAAAACTTGACATCAAGTTACATTTTGCTGAGTTTCCGGCTATGCAAAATTATTTTTCTCTTTTGAATGAATTGACTCATGTACTATTGCAAAGGTTGTACGGCCTACAAACGTCATTTGTTCTTCCAATTCTTTTACGAGATTTCCATTTCTTTTTATTTCCTGACATATTTTGTCGCATAATATTAACATTTTTGGGGGCTTATTTAGTCGGTTGTAAGATACAGAACTGTACTTAACCACATTTTTAGTGGAAGTACAATGTTGGCAACAAGATTCACTTGATATAATTGGAAATTATTTGAATGCAACACAAACATTTTCTTATTTTTTCCGTGTTTTTTTTCTACTTTTTTTTTAAATTCCTTTAAAAAAAGTCTCATTGTGTTTATTTTTTCCGAGCTGTTCCTCTTTTCTTTTTGCTCCCTATTTACTTTTTTTCCTAAATGTCTTTTTTTCTGGCTTTTTTCTAAATTTTTCCTTCTTTTTTTCTCAGCTTTTCACTACTTTTTCATTGTGGTATTTTTTTCTTTTTTGTTCTATTCCCCCTTCCTTTGAGTCATTTTGTGCATAATTTTACATAATATTTGGTCATGTTGGGATTAAACAAACAAAAACAACCTGAAGAGCCGTTTAGGACCCGAAAGACCCGGTTCCTTTTAGTGAGCCGAGCCGAAGGAGCCGGTTATCGACAAACTCTACTGACGTTACTTTTCAACTTCGTTTGACATTGACTTCAAAATACCGCATTTAGGACACAACGTCAGGGGAACCCGTGTATTTTTACCTTTATGTTCTGTAACTTTGACTTAAGTCGCTTCTTAATTAGTCATTTTGAGCCCTCATTTTTGTGCGCTGGATAGATTTTCTCGTGCGCGCAGTGCGCAATTGCGCACCCGCGCAGCTTAGAGGGAACACTGGTTGGGAGTAACGCATTTTAAAGGAACGAGCACTGTTACAAGTTATTAAGAACAGTTTGTAACTCAACACACTGCTTTGCTCCACTAAGTTTTAAAAGTAGAAGTAAATATATGATGTCTTCTGCCGTTTCTTTCGATCCTCAATCCACCAGCAACACAATGCTACTCAAGGAAGGTGTGCCTGTTTATATCTCCCTGCAAAATACAAGTGAATACAGAGAATACGAGTACACATAACTTTGCCCTACTGATATTTTGATATTCTCCCTACCATATATACCAGGGGTGTCAAACAGGCGGCGCGTGAGCCGGATCAGGCCCGCTAAAGGATTGAATCCGGCCTGTGAGACAATGCAGGTGCCTCTCACAAACGCTGTACTTGTATTTATTTCTCTCTCTATCACTCACTCTCTCTCTTCCTCCCTTTTCTGTCACTCTGTAGCTTTGTCTTTCACTCTCTCTTTTTCTCTTTCTTTGTCCCCCCGCCCCCTCTTTCTCTCTGTGTCTTTTTACGTTCTTTTGCTCTCTTGCTTTCCCTTTCTCTCATTCTCCCCTTCTCTTTTCTCTCCTTCTTTTTTATCTTCTTTTCTCTTTGTCTCTTTCTATTTCTCTTTAGATTTTGTTCTTTTTCTTTCTTTTCCCCTCTCGCTCACTATTTCTCTTTTATCTTTTTTGTTTCTCACACTCTGTCTTTTCTCCTCTCTCTCTCTCTGTCTCTCTCTCTTTTCTTCTTTTCTTTCTTTCGTTGTCCCTCCCTCTCTACTTATCTCTCCCTCTCTTTCCCTTGTTTCTTTCTCTCTTTTTTCCTTCTCTCTAATCTACTAGTCCCGCCCCTGAGAGAATGTTCTATCATGTGGCCACCAAGTTAAAATGAGTTTGACAACCCTTATATATACTTAAATCTGAGCAATGTTTAGAACTATAAAATAAAATGCTGAAATCAGGGTGTCAGTTTATATACGCGTATGTTTTTGTGTCTCCCATAGCAAATTATAGGCCACGCACAGGGCGGGGGCAAGGCTTATACAATAACAACATAATCAATAGGGCAAACATGAGAATAGATGTTATGTGGAAAAGAGATTTTTTTTAACAAAAAAAGACAAAACATTAGTCTCTTTATTTTGAAAATTAGGGTTTAAATGTGCCTTTTATACTATATTCCATACTCTTATACCCAAAATATAATCTATAAATATAATAATATAAAGTTACAAGTTGAAGGCCAAAGGCAAGTTTCTCAGGTGACTCCTATTTGTTATAAAAAGAATTAACTACTGTGGTGTATCACATGAATCATTCTGCTCCTGGTAAAGGAATCTGCTAAAAAAGGTACAGCCTTTAAGTATATTGTTATGTTAGCTTGCCCCCTAGTGGAAGAGTATACTCTCTTCTTTCCATGTTATTGTTAGGTTAGAGTGCCCTTTAGTGGCCAGCAGTGTATATCACACCAAAGAAATCGTCCAATTAGAATACTCTTACGTGCACGTGGTTTATTCTATCCCCCAATCAGAATCGGTATTGTCATGATTGCCGATTCAGAGCACCTGCGACTGCTTGATTGGCGGCAACAGCCCGGACAGCTGATTGGCTGATATGCTCCTTTTAAACCCCCGACTTCCAAGAGATCCTTGTCAGATCGTTATGCGAACCGTTGCCCCCAGCTAAGTAAGCTCCCACGTCAGACTCTCTGCCTTTCCTCGTCGCTATCCTGTTTCCGGACCTGACACTGCCCCGTTCTGCCTGCCTATTATCCGATCTGTTTTGCCCCGTTACCAGCCCGCCTCCTGTACCCGACCTCGTTTCCGAACTTGACACCGCCCCTGCTCTCCAGTCCCGGCTAACGACTTGTAATTCCCGCCTGTATTCGACCCTTCTCGCTAGACATGGAAGTGCCACTTCCGCATCTCCTGCTCCTCTTGTTTGTCAACCATCGAATCGTGGAAGCAAGCCCTGCTCTCCCTCTTTATTAATAAAAACTGAGAAAACAAGCGCTATTTGGTCCTGTGTCCGTTTCTGGTCTTTGACAGGGATAAGAAAGGCGCTCACGCTTCAGTCTCATTTCATGGCAATCAAAGAGTGCAATCCGCCTTGTTTTCAATGGGCTTGCTTATCTTTATGAAATGAATTGAAATGATCTGCATTTATATAGCGCTTTTCAAATCAATGACTTCCCAAAGCGTTTTACATTTCCCAATAGCTGCCTTGCAGCCATGTAAGGAGCTAACCTGCTTGTTGGGGGTATTAGGGGTTCAGTGTCTTACCCAAGGACACTTCGACATGTAACACGGACGAGCCGGGATTCGAACTGGGATCCCTTGACCCCAAGACAAGCGCTCCACCCCCTGAGCTACTGCCGCCCCATAAATAAGTTGGTTTTTAACTCAAAAAGAGTCTCTTTTTTCATCCTGACATTGTTTTGAACCTGACAGTTTCCCAGAAATGGAGAAGGAAATTTTCGGGTGGTTCGAAGTCAAAAGACAAAATAGATATGGAACGTCTCGACTGTACTCGTCTGCAAGCTTTTTTTAAGATTGAAAAGCTGAGCCATATGAAGGATTCACTGCTTCACAGGTTGGTGACCATGTTTTCGTATATTTATTTTATTAGATGGCTATTTTTAGGCAGTTTTGGTGGACGGCATAGATGTGAGTATATAGGGTAATTTGTAACTAGTTACTTTCAGAGAAACGGGATACTTTTGGTGTCAGTCATCTAAGGGGGTTAACACCATTGCTTTTTATATGAAACTAGATACTGTAACTAATTACTTTTTCTGTAACATGGCCATCAATACTTGTATGCAATGTCTATTCATTGTAATAGCAAAGTGATTTAAAGGATAAGAATGGTAAGGGTTTGGGATTGATGAGTTGTGGTCTAACTTGTGTCTTCATAGGGCGGTGGGGCCTCAGAGGGCACCTGAAAAATCGGAAGCGGTGGTTGGAGTGTGGCCTCTTCATACGTAGGCGGTTCCATCATCAGTCTGGATGCTACGGATACAAATATTACTATTTAGTGTTTGGAACAATAACAAGCTGGTGTGTTTTATTCATAAATGGAGATTTCTGACACACTTGTAGCTTTTCACCGACATGGGGTTAGAAGTGTCATTCCTGACCTAGGATATCTGTATTGGGAGTGGGTGGATGGATCCAAATATCGATATTATTTATACTGAGCAAGTACTCGGATCAAATTGATACTATTTACCTGGGATAGATACTTAACCCCTCTGCCAATTTCCTCAAAGAGACGCTTAAATATGTGGGGAGCGGCAGTCCTTTTCTCCCTCACCTAGGGCCCTCTCAACTAGGGCTGAAAAGGAGGGGACCAAGTACTAAGCCCTGTGGAACGCCACGGGTAACACTAAAAGGCTCAGAGGTCAAATTACTAGGTATCTTGCACAATGCATCCAATCTGAGAGGTAGGTTTGAAGCAATGAGAAACTAATCCATTTTTCCAACCCCTTATCGATTCTTCTTCAATTTCCTCAAGCTGAGGTTTTTGAGTTTTTCCTTGCCCCGTTGTAGGTTTCAGATCAGGGAATGATGTTATGGTGGTCTGTGCAGCCCTTTGAGACTTTTTGTGATAAAAGGCTTTACAAATAAACATGACTTGACCTGACTTGACTTGGCCACTCTTTGGGTCAGGGGTCTCCAGACTGGGTGCCCCCTGAGGTGGCCTCGGACCCGTTCTGACTGTATCTCACCAGTCCTGGGTCATTGTGATTTTCTAGTAAAATTATTATTTTTTTAGTGGTTGACTGAGTCTGTTTAACCCGACTTCCAATAGTTAACCTGGTAATAACATTGTAACAAAATAGTTATAACATAACAAGTTGTTGTTTCTCACATGCTTATCCAACTGGGTTCCCTTTGAACTGTTTAGTAACATAAAGTTGGAGGCTCCTGCTCTTAGTTTAAGCCTGTATGTGTAACCGACAGGCACACTTTTAGTACCTCACCCTATCTGGCCTGCTGCTACATCTTGCCTGTCAGGCAGGAAAGAGGGCCAAATCAACGCACTCACCTTTCTCAAGCTAAATATGACTGAGGCAAACGGGAAGCGCAATGTGTAGTAGACTTTTTTGTTTAAACTACGGAAAAGGACAATTCCAAGTGACATTTGTCAGGTAAAGTGGTCCAGTTCTGTGTCAAATTTACATGAACAGTTTTAAAAAGTTGCTGCAACCAAAAATGTAAACATGTTACTGTTCCTGAACAAAAACCTGTAAATGGATTGTCTCTATGGCAACCAAACCAAAAGGGCTTCTTTGTTATATTACGATTAACAGTAACAGTTGTTGCAGTCGAAGTATTTTTTTTTTTATATTGTTGAAGTTTTTTGTTTGTACTGCTTGTAATATCCTACTTTATTTTCTAAATATTTTGCAATGGAAAGTAAAGTTCATTTGTTGATATTGTTGCATTTGTCTCTTCGATACATGGCTTTTGTTCAGAAACAATTGTAAAAGAAAGATTTATTTTTGTTTTACACTGGCACAGGTTGGGTGCGAAGTTTGAGGTGTCCTTACAAGGTTGAAATTGGAATTTTTTATCTATTAAGTATATTTTTAGGAACACTTAACTGAGTTCAAAGAGCCTTTATACATTTTTTTCCACAGTTCTTATCTGTTTTTTTTTATACTTTTACACTCAGGGTTCCAGCCACGGTTGGGGCATAGGAAAGTGATTCTTGCTTGCGATTTTCTGTTATTCTCGGATGAAAATGGTGAAAGTAAGAAACACATTTCAAACCCACAAAAAGATGAAAACAGAGCAGTCTATTCGAGCGCTTATTACAGAGTCATGTACTTGCATATGCAACAAAAGGAGCTGCAATGATGATTTAATCCAGAAGATGTCTTCAACAATTAGAATATTTTCAAGTTACGAACGCCACCTTTAATTTAAGTTGTAGTTTTTAAATACAATGAGAAAAGATACATTTTACTGCCTAAAATCCGTGTGCTGTGTTTATCTTAAATACAAACTAACTCAGGGGACACGGGTTTGATTATTCAATGTGCATGACAATCCACGGAAAAAGTAAGCCTAAATCAATCCAAAACAGCGCCGTGGGAAATGATCCAATTTGTGTGCCTGTGCGGTCTAGCGAAAGCTCACTTTCGCTTTGATTTACTTTTACAGGAGATGCAACGGCACTGACCGGTGGTATTCCGCTGGGTTTTTTTCAAGGAAAGAAATTCTTCCAGGGATGATGACATTGATCATACTCAAGCGAATGACCAATACTTGTTCTGTTTCCAAACGGAGACGAACTGTGATTGGTTGTTATCTAAGCCAAAGCAACATCTATGACATCATCTCTTGGCATCAAATTCTCAAAATGTTTGTCCTCAGAGAAGGTTAAAAACGGGCAAAGTGTTTATTTACTCATTTTCCTACAAACACAATATTAATCAAAATGCTGTGTTTGGACTAGGTGTATGTAGCCCAGGGGTCTCCAACCCGGTGGCCGCAGTAGTAAAAAGTTTTTATTTTTGTGGTTGACTGAGTAAAATAAACCTTATTTTTTTATTTATCACTTTTCTTCTCTTTTTTTTCCTCTTTTTCTTTTAAATTTTTTTTTTCCTTTTTCTTTTTCTTTATTTCTTTCTGTCCTTTTTTTACTCTTTTTTTCTCTTCCTTTCTTTCTTTTTCCCTTTCTTTACCCCTTTCTTTCTCCCTTTCTCTTACACTTTTATTCTCTTTCTGTCATCTTTCTCCCTTTCTTTCTCTCTCTCTCTTTCTCTCACATTTGTTCTCCCTTTCTTTTTATCTTTCTCCTCCACCCTCTCTCTCTCCGACAGGGTGGCTGTCCTGGGAAATTGTCCCATTTTAGTGAACTGTCACTTGATGATCTCAATCAGGTGGTGAATGCGGCCAAACCGACAACCTGCCAGTTCGACCCGCTCCCAGCTTCACTTATTAAAAGTCTTTTTGGCGTCCTTGGACCTTCAGTTCTAAATATTATAAACATATCACTCTCCTCAGGTGTAGTTCCAGCAGCTTTTAAGTCCGCCGTTATTAAACCCACATTGAAACGACCCAACCTTGATCCAGAAATCTTAAGTAATTATAGACCTGTGTCAAACCTACCTTTCCTCTCTAAAGTACTTGAAAAAGTAGTGGCACAGCAGCTAAATGTTTTCATATCCGAGAATAACCTTTTTGAATCCATGCAATCAGGATTCAGGGCTAACCACTCTACTGAGACAGCTCTGATCAAGGTAACAAATGATCTCCTACTGGCAATGGATTCTGGCGCTTCATCACTTTTGCTGCTGCTGGATCTTAGTGCTGCTTTTGACACAGTGCACCACAATTTCCTACTAGAACGGTTGGAAAAATGGATTGGTCTCTCAGGAACCGCCCTTTCGTGGTTCAGATCCTACCTCTCAGATAGGACGCACTGTGTTAAATATGGTGAAATGACATCTGAGCCCTTTAATGTTACCTGCGGTGTTCCGCAGGGTTCAGTGCTTGGCCCCCTTCTTTTCAGTATTTACATGCTTCCATTAGGTGATATTATTCGCAAGTACAATATCAGCTTCCACTGCTACGCAGACGACACTCAACTATATCTTCCGTTGGAGGAATCTCCCACACTAAACTGTGGAAATTTGGAGGCCTGCCTCATTGAGATAAAAGAGTGGATGTCACTCAATTTCTTGCGTCTTAACTCTGAAAAGACCGAAATGTTAGTCATTGGTCCATCTAAATGCCGTGATATATTCTCAAAAACTGCTGTGAACATTGACAAATGTCACATCACACTGACTGACTCAGTTAAAAATTTAGGTGTCATATTTGACCCTGATCTATCCTTTGAAATGCATGTAAAGAAAATTACTAGAACCGCTTTCTTCCATCTTCGTAACATTGCTAAAATCCGTTCAATACTGTCTCAGTCTGATGCGGAAATTATAATTCATGCGTTTGTCACCTCCCGTCTCGATTACTGTAATGCACTACTCTCTGGTCTCCCGAAGTCTAGAATCAAGTCACTTCAGCTGGTACAAAATGCCGCAGCGAGGCTTTTAACTAGGACAAAAAAGTACGATCACATTACACCGATTTTGGCTAACCTGCATTGGCTCCCAGTTAGCCATAGATGTGATTTCAAGGTTCTCTTAATATTATACAAAATCATACATGGACTTGCTCCCTCTTATCTTTCAGATCTGAATTCCCCATATGTCCCGGTCCGAAGCCTACGATCTGAGAATGCCGGTCTTCTGGTGATCCCAAGAGCAAAGAAGTGTTCTGCTGGTTCGAGAGCGTTCTCCATCCGGGCACCGGTGCTGTGGAATGCTCTTCCCCCTGAGATCCGATCTGCAACCTCAGTGGAAATGTTTAAATCTAAACTTAAAACTCACTTCTACTCCATAGCATATGAATAACCTACTCTTCTCGTCGGCTGAAAAATAGTCTGTGTAATATAGTGTGGTGATCTGTGAAGCCCTTTGAGACTCTTCGTGATTTAGGGCTATACAAATAAAAATGACTTGACTTGACTTGACTCTCTCTTTGTATCCTTCTTTCTTTATTTCTTTCGCCCTTTTTTCTTTCCCCCTTTCTTTCTCCCTTTCTTTTTCCTCTTCATTCTTTTTCTCTCATCATAGTCTGTTTCTTTTTCTCTTCCCCCCCCTCTCTCTCACTCTCTCTCTCCCTCTTTCGTTCATTCTCTCTTTCGTTCGTTCTCTCTTTATTTTTATCTACCTCTACCTTTATTCTCTTTCTTTCTCCCTTTCTTTTGATCTTTCTCTTTCACCCTCTCTCTCTCTCTTTGTATCTGGTTCTTCCTTTAGTTCTTTCTTTCGCCATTTCTTTCTTTCTCTCATCTTACTCCCTTTCTTTTTATTTTTTCCCTCTTTCTCACTCTCTTTCATTCATTCTCCATCTTTATTCTCTTTCTTTCTCCCTTTCTTTTTAGCCTTCTCTTTCACCTCTCTCTATCTGTCTGACTGGCTGTCTGTCTGCCCTTCTTTCTACTTCTAATAATTAAACTAGTAACAACATAGCATTAGTACAAGTTTTTAATTTGGAAATGCATATCCAACTGTGTGCCCTCTGCACTAATAAGTAGCAAAAAGTAGCTCGAAGCTTGAAGAAGGTTGGAGAACCCTGGTGTAGCTCGTACGATATACTGTACTATTTTTGTGAAATATATTAGGTTTACTTTCACTTTTGAGCTCTTGCCATGATACAAACAGTTGTGTGAGAAACCTGAACCTGTTTTAAGAGGGGGTGCATTTTTGCCTGCCGAGAAATGCACCCCCCCATCTATCTCTGGCTATGAAGGTCGCAGGTCCATGGAATTTACCCTGGTTACTAGTGGTGGGCCCATATCTTCTCAGTGAAAAGTACATCTCGCTGGATGCAACTGAGAACAGCAGTCTTAAATATATCATGTGCGGTATTTCTGAAAAAAGAGGATTTCCGGAGTCACGACCACCAAGTCTGACCGATTTAAGATGGAGTCGTAAATAAACACAAAACGGAGATTGTTAGTTCCCTATTTCCACGCTAAATCACACGAAAAACAAAGAAAAGTTTCTCCTCAGTTGGTATTACATGTCCGTGACATGTGCCACCTTGTTAAAGAAAAGTCTCTTAGACAACCTTACCCACACAGTTACATGCTAATCTCTATGGACAAACGCTGGTAATTAACATTCCCGACTGAAGTTCTCTTAATTGAAACCACCACTCGGAAAGTTATGGCACCGATCGGGGATTTAAGAGTGTTACAGGTCATATGTTCGAGCGTTAGTCTTACCTTCGACCAAGTAGGAATTCAACTGAGCGGTTTAACGTCGACACTTAGGTGACATCAAGTGGAAGCCTGTTGGACTCGTTTTGCTTATGGAATTTAAAAAATCTGCTTGACAGAAAGGAACCTCTTGAGTGTAGAAGTAACAGTTGAAAAAGGATGACACGAGGGCACTCAAATTACAATTTTCATTTCCAAGTTTTGTTTTTCACTGTGTTACTTTCAATCTTGAATGAATGAAAACTTTATTTCGAACATTAAAATAATAACAGGACAAAAACAATGAGTCAACAAGAAAATAATGTTACATAACATGTTCAAAAAGGGGTAGTCAGAAGCAGATGCTTATTTTCCCTAAACCTTTATCTTCCCTATTAAATACATTTTACAAATCCTCTTCTCCTTTTGTGTCTAATATAACTAAATCTCATGGATATACAGTGCATCCGGAAAGTATTCACAGCGCTTCACTTTTTCCACATTTCGTTATGTTACAGCCTCATTCCAAATTGTATTAATTTAATCTCTTATCTCAAAATTCTACACAAAATACTCCATTATGACAATGTGAAAAAGTTTTTTTTTTTTTACTTTTTTTTTTGAATTTATTAAAAATGGAAAACTAAGAAATCACATTTACATAAGTATTCACAGCCTTTGCTTAATACTTTGTTGATCCACCTTTGGCAGCAAATACAGCCTCAAGTCTTTTTGAATATGATCCCACAAGCTTAGCACACCTATCTTTAGGCAGTTTTGCCCATTCTTCTTTGCAATAAGTCTCAAGCTCAATCAGGTTGGATGGGAGACGTTTGTGCACAGCCATTTTCAGATCTCTCCAGAGATGTTCGATCGGATTCAAGTCTGGACTCTGGCTTTTCCACTCCAGGACATTCACGGAGTGGTTCTGAAGCCAATCTTTTGATATCTTGGCTGTGTGCTTTGGGTCGTTGTCTTGCTGAAAAATGAACCTTCGCCCCAGCCTGAGGTCAAGAGCGCTCTGGAGCAGGTTTTCATCCAGGATACCTCTATATATTGCTCCATTCATTTTTCCTTCTATCCTGACTAGTCTGCCAGTTCCTGCTGCTGAAAAACATCCCCACATCATGATGCTGCCACCACCATGCTTCACTGTAGGGATGGTATTGGCCTGGTGATGAGCGGTGCCTGGTTTCCTCCAAACATGGCGCCTGGCATTCACACCAAAGAGTTCAATCAGGTGCTTTTTGGCAAATTCCAGACGGGCTTCCATGTTCCTTTTACTAAGGAGTGGCTTTCGTCTGGCCACTCTACCATACAGGCCTGATTGGTGGATTGCTGCAGAGATGGTTGTCCTTCTGGAAGGCTCTCCTCTCTCCACGGAGGAACGCTGGAGCTCTGACAGTGTGACCATCGGGTTCTTGGTCACCTCCCTGACTAAGGCCCTTCTTCCCCGATTGCTCAGTTTTCAAGGCCGGCCAGCTCTAGGAAGAGTCCTGGTGGTTCCAAATGCCTTCCATTTACGAATAATGGAGGCCATTGTGCTCATTGGGACCTTCAAAGCAGCAAAATTTTTTCTGTATCCTTCCCCAGATCTGTGCCTCAAGACAATCCTGTCTCGCAGATCTACAGACAGTTCTTTTGACTTCATGCTTGGTGTTTGTGCTCTGACATGCACACTCAACTGTTGGACCTTATATAGACAGGTGTGTGCCTTTCCAAATCATGTACAGTCAACTGAATTTACTGCAGGTGGACTCCAATTAAGCTGTAGAAAGATCTCAAGGATGATCAGTGGAAAAAAGATGCACCCGAGCTCAATTTTGAGCTTCATGGCAAAGGCTGTGAATACTTATGTAAATGTGATTTCTTAGTTTTCCATTTTTAATAAATTCAAAAAAAGTAAAAAAAACAAAAAAACTTTTTCACATTGTCATAATGGAGTATTTTGTCTAGAATTTTGAGATAAGAGAATGAATTAATACAATTTGGAATGAGGCTGTAACATAACAAAATGTGGAAAAAGTGAAACACTGTGAATACTTTCTGGATGCACTGTACTTATTACATAGGTCGGATATCAATAATTATCATAATTACAATAATCACATATTTTATACGCTAATCTTTGTAATACCCATCCCTCAACGTCATAATGCCACTAGTTACCAAATATCACTGCGGCACCAATGATAATAACAACAATAAAAATAATATTTATAATAACAGTTATGATATAATAATAGCAACAATAACAACAAAGTTAACCAGAGTTTTAAACGCAGTATTTCCAATCTCACTCATATCCCATTTTCTTCATCCCTGTATTTCGACAGTAATGTTTTTTTGTATTTAAATTTGAACACTTGAATAGTTATACATTGTTTGATCTCATCTTTGACTCCAGACACACACATACTTTTCCTGGTTGTTCTCACCTTTGGGATTTTGAATTTACTACAGCCCCTCAAGTTATAATTCCCCTCTTTGCTCTAAAACCAAATCTTGTAAAACTTTACAATATCTACTTAAATAATGAAGCGGCCATACCCTTTTCCACCCATGACTATGGATCTACTCTCTTATTAGCCACTTAATTGTGGCACATTTTCTCATTTTTTT
Source organism: Urocampus carinirostris (assembly GCF_059441175.1). Classification (NCBI taxonomy): domain Eukaryota; kingdom Metazoa; phylum Chordata; class Actinopteri; order Syngnathiformes; family Syngnathidae; genus Urocampus; species Urocampus carinirostris. Next base: position 25,971,627 of record NC_142356.1, on the reverse strand, counting down.
AAATTATGTCTTTGTATTGTGGAAACTGGTCTGTTCTCCATCAAGATGTAGGAGGAGGTACTGCCATCTATATCACACCAAAATTCCAAGGAAATAATCTAGGAAATCTCACCAACCCAGTCCACTTAAGACAGGGGTGTCAAACTCATTTTAACTCAGGGGCCACACGATAGAACAAACATTCTCTCGGGGGCCGGACTAGTCGATTGAGGAGAAAGGAAAAAAGAGAAAGAAATAAGATAAAGAGAGGGAGAAAAAAATAGAGAGTGTTGGACAAAGAAAGAGAGAAAGGGAGAGAGAAGGAAAGAGAGAGGGAGAACGTGAGAAACAAAAAAGAGAGAGAAAGAAAGAAATCCAGAGAGAAATAGAAAGAGAGAAAGAGGAGGAGAGAAACGAGGAGAGAAAGACAGAAGGGTAGAAAGAGAGAAGGGGAAAGCGAGAGAGAGAGAGAAAGGGAATAAAGGAAGAAAGAGCAAAAGAAAGTAAAAAGACACACAGAGAGAAAGAGACAAAGAGGAACAAAGAAAGAGAAAAAGCAACAGAGAGAGTGAAAGAGAGAGAGAGTGAGAGAAGAAGGGGGGAAGAAAGAGCCAGAGAGAGTGAAAGACAGAGAAATACAAGTACAGCGTCTTTGTGAGAGGCACCTGGCTTGGGCAACATCAAATGGACATATTTCAACCTGCAGCTCATTTTTCTCTTGCGCTTCCCTCAGCGTTGTCTCGCGGGCTGGATTCAACCCCTTCGTGGGCCTGTTCCGGCCCGTGGGCCGCCTGCTTGACACCCCTGACTTAAGATGTGACTTTAAGGTTCTCTTACTAACATACAAATGTTTGATCGGACTTGCGCCCGGTTATGTCCCAGATTTGGTGTCCCCCTATGTTCCTGTACGGAGCCTCCACTCAGAAAATGCAGGTCTACTTGTGACTCCGAGAGCCACGAAGTATGCAGGTCTGAGAGTGTTCTCCATCCGGGCCCCGGTGCTCTGGAATGCTCTGCCTCTGGAGATAAGACCTGCAACTTCAGTGTCATGGTTGCCATGGCGCCCAATCGGCCCCGCCCGTAGGGCGCCAGCTGCGGCTCATTGACAGATTGGCTTTTCGTTTTTTTAAGCTCAGTGCTCTCATTTTTCCTTTGTCAGTCCGTCAACGAACTTCTGCCCCGCTAGACATGGGTTTCGACTCGGTCCTGTTCCTGTTGGTATTGCCTGTTCGGTATGTTCCAGTTTTTTTTGTCCTGTTTAATTTCGGTTTCCAATTTTGTTTCTGTCTATTTTCGTCCTGTTTACTATTTTCTCCAGTTTTTGTTTCCGTCTAGTTTGTCCTGTTTATTTTTGATATCCTGTTTCATTATCTGTCCTGTCTGTCCCGTCCTGTCCGGTATCGACCCCATCTTACCGATATCAACTCGGGCAATTGGTATCAATCTGGTTGGCCTCTGGCTTCTTATCATTTCACGCCAGACTGCTGCCTAACGTGCATGACTCCCCATTTCCCATAAAATAAAAGCTTGTGTGAGTAACATTACGCGTTTGGGTCCTGATCCTGTTCTGGTTCATGATACTGGTGGTGATATGAGGGAGAAGGACGGTTCGAGATGAGTCAGCAGATCAGGGTCTGGACCTGAAGCATGTCAACGCCTGCATCGACCAGCCGGCAGAGATGGGAAGCTGCGTCATGGACTTTTTGGACAAATTTCAGCAAATTACCATTGTTTTCTTTCGTTGATGTTCACTATGTTTGTGTACTGTTACCTAATGCTAAATTTATCAGACCCTGGTCATCCTGGAAGGGGTATTACCACTTATGAGGCCCCTTCCCATGGTTTCTTATTTTCCTCGTGCCGAGGTTTTGAGTTTTTCCTTGCCTGCATGTTGGTTTGAGATCAGGCGATGGTGTAATTTTAATCCTGTGCAGTCCTTCCAGACATCTTTTGATTAAGGGCTATACAAATAAAAGCGACTTGAATAAAACCTCTGTAAAGACGTCGATTATTTTTCCTCTATCCAGATTAATTTTTATGTGATTAAATTTCGGAATACCAGTTTCAGTTTGTGCCCTTTAAAAGATTTTTATTTTGTTGGAAAAATATTGAAAATGTAATCAAAGCTCATCTCTATGAGAGTCCTCGTCGGCATTCTCCGTAGACTCTCCGGCTTTCTGCAAAACATCGTGAAGACATGGGTTATTTTCATTTATCCTTTGTTAGAAGAAAATAAAGTGGATGGTTATTATGCATTTACACTTTCCTCGTCTTCATCATCGTTTTTGTCATTCTCTTTGGGCAAAACTCCGCCGTTATCCAGAAACTTGGACAATGTCTCCAAATCCCGGTTTCCCGAATACTCCACGGCCTGCCAGACAAGGGAAAAACATTATGATAAAATTAAATTTACAGAGTTACCTCCATTAGCATATGCAAGTGTGTGGTTGGGTTGTATACAGTACCTAGCGAAAGTATTGGCCCCTGTGAACTGCGTCATGTTGCCACAATTCAGGCTTCAAACTTCAAAAATTAAAAAAACTATTTTTTAAGAATCAACAACATCTGGGACGCAATCGGGAAGTGGAATCAAATTATTTCAATATTCTATATATGATTTATGAGAAAATAACTGGATAGGTGTTGCAAAAATATTGGCCTCCTGTTTTTTATCTGTCAACTGACTCTGGAAGTTCCCTGATGACTTCTGAATGGTATAATGTCGTCATAAATTACTAAATTTGCAGCATTCTCACATCTTCCGGAGCATTGTACGAGCAACAATATAAAAATGGTGAGAACATAAAACCATGCAAACCTACCAAGCCCCTTGCTATCCCTCTAAATGTTCAGAAAACTATTCATAGACGCAACCAAGAGACATATTATGACATTCAGGCATACACAGCTGAGGTGGGACCAGGGTGCATGAGACCAGATGTTAGCTATACTCTGTCTACATAAATCTGCCCTTTATGAAAGAGTGTCAAGAAGAAAGGCCTTGTTTTGTTTTGCAACGCCTACATTTCACTATGTATTTGTTAGCTCAATATAAAATGTTGAATACATTTAGTTTCTTTTTGTGTCTAACATGGTTTTGATTCTTAGAAAATATTTTGTGTTTTTTATCTATACGTTTGAAGCCATAAATATGGCAATATGGTATGTCACAAAGTTTTAGGGGGGGCAATACTTTTGCCAGGCTCTGTACATATGAATTAGGCATCAGCAGGTAGAGTGGGCAGAAGACGAATGTGATTGGTCAATATGCATTTCCTTTGTGGATTTTGTGTCATTCTATGACTTTAAATTTCTTGAGTACATACAAAAGTTACAATTGTTCTATATTTTTATTTAAAGAAATTGTAAATCAGAAAATATTTTATTCATATTTTGTGTCCTTTTCAAAAATCCCGTATTTTTCTTTTAGCTTTTTATGAATATGACAAACTTTGTTTTTCATAGTTTATTTGTTGTTGCACAGAAAATTTAATACTTTTAAATAATATTGTGTGTCATTTGTATCTCAGTTTCTGTTGCAGTTGCCATGGCACCCAATTGGCCCCGCCCGTGTGCCATGGTCGCCATGGTGCCCAATTGGCTCTGCTTGTGTGGCGCCAGCTGCAGCTTGTTGACAGATTGGCTCCCTGTCAGTATTTATACTCTGTCCTGTCAGTCCCCTTTTTTCGGTCCGTCTGCGAAACTCTGTTTTTACACGGCAAGTCCCTTTTCGCCTGTTTTTTGCTCCTATTTGTCTCCCATTACGATCTGTTTTGATCTAGATCAAGTCTGCTCTCCCGTCCCGAATTCCAACCTGTTTTGATCTCGACCACGTCTGTTCTCCTGCCCCAAATGACAATCCGTTTTTTTTATCTCGACCACGTCTACTCTCCTCTCCTGGCTATCAACCTTTTTCCGTTCCTGACACCGCTATCGCTCGCAACGGAAGTCCCACATCCGCATCTGAGCCACCTACTGCGCGCGACCAGCGATCCCCGGATCGTGGGTGCACGCTCCTTTCCCTTCTTCCCAATAAAACTGTGAAAAACGTTACGCGAGTGGGTCCTGTTTCCGTTCTGGTCCTGACAGTTACTCATTATCAAAGTTAAAACTTTAAATTAGTTAAAAGCCCACTGCAGAGTGAACAAAAGGCCATTATAGTAGTATAATACATATTTTCAAATGATTTATTTCGTGCATGTTACATTACTATTGGTAGTATTCTAAAGTCTACAAAGCCGTTAAAGAGCCAAATAACCGACTCTTCTGAATGAGCCGAGCCAAAAAAGCTGGTTCTCTAAAAAGAGTTGGAAATCCCATCACTTCATATTATCAACTCCAAGCAAGGCAGGTTAAAGGTGTGTAAACGAAAGCGAGGCATCGATCACAAAATCAATATAAGAGGGACAGGTGCCACCGGGCTGTACTTGCCCAAGACACACCACAGGAAATGGTGCCCTTACAAACCTAATGGTTTAGGAATCCAACCACCAAGTATTTACTTCTCGTTATATTCACTTAATGTCTCAATGTATCCCTTCACTGGGTGGTTATATTTTCACAGCATTATTCTAAGTGGTGTCATACCACAAGCTAGGTCCAGTTAGATCCAGTCTTAACTAAGATCTGTTGTGAAGCTTGGACTTCCTGAGTTTGTCTGAAAAAAAAACACTTCACTTGAGTTTCGTTCTTATCAAACCACGCCCCTTTCCTATAAAAACAATGGTCAGCAGTTTTAGAGATGCTTGTTTGGAAAATAATTTGTTCTGTTAACAAGCCCGGAACATTTTGTTTATTTCCTATTTTGTTTCATTGTAATTAAAGTACTCGACAGAACTCTCTTCAGCTTTTTTTTTTTTTTTTTGTCCCAAAATTTTGCGGAACATAGGGTGTTGAATTGAGCATGGGGCAGGACACGAAACGTCCTCCGCCTACAGTACTAAATAAGAGCATTAACAGCGTAATGAGAACGTTAAATCACCCTACCAAGTAACCTATACACACTACATGATCAACTGTGTGAAACTCTTCAGTACCTCCTTCCCACCAGCCGGGAAATATTTCAGAGTAGGGAAGCCGGTGATGCTGATGTCCTCCAGCTCATTAGCAGTGGAATCCATCTTGGCAATGATGATGTCATCACGTTCTGCGTACTTCTCTCCCAGCTGGTCCCAGATGGGAGCCAGTTCCTTGCAATGGGCACACCACGGCGCATCTTCAAATATAACATCAAAGAACAGTCATTTTTCTTAGTTCAAACTACTTCTGTAGTGACATCATGCACATTTTAACGAGAACGCACAAAACTCCACAAAGACGTTCTTGCTTGGATCCAGAGCAACGGAAGCAAAATTCTTTCCCACCAGGACTTTGACGGCCGCTTTATCCCAGTCCTCAGGCACGTCTTGACTGCGATAGTAAGGCTAGGGTACAAAACAAAGACCGTGAATACTAAAAGATTATCCAGGAACACAATTTGAGTGAGTTGCTGTGTTTGTATCTATTACATGGGCTGTCCCATCCAGAACCTCCTGACACAAAGTGGGCAGGTCAGAAACGAGTTCCGTCGTGTCCACTTTGAACTTCTTGCCAGAGTCTATGTTGATAACACGGGCGACTGGTGCGTCTGTCGCCGACACGCCGAAGTATTCCAGCACAAACGACAAATTGGTTGAGACGTCGATGGTGATGAACAGCATCTGGGGGGAGCGCAAAAAATGTCATCTGTGTTGGATTTTTAAGATTTTCCAATGAAATCCATTCATAAGAAACCTACAACTATGATCCAACTACAGAACCATCAGTCTCACAAGTTTACAAGTTATTCTCAAGTTGCTTCTGAACAAACAGAAAGTAAAGGCTAAAAACATACCAGCCAAAGAACAGGCAGATTGGAGGGAAGGGAAGGAGTACCACAAAACAGATTTTCAAATCTGTACATCCTTTGCGAGAAGTTTCGACGACAACAACAGAGAAACCTCTATCATGTCTTCCTGGATTTCAAGAAGGTAGTATCTAAGCCTTCATGGAGCCCTATAATTAAGTTTCATTCTTAAATTTGAGCATGTGGCTTTTAATCAGGTGCACAAGTCAAGTTCTACTATTCCAAATGAGTCCTCCTTGTCCCTTTGTGTGTCTACAACAAAAATACTACAAAATGGCTACATAAGTAAATATCAAATATCTTTTAATAACCTATTTTCCTTCAATCACAGCATATCGTTTAGCTCCTCAGTGGCTTTGCTTTGCCATTGCATTTTTGCTTGCATTAGTTTGGTCTAGATCAGGGGATGGTGTCATAAGAGACGGCTCAGCTAAAAAGTCTCTGTAGTGCGAAGTGGAAGGAGAAGAGGACGACGAGGTGAGCGGAGAAGATGAGGTAAAATTTTGGACTATTTGATAAAGTTTCAGGAGCGGGAAAGGTGAGATGGCACAACATTCATTTGGACAGGTAACTTAAAATTAGTTTTACCTGGTTATATCAGTATCAGAAATTATTTTCCCCCCATTTTATTAACACTCCACTTATTGAAACATAAATATTTTGTTTGTTTGTTGTACATGATTCAATTGTTTGTTTGTTTGTACATGATTCAGATTGAATCGTTTCTTGTACATGATTCAATTGTTTGTTTTTTTTGTACATGATTCAAATTGAATCGTTTCTCCGGCGCCGTCACGAATGGCAGCCACTCCAGCAGCTCCCGTGTTATTTTCGATTGTTCTCAGTTATTTTCGATTGTTCTCAGCTTAGGGATGCTGCTGGAAAAGTGAATTTCCCTTCGGGGATGAATAAAGTATCTATCTATCTATCTATCTATCTATCTATCTATCTATCTATCTATCTAAGCAAAATTAGATTTGGGGGCTATTACTTGATAATTTATATGCCTTCTAGATCTCATTCCATGTTCTACTCCAGGGTTGGGCAAATTTTTTAAGTCAGGGGCCGCATGTGACGTGTTGTACTTCTTTTTAAATAGATGAGATTAATCGAACTGGTTTAGAAACAACCACAATTAGAGCAAGTGTTTTAAGCACTTCATTTGTAATTGAGTTTTGAAGTTTTGCTGTTTTTTTTTAGTTTTTTTTTTAGTATTTCTGGAGTCCGATTTTTATTGAAGTTCTGTAGTTTTTGTAGTATAACTGTAGTTTCATTTTTGTACTATTTTTGTAGTATTTCTGAAGTAATTTTGATGTAGTATTTCCATAGCAGTATTTTTTAGTATTTCTCTAGTACTTTTGTTGTATTTCAAAAGTAGTTTTTTTGTTGTATATCCGTGTAGTATTTTCATAGTATTTTTGTATTATTACAGTAGTTTTCTTATTATTTTTGGAGTGTTGCTGTAGTGTAATTATTTTTTAGTATTTTTGTAATATCTTTATTGTAGTTTGTAGCATTTCCATATATGGATGTTTCTTGTATATCTGTAGTATTTCTGGAGTATTTTTGTAGTACATGGTTACTGTAGTTTAATTTTTGTAGTATTTTTGATATATTTTCATAGGAGAATTTTTGTAGTATCCCTGTAAGTGTACCTTGCAGTATTTCTGTTGTAAACCTCTTGTTGTATTTTTGTAGTAATATTTCTCTAGTAGTTTATTTTATTTTTTTAAAGTATTAGTATTTTTTTAGTATTTCAGGAAAGTATAATTGATGTATTCTCAAAGCAGTATTTTAGTAGTATTTTGGTAGATTTTTTTTGTATTTCCATAGTAGTATTTTTGTAATAAACAATTCTGTAGTAGTGTTTTGTAATATAGTATTACTATAGTAGTATTTTTCGTAGTAACTGTATACTACTTTTTTTATTTTCAGAATGAAAGCAGAAAAATATATGAGGTCCCTGTTTTTAAGCACTATATTTGATATTTAAATTTGTAGTTATTGTGTAGTATTTTGGTTGCATAAGTATTTTGAGTGAACACACAAAGTAACAATGGTGGCACCAAAAAGGTTAACCATTCTTGGGAGCCCCTTAGTGGTTGCAGGGCCCTAAGCAGTTGTTTAGCTCGCTTATGCCTTGGGCCGGCTCTGATTAAGAGTATGGCAGGCCGCCTTTTAGGGCATCATGCGGAAGTACCACATTGGCCAGAAACTAGTTCAGACCATTGAAAGACTGTACGCCAATTCCAGCAGTGTGGGAAGGGTGTCGACTTTGCCACAACCCAAACTCAGGCCAGGGACTGTCATCCAAGGAGAAAGCCTCCCAGAATCGTATCCTCAGTGGTACCCCAACTACCCAGCAGGTTAAGGGATCCATGGACTATGATAAGTAACACTGACCTGGAATTTCGCCCTCATTTGGTTATTAGCATTGGCCTTAGAAATAGACCTGCCTGATTAAAATGAAACTGTGCTTAGCTAGCTACCACATAGGGTGTCGAAAATGCACTCAAGGTCAACTTGGCTTTTATTTTTTCCTCAGACATACTGCTTTTAGTATTGAAACGTGACGACAACATGCGTATTCATTTTCATCATTAGAAATATTAAACGCTACCTTGCCCTTGTAGAGCTTGGCGACCGGTCGGACTTGGTCCACGAGTGCCGTGTGGCTTTCCAACGTGGAGTTGATAAAGAGGAGGCAGTGAACTCGAATTTTGGAGCCGAAGATCTTATCCCCCGTCTACATAAACACAACATCAAGACAAGCGCATGTGAGTGAGCGCGTGTCTGTGTGTTTCTGTTGTGATCGTTTTACCTCCTTAGTGAAGGGGATGATAAGCTGCAGGCTGTTTTCTTGGATGAAGTCTGTCAAATTGCTTTTATGCAGCATGCCATCTTCAGACAGAACGTAGTCTGCCCTGCCGTCATCAAACTTAAAAAAAAAAACATCAAGCATTGGAAGTCATTCAAGCTGGGTCTTCCAACAGGACAATGACCCTAAGCACACAGCCAGAAAAACCAAGGAGTGGCTCAAGGTTCTAGCATGGCCCAACAAGTCTCCAGACCTGAACCCAATCGAAAAACTTTGGAGGAAGTGTTTCTCAGCGACAGCCCAGAAACCTGACTGATCTAGAGAAGATCTGTGTGGAGGAGTGGGCCAAGATCCCTCCTAAAGTGTGTGCAACCTTGTGAAAGACTACAGGAAAATTTTGACCTCTGTAATAGCAAACAAAGGCTAGTGTCCCAAACATTAACATTCATTTTCTCAGGTGTGCAAATACTTATTTGCAGCTATATCACACAGATAAATCGTTAAAAAAATCATGCATTGTGATTTCTGGATTTTTCTTTTTAGTTTATCTCTCTCACAGTGGACATGCACCTATAAGGACGATTTCAGACCCCACCATAATTTCTAGGTAGGAAAAATAGCAAAATAGCAGGGTGTTCAAATACTGATTTTCTTCACTGTATCTTTATAGCCCTTGATCACAAAAGGTCTCAAAGGGCGAGACTTACCGCCAGGAAAAACCCTAAATACCTCAGCATGAGGAACTATTTTTCAGGCTACAAACAAGCGAGATGAAAAAAAAAGTTGTATCATCATTTTTGAAAAATTGAATCGCAATCTTGATTTTATAACGATTATTTAAATGTGGAGTGTGTCGTATCCTTAAAAAGTTGAAAGTTTTCTCCATGAACTTAATGTTAACAATGCCCAACTGATCCTTTATTTATGCTTTATTTTCCACTGCGCCTATCTGTTTTTATCTTCAGGGTTCGTACACCTTTTTCATGGAAAAATTCAAGCACTTTTTTTCCTTTCATAGCCAATTTTCCATATTTTCCAGTACCATTCAAAGAAGAAATCCAGCGCTGATCAAAAGAACAGGAGCCGAAACCTTAGCTGCAAACGTTAACTCTAGCCCCAACCTTATTTTGGAACACTAAAATCGGTCCAAAACCCTAAACTGCAGCTAAAACCCTAAGCCCCTAATCCTAGCCCTCCACCTCATCCTAGGCCTAACCTGTTTCAAACTGAAAGTCTAGCTCCAAACTATTTTTGGACCCTATATTTGGTATAGAACCCTCAAGAGTTTAACCTCTAGTTCCTAACTTTAAACCATCAACTGACTCGAACTGTAACATTAGATCCAACATTATTTATTTCTCTAAATTTAGTTGTATACCTTCATTAGGAGCCTAAACATTAGTCTCTAACTCTAGCCTCAATCCTTTTTTTGGAACAATGAATAATTTTTAAGCCCTTATTTGAACACCTAACCCAAGAAACATGGGAACAATTTTAAGCATTTACTGTACAAGCACTTCATCTGAATTCAAGCACTTTTCAAAAAAACAACATAAGAATTCAAGCATTTTTGAGGATATTAAGCACCCGTACGAACCATGCATATTACTTTTATCAGAGCTGTTTGGGGAAACACAGATTAGGTTCGAGGAATGGGGGCTGGTGGGGATCCTGGAGAGTGACGTCATGCTCACCCCCAGGGTTTTTTTTTCTATTTGTCAGTGTAGCATGAAAATGGTGAAAGTAAGAAAAGGCCTCCTTCAAGTAGAGTCAAGAGGCCAACCCAAACCCCCCAAGAAGATGAAAAAAGAAGAGTTTATTTGAGCGCTTGCGCGTTCTTGCATGCACATCATGAATGGGCTGTCAGAGGCTGCGATGACGACAGCGAGTTAAAAAGGTTAATATTCCATACCTTTCCTTTCTTAGTTGTTCACATCCGACTATTTTTTGCAGTTACCTGACTCCTGACACTCAACGAGCCATATAGCAATCCTAGGGCTGTGCCCAAATATGGAATTTGCGCAATTAAAAACTGAAACTGAAACTATGAAAGAGGTGATCATACTTTAGTGTTGACTTAATTGTAGGAAAGACGGAATGAATGTGGAACTGTAACAAGCCTGTGTGTTAGCACAATGGAATTTTTCGTCATAGCTATCTTCAAGATTTAATAAAAATAAATAATTGGGAAATAGGATACTCAACAGAATAGAATGGGCCTAAAAAGTATAATAAATAAATGGATGAACTAAATATCTTGCAGTTTTTTTGAATGTTGCAATCTTGTTAAAAATTGTATCCAGTATCTTGAATCGTAACAACCCCACATAGTCTAATATGCCTACCCCTAATTTAGACCCTGTCATTTCAGACCCGACGTGAAAGGTTCCTGGTGCAAGACCAGGTGGAAACATATGTTGGCCTGGATAAGAATGGGTGCCGCCAGGGTGTTCTTGCCCAAGACACACCACAGAAAATGGTGCCCCTACGGCCCTAGTGGGTAAGGGATCCAAGCAACCAACCATTTCAGACCCTACCTTACATTGATATTTCAAAACCGTTTTCAAGATATTTATGTCATGACTACTGATGTGATGCACCTGTGCCCGCTCCTTTGGCGCCAACTGCCTCGGACGCTGATTGGCTCCCTGTCCCTATTTATACCCATTCTTTACTGTCACCTGTTGTCAGTCCGACTGGGAACCTCAGTTTACTCTAGGCAAGCTTTTTCGACCCGGACTCACACCTGTTTTTGCTCCCGTCTGTTCCCCGGCTTCGACCCGTTTTATGATCCTGACCACGTCTACTTTCATCTCCTAGCTTTCGACTCATTTCTGATCCCGACCACGTTTTTGCTCTCCTGTCCCGGGTACTGACCCGATTTTTTCCGTTCCCGACACCGCCATCGCTCGCCACGGAAGTCCCACTTCTGCGTTCAGAGCAACCTGCTTCCCGCGACCAGCAATCATCGGATCGTGGGTGCAATCCTTCCCTTTCTTCCAATAAAACTGAGAGAAACGTAACACGAGTGGGTCCTGTCTCTGTTCTAGTCCTGACAATTAAAACGAGTAAGCCCAATTGTTACTGAGTAAATAGACTTAAAAAGTATGCTTTTTTTGTAGTCCATGATTTGACGAACATGTCCGATTTTTTTCACTAAATGAGGGGTCTCAGACTCGAGGCCTGGGGGCCAATTGAATCCCTCGGGATTATAGTTTGTGGCCCCGCCTTAATATAAAAGGGATGAATATTACAGGGACAGTGTGCAATATACAAGATGTTGCCGTATTTTGGCATGCAACGAGTGCTAATAATCACAAGTAAGTATGCAGACTACGGATACTCAAAGTGACCAAAAATCACCATTTTACTTCTTTTTTTTATGCTGAGCCTTTGTAATCTTGCTGCTACGGGTAGCCAAAAAGGCTACCCGTAGCAGCAAGATGGCAGACAATTATGTCATCTCCCTCTAGGTGAGGCTCATGATATGTCATATAAAAAGACATTATTTGACCTATCAGTATTTAGAAAACATTCATGTGAAAGGCAATGAAAAATACACACTGTCCCTTTCAGTTCAGCCCTATCAGATTATTAATTAATTTATTATTGATTGATTGATTTCTATTCATATTAATTCTTAATGTATTTTTTAGATCTTATTTCGTGAAGGGAATTTCAAACAATAATTGATAAAAGTGGAATGTTTTAATCAAGACTTTTTGTGGAAAGCCTGATTTAGCCCAACTTTAGCCAGATCCTAGCTGAGATGGCCCCTATAATAAAACAATTTTGAGACCCCTGAAGAACAGAGACACAAAAGAAAAAGAAAAACTGCACTTTTTTCCAGTTAAGCATGAGATTTGACTGTAGTTGTGCAATGATTGATCATCCGATCGAAAAATATCGCTGACCACAATCGAAAAGGATTGGATGGAACTGGAATCAGACCCGGGTCGCAGTGGTAAGGATGCCGAATCATAAACACTGAACCACCAGTGATATAGATAAAATATGAAAAGACATTAGATTTTATCTCATCATCACATGATTTTTACTACCAGCACCAAAAAAAGAATGTTGGAGAATGGAGAAAGCATAAAGACATCCTGAAAGATATAAATCAACGCAAAAACGCAAGAGAGGAACAACTCTTTGGAATATCTGATGATAAATCGTACTTTAAAGGGCTTTGAAAAAATACATAGTGCATTTTATGTTGGTATTGTGTTCATTGTTTAGGGCCACATTCAACAATGTTTGCTTCTCTCAATGCTTAGAATAGTAATTGATTGTCATTGTAACATGTGAAATGCACAACAAAGTTAACATTTGTCTCTGGTACCAGAAATAAAAATAGAGTGATGATGATATAAAATCCATTTGGACCTTGGTGCTTTGGAATGTTCTGTCCCCTGAGATTCGATCAGCAACCTCAGTGGAACTGTTTCAATCTAGGCTTAAAACGCACTTATGTTCCATAGCATATGATTTCATGGTAACAATATCTGTGTATTGTTTGCTAATGCTACAGCCATTGCAATCTGGTCATCCTGGAAGTAGGAGGACCTCATGTACGCTCCCTTCTCAAAGTTTCTTCATGTTCCTCATGTTGAGGTTTTTGAGTTCCTTGCCCTCAATTAGGTTTTAAATCAAGGGATGGTGTAATAATAGTCTGTAGTTTGCAATAGTCTGTGGTGTGTGACATATGAAATCGAATGCCTTTTCATATGTTGTCTGTATCACTTGTGGTCCAGTGGTTAGGATTCGGCGCTAACACTGCCGTGACTAGTTCCTGTTGCATCCAACTACAAAGTTTGAGCTGAGAAAAAGTGAAACGGAATTGATTCCGATTTTTAACGCATTACATGAAAAAGTATGGTACTTAGCAGAAGCATCCATACCTTTTTAAAGAGCACCACTGTGTCAGACTTCAATTCATACTTTTGGAAAACCTCAGGAGATGTTGTGATGCCAAACTCCGTATCAGTCGTGTCCATGACTATTTCGGAAAACTCTTTGGCTGCGTCGCTTTCCAGATCCTGGGTAGGGAAACACAGATTGAGGATCCAAAAAGACTATAAATAGTTGAGATCCATAACCGTACGTTAAAAAATCCAACCACGGTGATGTTGTGTGCATCTATAAAGCTGGCAGCAGAATCCACGTTCTCCAGGACTGAGGCGCCGGGACCAGTGCGGCGTTTGATCCACTTGATGATTCCGTTGACGGTCCTATCACCTAGAAACAGTTTACTGTTTTGTTTTGTGCTTGATGGTTTTGAATCACTTTCAGAAATGGAGCTTAAAATGGCTGCTACAAATGAAAAAGAAGGTTTCCTGGTTGTGTTTCAGGCAAGGCTTCCTGATTCGACCAGTGACTTGCAATGAGGTTCATGTCTGATGAGGCACAATCAGACCTCCATACAAATTAACCTACTGTTCAGCATATTCATCATTTGGTTGGCAATATTTAACCTGGTTTGTTTAAAACCTGCATTTTTTTCCAATAATAATATCCTTAATGTAGCATAGAAAAAAATAACTTTTAGAATGTTTTTGTTTTACCTTTGGTCATATTATATAAAATGTTTTGGTTTAAAGTCTCCTTTAATTTCCAGATGTAATCTTCCATTTTTTTTAGATGAAGGCTAAGCAACGTGCCACTCATATCAAGATAGATGCATTGATTTGCTGTTAGCTTGCTAATGCTACTTCTTAATACAGTATAAGCAAATTATAGAATTTGTTTAATGTAACTAAAATTTGTCATGGTTGCCATGGCGCCCAATCGGACCTGCTCGTGTGGCGCCAGCTGCAGCTTGTTGACAGATTGGCTTCCCCACTATTTAAAGCCTGTCCTGTCAATCCTCGGGTGTCAGTCCGTCTGCAAACCTCTGCTTTTCAAGGCAAGCCTTTTTTTCGACCCCTGACTCCCGCCTGTCCCGTTTTTGCTCCCGTTTGTCTCCGGCTACGCGTCGTTTTGACCTCGACCATGTCTGCTCTCCCGTCCCAAATTACGACCCGTTTTTGATCCCGAACCACGTCTCCTCTCCCGTTCTGGCTTACGACTTGTTTCCGACCCCGACCACGTTTTTGCTCTCCAGTCCCTGCTACCAACAAGATTTCCCGTCCCTGACACCACCATCGCTCACTACGGAAGATCCACTTCCGTGTTTGGATCACAAGCCGAGTATAAGAGCGACAAGCTTCCCGCGTCCAGCGAACATCGGATCATGGGCGCAGCTCTTCCTCGTTTCTTCAATAAAACTTGTGGTAAATGTTACGCAAGTGGGTCCTGTTTCCGTTCTGGTCCTGACAAAATTAGGATCTGTCATACCAGGTGATTTGTTTTGCTCATTCTCAAGATAGTTATTTTCTATTGTAATATAAAATTATGTTGAAAAAAATTGAAAAATATTACAATACTATTTGTAATTGGGAAAATTATCTACTTGTTTTGCCTTGTAGTCTAAAACAGTATTTGTCAACCTGTGTGCCGTGGCACACTTGTGGGTTAAGAAACCTTGGCTCCTGTGCCGCAGAAAATTGCCCAATTTTATCTTTGCAAACAAGTCTGCCATTGTTTATCTTTGCTTTCATACCGTGATAAGCAAAGTCTGTGTAACATTCATTTATATCAGTAGGTTTAATACGTTACGGATATTTTCTTGCTTTAATCGCCTCCTTGTTTTGAATAATAGTTTCTATCGTAGATTAAATAGAGATTTGTGTGTCATTAGTGTATTTCTTGATCAATGCTAACTTCATTTCCACGGTTACCATGTTTTTGATTCTCACTTTAGGATAACTGCAAATCTTGGGATCCGTTTGGAATGAATGAAGTACAAAAAATAGATTAAAGTATACGAAAGTTTATGAGGTACGCGAGATTCTAAACTGAAATGTGAGAAGGACATTGTGGGAAGTAATTCAGCCAATAGAATTTCTGCATTTTCATGATGACCTGACTCAATCCAATAGCCCAAATCTGCTTGTTTACAAGGAAGGAAAAGAAACAGAAAATCAAAAAAACATGAGACCTTATTTGAAGTGGGTTGCAAAAACAACAAAGTGTCACTTGATATTAAAAAAGCAAATAAAACAAAGATGCTCCTTTATCTTCTTGGGTTTTGTGCCAAACGTCAAAGTAAACAACTTTAACTTAGCTTCAGGCCCTGACAGTTTCTTTTGTTTGTTTGTTTGTTTGTTTGATTTTGTCCGTACCAGTGTAGTCGACGGGTTTCTTTCGGTCGCCATGGATAAAGAGCTTGAGAACAGGGAAACCGGAGATACCGAACTCTTCAGCCAACTCCTTCTCCTCGGTGGCATCCACTTTGGCCAAGCCCACTTTGGTTTCGTCCGTTTTCAACTTCTCGGCTGCCTCGGCAAAAACGGGCTCCAGGCGCTGGCAATGGCCACACCACGGGGCGTCTAAATGAAAAAAAAAACAAAAAACGGGATAGAGACTTGAGAATTTTATTCCTGATAGCGTCTGAAACTTTGCTCCCTGCTATGGTGGGAAAACTGACCAGGGACAACACCTGGACCAATGACTGCTTTTGGATAGTACCGTATTTTCTGCACTATGAGGGGCACCAGATTAGAAGGCGAACCCACCAAAAGGGGTCTTTTCTAATATATTCTTTTCATATATAAGGCGCATTGGACTATAAGGCGCATGGAATTAAAACTCGAGTTCGAGCTACCATATTTATTCTTGTATAACCATTTTCCCTTTCATACACTCAGGGTTTACAGTAAGCCTAGCCTGCATCGCTGTTTACTCGGTTTTACTACTTCGCAGATTTTCATTGTGCATTGTTTTCATACCTGTCAAGCTCCAGGGATCCATGCCCTTACAAACTTTTCCCTTACAAAATACAAACAAATCTTACACCATATTTTTTTTAAACGTGTTTATTTATGTAGTTTAACATGTTATATTGTACATGTGTTTCGTAATATCATATATATTGTTGATTAACATTTTGTCGTGAGATACTGAGTTGCTCGACATGAATGAGGTTTATTATAAAAAAAAGTTAAAAAATGAAGTAGCTTGGACGTTCACCGTAGAAGGAAAAAATACAATATTTGAGAGCAGCTCTCTTTAATGAGTTGAGCCGAAAAAGCCGGTTTTCTAAAAAGAGACGGACTTGGGACTTCCTTTCACTACACAACTCGAACTCGTTTGACTTGATTGATTTGCCGTTTTGTGATAGTCGGTGTATACCGTATGGTACCCATAATTGACAAATTTGCATTTTTCCGTACAGATTTTCTTGTACGTCGTACACGTCTTAAAATGCATACTAAACTTACTTTATACGGCAAAAACGTACAGGTTGACAGGTATGTGTTTTGTGCATTCTGATTGGCTAAACAATTGCCTCAACATTTTCTGCTTCTCTAATTGTGCCTCAATGACGTTGCAGTCTGAGTTGTACACATGCATAAAACAATTTGATGAACTTACATTATGTATGCGCAAATCTTTTCATTTTCAAGTTTTTCTAAAAGCTATCATGTCAACAAGACGCTGTGAAATCACAAAGGCACATGCAACCCGGTGAAAGCGGCACTTTGGCGCATCCTAGCGGCTTTCTGGTGATTTTTCCAAAATGTTTGACTTCTGTAGGACAATACAGGACACAACATTAACGTTTTCCAATGAATACAGATGGATACAGTATGAGCAGGGTTGACTGGGTTGGGTAGGGTTACTTTAACTGGATTACTTTCAATTACTTTTGGATTACTCCAATACCAAATATGCTAATAAAAGACAAAAGAAACTAAATATGAATAAAATTATGACTCACAACACGTGGTAAGCTTTCTCTCCTGGCTTTGATCTCTTTGATCTCCGGCAAAACTAACATAAAATGCAACAGAAACAAAATGAAAATAAATCCAAACAGCTCGCCAACATCATTTTTGCCGTTCCATGTATTCCGTTACTCCCCAAGCCTGCACAAAATTTAGTACTTTTATTCATATTTAGTTTATTTTGTCTTTTATTATAATAATAATAATTGGTATTGGAGTAATCCAAAAGTAATTGAAAGTAATCAAGTTAAAGTAAACCTACCGGGGCCTGAGTATGAGTTTACTTTCTTATAAGGCTTCTCATCTCCCTCATCTCATTAGCTACACCGCTTATCCTCAGTAGGGTCGCGGGGGTGCTGGAGCCCATCCCAGCAATCATCGGGCAGTGGGCAGGGGACACCCTGAACTGGTTGCCAGCCAATCGCAGGGCACAGGGGGACAGACAACTCACTCGCTCATTCACACCTAGGGACAATTTGGACCGGCCAATTAACCTGACATGCATGTTTTTGGAATGTGGGAGGAAACCGGAGTGCCCGGAGGAAACCCACGCAAGCACGGGGGGAACATACATTCCGCACAGGAAGTCTGGAGCTAGATTTGAACCAACGCAGGAGGTTCCCAAGACATGAACCGTGCCACACATGCGCTAACCACTGCGCCGCCGTGCTGCTTATAAGGCTTACATAACAGAAATTTTAGAGAATAGAGAAAACAGAAGCTCTTCCAGACGATGAAACAGACTTTGCGTTCATTAATATCTTTCATGACAAAATTTTGTTTTTGTCCATTCTCTAACATTTATTAATGGCACTGAGTGTTTGAGTAGTGTGATAATGCGATCATTTGTGCTTCTTTTTTTGGTCATTTGTATCGCTGGTGGACCCGGGTTTGATTCCCGTTGGATTGAATGTGAGTCCAATTTATAATGAAAGGTGGGGTGTGGAACAGTGGGATAGAAAAACTTAAAGCTGCAATCCCGATTTTAAGCCAGAAGATGGCGACAGAGTAACCAGTGATTTACGTGCATTTCTTAGACGTGCTCAAATAAACTCTTTTTGTGGATTAGTTCCGCCCCGAACAGGCAGTCTGCCCGGGGGCGACACAAGATTGTCCAAAACAATAAAATAATAATAATAAATATTTGATGCTAAGCGGATTTGTATCATCTAACAACATAACGTTTGCTTCTAGTCAAATGGGCGCCCCTTCGTTGCAGCTTTGACGCCCCTGCATGCTACGAAGTCTTGCTGAGAGACTGAAATAAGGAAAAGAGTGAGCGAGGGGCGGCATGGGGGACAGTTCACCTCTGACTGGGTCTCTCAAAATGAACAGCCTGGTTGGCAGATGGTAGAAGGCTGTCGATTTTTTGTTTTATTTTACAATAAAATAATTAGTTGGCGGTTCCCGTCTTCCAAATAATACACATAATTCACAACTTTTGAAATACAGGCCAACTTCTGCACATTTTTCTGAATAAAATGGATAAAATATGTGATACAAAATTGATTATGAGGTCACTAGGGGAATTGGTTTAGCCTTGACCGCTTGTTGTGTGTAACAGTTGGTAGATGGGCATCTGTTTACATTCGAGACGAGTGGAAAATAGTTAGAGATGGAAATTATTTGTATTTATTATCCAAACATTTTTGATAAATATTTGCCATTGTTTTAAATAGTATATTTGTATTTTGTATGAAACATTTTTTTATATTTGCCATTTTTATTTATTATATGTCATTTGTATTTATTATATACGGGTTGTTGTTTTTTTTCAAATATTTGCCATTTCTATGTATAGAGTGAATATGTATGTTTTATCTAAGCATTTCTGCAATTGACAACTATAGCTACCTCTTTTCTTTGTGTTAAATGTGCATACCTGTCAACCTGTACGGTTTTGCCGTACCAAGTACGTTTATTATGCATGTTAAGACATGTACGACGTACGAGAAAATCTGTACGGAAAAACACAAATTTCTCAATTATGGGTACCATCGGGTATGCATCGACTATCACGAAACGGCAAATCAATCAAGTCAAACGAGTTCGCCGCGGAAGCCTCAATCTCGATATCGTTTTTTGTTGTTGCAAACGAAGCGAGCGGTTTGATGTAGTGAAAGGAAGTCCATCTCTTTTTAGAGAACCGGCTTTTTCAGCTCAACTAATCAAAGAGAGCCGGCTCTCAAACGGCTCACTTGCTTTGATGCATTATATGACGAATTATTATGTTGTATAAAGAAGAAAAAAAAGGAAGTATAAAAGGAGAAAATGAAAAAAGACAGGTTTGTGGTTATCCTTTTAATCAGTATATTACCAACAATAATCTAATGCAGAAAATGAATTCATAATTCGAATAAGAAAATGTATTATTCTGCTTAATTATATTTGCATGTATTTTTTCCTCCTACAGTGAACGTCCAAGCTACTTCATTTTTGAACACATTTTTATAATAAACCTCATTCATGTCGAGCAACTCAGGATCTCACAACAACATGTTAATTAACAATATATATATGATATAACGAAACACATGTACAATATAACATGTTAAACTACATAAATAAACACGTTTGAAAAAAAACTATGGTGTAAGATTATTTTGTATTTCGTAAGGGAAAATACGACAGTTTGTAAGGCATGGAGCCCTGGAGCTTGACAGGTATAAATGTGTCTTGGCAATTTTTTGGTGGGGAAGAGGAGCTGGGGGGTTAGGGCGCTGATAAAATGCCTGATAAAAGTCAGACAAAAGCAGAAAGGCATAAAAGATAAACCATATGGGCTCTTTTAACTCAGTGGGGCATTATTAACACATACCTAATAGAGAAAATCTTTATTTTTCAATGTTTTAAGAATACCGCAAACGATACACCCTACTAATGCTAGCACCCTTATATGTCGGGTTGGTAGTACTCCCAAAATAACAGTAATCCATACTCTGAAGATTTGGCTCAGTGAGTTTTTTGTTTTTGGGAAGGGGTGATGTTGCATTAGGGGTTGGGGAAGTGCCGATACCAGGTATTGGTAAACACAATGGTCGTCGGTACCATTATCGGCTCCCTCCTGGTGGCCCTTTAATACTCCGCAATCTAAAAATAAATGGTTAATTGCAATTGAATACTTTAAATATTTAGTAACTATTTTGGGGGGGTGAGTTAAAAGTATTTATTTAAAAAAGATTCTTCTTTTTGCAGAGGGAAAGAAAATGTGCGCACTAATGCTATCAGTAACGGATGTCGGTATGGAGCACACAAGACTTTAGTATCAGTGGAAAAATGATATTGGTTATCTAATTTTAAGAATGATCTCTCATCAATTGCAAATACAATGTGAGTTCATCTTATTTATTGAATATGAAACCCAGATCTCGCTTCCTTGTGCGTCGGGTTTGTAGTACTCACAGAACTCCACCAATATAAACTTGGTTTGATTGAGTGCCCTGGCAAAGTTGTTGCCATGGAGCACCATCACATGGTTGTCCTCCTCAATCTCGCCGGTCTTTGCTTTCTTGGGCGGCTCCTCGACTTCCTCGGGAGCATCATGAGGACTCGTTTCCGTGCCGTTCCCAGTCTCGGCGCAGGACCGGGCCAGTAGCAGCAGAAGGCCCGGCAGCACCAGAGTTGTCGTCCTCATGGTAGTGAAGGCCGAGTGTCACGTTTGAAGTCTTTTTGCAAACATGAGAGTGTGTGTGGCAGAATTTTACTGGCCTCGCCTCTTGGCCAATCAGTTTTTGTTTGCTGTCTCCAATAAGAACTTGCCCCGGTTTAGTAAAACTGGCTATTTGTGCTTTTTTTTGCATTTAGTAGGATATTTAGTAGGATATTTACAGACTGTTTTCATTTCACACAGTATACTTATACTGTATATATATATACACACACATAATAATAATGTTACCTAATATATATATATATATATATATATATATATATATATATATATATATATATATATATATATATATATATATATATACACTCATTTGACAGGACGTCATTGTTTGTCTCTCTGCCTCTTTTTCTCTCTCTCTGTCTCTCTCTCTGTCTCTCTCTCTGTCTCTCTCTGTCTCTCTCTCTCTCTGTGTCTCTGTCTCTGTCTCTCTCTCTCTCTCTCCTAAAGTGCTGTTCTACATTTTTAAGCATGTAGTACTGCTGTAGCTTATGGCCCAAATTTTAACCCGTCGGAAAGCCTCAACATTTTCAATTGTAATCTCTTAAAAAAAATATGGCAAGAATGGAAAGTTGGCGGTTAATGTAACCTCTGAAGACAAAAAAATATCTATCCATCCATCTACCCTGGTCACATCCCCCACAATTACCACTTTAGTTTACTTCCTTGAGGCTTTTTTGGTGCATTTGTGCAACCACACGAACTCTCTTCAAGTACATCTAGTCAGCAGCAAAGAAAACATTTGCAACTTGGGGCTTTTTTCCCACGTTGCAAGCAAATCGTGAGTCCTGATATGGTCAATGTTACAGAGGACTGGTACTTAACACTCCCATAGTTCAACCGCCCCATCCTATTTACAGTTGGTTCATATTTATATTTGTCAAAACGTTTTATAAATAGCAATGCTGCATTGAGATAACAATAATTTACTGATACTAATTGATCCTGGTATCCAAATAATTGAAAAACCGTATATACTTGCACAGAAGCCTGCACCACATATAAACAGACCCTCTAAAATTGCTCCAACACAGCCACAATTAAAAAAAATATATATACTTAAAATATTAATGAAACGATGTGATTGTGAAACAAAACAGGTCTATTCAAAATTCTTAAACAGAATCGAGTTTGTTTTCCCCCCTTCATAATCATTGAAAACAAACAAAAATGTTTTCCCCAACGATTTAGGTTCTGGTATCAGTATCATCACACTCATCTCCAAAGACCAGAATGACGCTTTGGACTGACAATAACGGGTACCAGTTGATGAAAGTGCTGTATCTAAATCAGATCAGGAGGCTTCACTTGCTAATGGTATCCATGGAAACCGGTTCTGTCCGTTTCACGTGGGGGGGGCAAACCCTTACCCAATAAAACAACTTGAAGAAGGATGGGCGCCACCAGGCTGTACTTGCCCAAGACACATCACAGGAAGTGGTGCCCCTATAACTCAGGTGGTTAAGGGATCCATGAGCCGTAATAATTTATGAGTGTACTTAATAAAGATTAATATACCGGTAACAAAGACAAAAATAATTACAATTTGAAACCATTACTGTACCTTTCAGCAGTGCTTCAACGGCAGACACTCGAACACCATTTTCGTATTTTGCAATCATTTCCTCGTACGACTCAATTGTTGTCACTGTTCTTTACTTTATTTATCACTACCGTTTTTGGGAATAATCAGGAATCTGAACTGTGGGACCATAAATACCCGTCAAATATTCTGCTTTTCCTGCTTTGGTTCATTTCTTTTTTTACTTTTTGTCCTCTAGATACCATACGTGTCAACCTCCACGGCTCCATGCCCGTTTAAACTGTCGTATTTTCCCGTACAAAATACAAAATAATCGTACACGGTTTTTTTTTCGTAATGATGCATGATGGGAAATCCCCAAGCGGCAGACGCATGCACACAGTAGCAATCAAACCGCTCGCTTCGGTTGCAACAAAAAAAAACGATACCGAGATAGAGGCTTCGGGGGCGATTTGCCGTTTTGTGATAGTCGGTGTATACCGGATGGTACCCATCATTGACAAATTTGCGTTTTTCCGTACAGATTTCCTTGTACGTCGTACTCGTCTTAAAATGCATAAAAAAACGTACTTTGTACGGCAAAACCGTACAGGTTGACAGGTATGAGATACAGAGAAGACGCCTTGCAGGGACGTTACTAGCCATTTGGGTGCCCAAAGCACAACTGCTTTATGGTAAAGTTGTTTTTTCCAGGTTTTTTTTTTTTTAATTTCTTTTCTTTTTTTTATTTCTTTTTTTAATACGCACACTTGTTTTGGTATTAAAGGCTGCCACGTGAGTCTCAAAGGCCAGTGCACCAGTACAGTCACATCTTATAGGCCAGTGCGCTGTATGAGCCGACAAAAAGAATTCGAACCAAGGAGAGCGCGCCCTTTAAAACAGTGCACCAAAGCCACAAGCGACGCATGAGCTTTATCTCGTTTCTTTCTTTTTTTTTTCTTTTCTCCGCTCCAGACTCTTGTTGCCGTTTCGAGGCCATGTTCGCACAGGTGTTCACCAAATCGCAAGTGAGGCATAATCGAACATAGCACTGGAAGGGGAGGGGGGAACCATGAGACTGGAGATAGGCCGGGGGCACAAACCCCTTTTCCCAGGAAAATTGGTTTATGCTGATTTTGTATTGTTTAACCATATTAGCACATAATACTAAGACTTTTAACACTTCACACGTTTTTTCACGACCCTCATTTCTTTAGGTGCCTTTCTGGGCACTTGATGCCCTACAGTGTGCGTTATGTGCGTTTGCGGTATTGACCAATCAAGTGTGACACATTTCAATATAACAACAGCTTCAAATTAAGATAACTGCAAGAGTTTCTACAAAATATTATACGAGTTCGAAATAAGTTGGAGTTTTAAATAAAATCGAATTGAATTGTCAAACATTGTAGTTGTAATGGTTGTTGAGATTTTTGTGATAAAGTGACACAAAAAAAGTTATACTGTCAACATAAAAACACAATAATTTCAACTTAAACTAAAAAAAATGGCAAGAGAAACACTGCATTTGACCATCCCTCTCATTCCTCCTACCTAATGTGTTCTGCACAGAACAGCTTTGCTAAAAATAAAATAAAAGCTGATAAGCACGGTGGATCAAAAGTCAAAATGGTTGAACCTGGTTGGGCATTGTTAAAGAATACTTATTAGAGAAGTACGATTGTTAAATAATACAAACGATTACAACATAGCAGTAGTTCAGGAGGTAAGGTGCTTGTCTTGGGATGAAGAGGTCGCAGGTTAGATTCCCAGCTCCTTGAAGTGTCCTTGGGCAAGACACAGAATCCGAAATGCCCCCAAAAAGCGGGCTGTCTCCTTGCATTGGTATGTGAGTGTAAAGCACATTGTGAAGCGCTTTGGGAGGTCTTCATTGACTTGAAAAGTGCTATATAAATGCAGACATTCAAAGGGAGCCGGCCCCCTGATTGGTGGAGAGTCGGCTCTCACTTGAAAGAGCCACCTCAAAAAGCCGTTACATTTGTGAATGGCACATCACTACTTACCCTTACATTTCGTCTATAAAGATTCAATTAAAACTGATGCCATCTGTAAATATTTTGTTATTATTATGTAACTCATCTGTTACGGCATGTTTATTGACGCAACATTTCTCTGAAATAATTTTCTGGGAGTTTATAAAAAGACAACAAAAGGCCCCACCTTGTTTGAGAAAGGGGCTTCTGGTATTAGATTGTTTGTAAACCACACCTTTGACACCTTTTTGAGGAAAATAAAACCCAAGTTGACCTTTCCTTTTTGCAAATTATGAGATTGACTCTGCCTGCTTTCTTAATCTTTGTCTCCCTGCGGATTTTTCGTCATAACATTACTCTGCAAGAATGCGCTTTTGACATCTATTTGTACCGTCTCTTTTTCCTGTGTTCAGTATCCCTTCATAAAAAAACATGAATTACTGAAAGGAGGTTACAGGTTTTGAAATATCGGTGCATCAAACCGACCAGCCGATTAACCCGTAATAAGTTTATAGTTTAGAAAACACTCAAAGTAAGGAGAGAAAACATCAATGCATTTTGAACTCGCAAGGAGAACAGGAGAGGACTGTATAACAAACCCTCTCAATGCCGAATTCCAAAACTGTTGTAATACCTCTCCCTTGAGCTCTTCCTTTTTTACAGTATTAAATTGCACAGGTTACAAAAAGCAGATCTGTTCTAAGGGTGTGGTATCAAAGAACAGCAGGATTCTTGGCTGATAGTGACAATGATATAAACAATGCATAACGGTCCAATTAAAAAATAACAGTGATGAATAATGGTCAAAGTAAGGAACTGACATCCTATGCTAACTGCTTCGCAGAATAAACATATCAACCCATTAAGCCACATGTGTCAAACTCAAGCCCTGTGGGTCAAATGTGGCCCGCCACATCTTGTGATGCACAAAAGCACAAGAGAAAAATTAGCTCACCTCAAAGACTTGGAGTTTTGAATATCTCCACTGGATGGCACCAAAGCTAGGCGCCACTCACAAAGCACCCATTGTAGCTGCATTTGCTGACTATCAGGAATTAACCAGAGAATATTGAGGGAATGTTATTCTACTTAAAGTAAAAGCACTAAACACGTTGTTTATGGCGATGCAAAAAATACAAAATTCAAAAAATAGCACCTGGGTGTCTTTGCAGAAGTTGAAAGAAGCTTAACCTCCCATATAATAGACATGAACTCAAACAATGAAGTCACAACGTTCAGGTAAACAGTTACATAATAATACATAAAAAGAAGAAACGTTTTTAAATCATTCAATTAATTATTCCAATTAGTTTCCGTGCACTTTTTTGGTCACTTTACAGTCTGCATAAGTTTTAATAAATCAAAAAACTGTAGTGGAAATGAATTCAATTGAGGCTTTGCTTTTTTTTTTTTTTTTTTACAAATGCACAGTTGAGACATATTACAAGGGATTACATCTTAGTGAATGAAAAACATTTTGAGAGAAAAAAGGCCCTCAATAATAATTTAAAAATCAAATCTTACATACTTGAATCATAAATTAATTTTGAGACCCACAGCCCCCCAGCTAAGGTTCACCTTGGCCTTCTATAAGGCCCTGGCTCTGCAAACTCGAAATCTGATTGGCTAAACCAACACCTTTATTGACACTTATCTTTTGCCTCAGGGCCTGCAAAACTGATTGTGAAGGCACCCAGGTAGATGTCTGACCCCGGTAACAAGTAATGGCTGGATTGTGATTGGTTAATGCTTAAATATGAAAGCACACATCTGGAAGCAGCACAACTGATGGAAAATTGAAACAAAGCTGACAGACAATTTTGGAATTATTTAATTAAGTATTCATGTACAAAATGTAATTAACATCACACGATTCAGATAATTTTAGGCCAGCAGAGAAGGCCTTGCAGGCTTTGATGGCCCACAATTGGCAAAAATGTTTTTGTCAATGCAGCATTTCGGCCTCGCCCGGGTGGGGGTCCCAGTTTGCCAACAGGTCACTAAAGTCTGGAGTAGAATCTTCCACCGTGTGCAAGCAGAAGTTCGTGTCCCGTGGTGGGGTGCCCCCCACCAGGGGTTCTGGCTCAGTCCAGAAACTCAGCGGTAGGTGCCGGGCGTTCATAGGGCGGCCCTGGCCTTTCCCCTGGCACTCAAACAACTCTGCCAGGGGTCCCAGCTCTGAAGACGGGCGCTTCTCTTCTCCTCCTGTGAGGCAACCCCCTGCTGGTTTGGACGGACCCCAGGCGGAGTCGCACTCGTAAACGTGCCGGGCTTCCCGCCGGCCGAAATAGCGCCGGACGTCTCTGCTGATGACATCGGCGAACCTCAAAAGGCGCTCGGTCGCGTCCTGGTGGTCCGACGAGACCCTGAAGTCCTGTGCGTCTTCCTTTTCAGATCCCTCGTCATCGTCGTCGTCTTCCTCCTCCTCCTCCTCTTCTTCTTCCGGGGGGAAGTAGACTGGAGACGGCACCCGGAGCTGGAAGTTTCGCATGATGCCTGTCGCCATCGTGTTGACTGACAGTCCCCTCTGTTAAAACGCCGGCGCTTTATATACATCTCTGTGTGTGCGTGGATGTGGTGTATGTGCAAATATTTGCATTGGTCAAACAATCTTCATTTACTTTAGCACCGGGCAACTGGGAAAAGGCTCTGCCCATTAATGGACCCTCTGCCAGGGGCACCAGAGAAAGTTGGTGTGCACACACACACACACACACACATGAATATTGACACACACATAGACAAACACACGTAAGGTTAGCAGGGCAGTTAAAAGATAAAAAGAGCGTAAAATCACATTTCACGCCATTTTGACTTCTAAAGAGCAAGCCAAATTTAGCACACCGCCAGCACCATAAAATCCTCTATTGTAACAGTGACGTGCGATGAAGCACAATCAGATTTAAAAATAAGCTGGATGTTGCCCTTTAACTCATTTTCAATGATCACAAAATTCAGCGTTATGATTTCGGAGGCAATAGATTATCACCCTATGTGTTGACTTCTTTAGAGATAATAATGAACCAACCAAGGGACGTCAAACTGTTTTGCTCTTTGGTCCGATCCTGACTTTCTGTTTTCAGCTCGGATCAGTAAACAAATGCCAGCTAAGTATATCAAGCTTACCGTAGTATTTTAGAATTATGCTTTATCATTCATGTTACTTTAACAGCCTACCCTACATATTATCTCTTCTAAGCATAACACATTTATTCCCAAACACTTGGAAAAAAATATTTGCAAGTTTGGAACTGAATCTGATTTGAAACTGAAACTGGTTTGTGTTAAGTGGATGCAGTTTTACAACTGAACCAACTCACCACACTAAAGTCAAACGGGAGATTTGAAAAGATATACTTGCCTTAATTGTTGTAGTGATTTGAAATGAATCGTAAAATAAATACAACATGAAAGTTTTTTGCATTACATTGGCAATAATATTAGAATACATCTGATCAAACTACTAGTCTGGGCCTACTGACGAAAAGAGTATACTCTTTACTGCCTATGGAGAACAGAGGGAGGGGTTTTGCATTTATTTAAAAAATGCTCTATCTCTTTTGATATAAATTACCTAGAGACTCGCTTTTTTCTGACAAACTCAGAAATGTATGTCTGGCTCGATACAATCATCAGCAAGCTGTGTGTTTGACATGCCTTAATTATATGAAAAGATTAACAATCCACAGGTCTTGACTGTATTGCAAGACACTGGAATGGAACTAAACATCTCAAAATGATGAAATACTGTTGAATAAAGGCAACGCTTCTTCAAATGAGCCATCTTATTCATTGATAGAAAGCAATATAAAAACTGTAGCATTGGGAAAAAAACATTATCCTATTATTAATACCTTAACTTTTAAATTCTGCACACTGCTCCTTTTGAATAAAAGCGTCAATAAATACGTAAACCTCCATTATGCAAGAAAAGTCCATGCAGCGATGAATACAAATTCTACATGGCGTGACTTGCTGTTAGCTTGCTAACAGTCTCATTAATTAATGCACTTAGATTAGGCACAGGCAGCACGGCAGCGCAGTGGTTAGCGCGTGTGCGGCACAGTTCTAAGGTCTTGGGAACTTCCTGTGTGGGTTCAAATCCAGCTACCGGACTTTCTGTGCGGAGTTTGTATGTTCTCCCCGTGCTTGCTTGGGTTTCCTCCGGGCATTCCGGTTTCCTCCCACATTCCAAAGACATGCATTTCAGGTGGATTGGCCGGTCCAAATTGTCCCTAGGTGTGAATGAGCGAGCGAGTTGTCTGTCCCTGTGTGCCCTGCGATTGGCTGGCAACCAGTTCAGGGTGTCCCCTGCCCACTGCCCGATGATTGCTGGGATGGGCTCCAGCACCCCCGCGACCCTACTGAGGATAAGCGGTGCAGCTGATGAGATGAGATGAGATGAGATTAGGAACAGACACCTCAGCCCCAAACAATAGAATTAGTACAAGCTAACGGCAAGTCAAGGACATTATTGTCCTAATGGAATATTAGTTATCCCCTGATTCTTATGTTTAAAAGAAGCAGCGCATAGACTTCATTTATAAGTTCAGTCAACGTCAACTTAATTGTCCATTATGTAGTAGAAAAGGAGAATTGAAATTAAGCTACTCTCAACCCAAACTGTCTAGAACAGGGGTGTCAAACTCATTTTAACCCGGGGGCCACACAATAGAACAAACATTCTCTCGGGGGGGCGGACTAGTAGATGAGAGAGAAAGAAAAAGAGAGAGAAAGAAATAAGATAAAGAGAGGGAGGGAAAAGTATAGAGGGTGGGACAAAGAGAGAAAGGGAGGAAGAGAGAGAGACAGAGAGAAAATAGAGAGAGAGAGAGAGAGAGAGAGAGAAAGAGAGAGAGAGAGAGAGAGAAAGAAAGGAGATAAAAGGAGAAAAAAGAAATGGAGGGGAATAAGGTGGGGAAGGAGAGAGAAAGAGAAGCAAAAGAAGGTAAAAAGACAAACAGATAAAGAGACAGAGTTTCAAAAAAAGAGAAAAAGAGAGACAAAAAGAGTGAAAGAGAGAGAGATAAAGAGTGAGAGAACAAGGGAGGAAGAGAGAGACAGAGAGAGCGAGAGAAAGAGAGAAAGAGAGTGAGAGAGAGAGAGAGATACAAGTACAGCCTTTGTGAGAGGCCCCTGGCTTTGGCAACATCAAGTGGCTATATTTCAACCTGCAGCTCGTTTTTCTCTTGCGCTTCTCTGAGCGTTGTCTCGCGGGCCGGATTAATCCTTTATCGGGCCTAATCAGGCCTGCGGGTCGCCTGTTTGACACCCCTGGTCTAGAAGATTAAAAAATAATAATAATAAAGAAATAAAACATTATGCTAGGACACACTGCACTAACAAACACAATTAGACAGTACGACACATAAATCATCAAGTGCATATGGAACTGTCATGATTGCCGATTGAGCGCAGCTGCGAGGGCTTAATTTACAAATACAGAATGGTAAAACATGTTTCCTCTGTGCCGTAGACAACCACACTTGCTATTCACATTCATCTTTTTCGACCAATTGCAGGCTTTGTTTTGCCCCGTTAGCCTATGCCAGCCTGTAAATGATAAAAAGGATCCGCCCTCTTTACCTCCGAATAACTTTAGCCAATAGTGATCGATTCAACTGATGATTGACACATCTTTTTTGGCCAATTGCAGGCTTTGTTTTGCGCCTTTGGCCTATGCGAGCCTGTAAATGATAAAAAGGATCCGCCCCCTTTACCTCCAAATAACTTTAGCCAATAGTGATCGATTCAAATGATGATAGACACATTGGTTAGGAAATGAAACGCCGGTAAATAAATCCCAGCATACACTGCGGACTACTTTGCGTTCGGGGGAAAATCTAGTCGGCGGCTGCTGCATTAGTTGCAAGACTTTGCGCCTTAATATTGATCCATAAATAAGGCGCTCTGTATTATAAGGCGCATGGTCAGCTTTTGAAAAAAATAAAGGCTTTTAGGTGCGCCCTATAGTGCGGAAAATACGGTAGGTTCATTTATTTGTAAATCTGCCTCACCAAACACAAACCTCACATCATTGACTATAATTTTGTCAATTTTTTTTCGGTTGAAGATTCTTTTTTAGATATATGCGCTCAATTGTTGACTCGTGCAAATTAGACTTTCAATGTATTCAACCCAAGATGTTTATTATATGCTTTTAAAGCATTTCACAAGCTCAATTTAACATATCAACAAAAGCGACGCTTTGCTAAGTCATAAACAGAACGAGGGGGTCAACTAAATCCACACAAGTCAATGAGATTCTGCTGCCGTGTGCGCGAGTTTTGTTACCGTTTGTGTGTCCGTGTGCGTTTGTGTCACGTATCTGGCCAACGCCGGTCATCAGTATCCCGGCTTCCGTGTTGATTTAAGGCCTCAAAGATCAATAGCGGCAATATGTCAGCACTCCAGCGTCTGATGGCGAACTTTACGCTCTTTAGGGCACACAAGCTCTGTGTACACACGTCAACATGCGCGCCTCATTTTTTTTCCATCGCTTTAAAAGCATCTTGTCGTTCTGAGGTGGTTTTATCGTCATCAAAAACAAAGAATTCAGCTTGTGTATTTTCTAGCCAGGTTGTGTGATTTATGACCCCTGGAAGCCGACTGATTAGGGGGCCACGAGACGGATAAAAAAACGTCAACAAAAAGTCATAAAACGATAAAATAGAAAAAAAACACCTTAAATGGATAAAAGATTTTAGGTTTTACCAGCATTTTCTTAAAATGAGAGTGTGTATTGTCTATATTATATAACGCATCCTAATGGTAAAAACTAAATTCATTTAAAAAAACAATATTGATATTGATAAAAAGCAAAAATACGTGAACTGAATAAACATGCTTTTTTGAAGATTGTGTTGGGAATTAAATATCAAAATGTACCGTTTACCAAATTGTTTGAATTAGCTATCTGACTCCATTAACCAAACACAACCTACATTCACCCAAAAATGCGCGCTCCTTTCTTGATAGAAAAGATTAGCAAGAAACCGACATTTTCACACGGGGGCAGATTTAATTACATTAACAATTTAACTAAGTCTACTCCATCGAATACGGCCGAATTAGTGTCGTCGGAGTTTCTGGGAAGCCTTCTCTCCCCAGTCCTCTAGCTTCTCCTCTCGGCCCACGTCTTTTCGCAAGATGGTGTTCTGGCTCCTCCCATAGGCGTCTCGATGTCTGTGGTTCTTCAAAATAACGGAGAGCGTTTCTCAAAACAATGCCTGCCGTCCTCCGTCATCGGGGCCTTTCTGCGTCTGGATGTGCTGACCATCTTATCAGCCTTACGTCCCGTTCCAGCAATTCCTGTAAACACTATTTACTACTAGGGTGCCCTGAACGTTCACTGCTCATTGAATGAAGCCACAGTCAGTAAATAACTACAGCATTAAACTCAATGAATGATACTTGTATTCAATCGTATAAAATCCTTTTAGTCAAATGTATGAAATCCTTCAATTGTCAGGCAGAAAAATTCGATTGATCTTACATAACATGAATGAATGGAAACTTTATTCGAACATTGAAATAAAAAACTAAACAAAAACAATAACTCGACAACAAAATAATGTTACATAATATGTTCGAAAAGGGGTAGTAAGAAGCAAATGCTTATATTCCCTAACCCTTCAACTCCCCTATTAAATACACCAATGATATAACAACAATAGTAATAATATTAATAATAACCGTTAAGATATAACAATAGCAACAATAACACAAAGTTAACCATAGTTCTAGACGCACTATTCCCAATCTCTCGTATCACTCATACCCCATTTTCTTCATCTCTGTATTTCGCCAGTATTTTTTTTTTTTAATTTGAACAAGTGAATAGTTGGACATTGTTCGATCTTATCTAGTAAATTGTTCCAAAGTTTGACTCCACACACAGACACAAAAAAACTTCCTGGTGGTTCTCTCCTTTGGGATTATGAATTTACTACAGCCCCTTAAATTATAATTTCCCTCTTTCCGAATGAATAATTTATGGATGTTTTATGGCACTATATTTTTGCTGACCTTAAATAGCAGTTGTGCAGTGAACATTTTTACTAAATAATCCAATTTTAATAATTTGGACTGCAGGAATAAAATATTAGCATGATCCCGCTATCCTACTCCGTGTATGGTTCTTATGGCACGATTTTGAAGTATAAAAAGGGGCTGTAGTGAACTTTTGTAATTATTGCCCCAGACTTCTGCACAATATGTTAAGTATGGCAGAACTAGAGAACAAAAAAATAAATACAATGCATTATAGTTTAAAAGGAAGTTGGCTTTATTAATTATTGAAATGCTTTAAGATACTTTAGTTTGTATGTGTCTGATGTGTGTTTTCCAGCTTAATTTATTGTCTATTATGACCCTTAAAAACATGATTTCTGATACAATGTCTATTGCAGCACCATCCATTTTTAGTTTAAATCTTGATTTGCCTTGCGATTACCAAAGAATATTACTTTGGTTTTATCGAAATTTAAAGATAATTTATTTATATCCATCCACACTTTTAGGTTAATTAATTCACGGTTAATACAGGTTACCAAATCAATATAGTTACCATTTGAATAGAAAATGTTAGTGTTGTCTGCAAATATTACTATTTTCAATAGTTTTGAAACATTAAAAATATTGTTAATATATAAATCAAAAAACTCTGGACCCAGGATAGAACCCTGTGGTACTCCACAACAGATGTCAAAGTATTCAGATGACAACTCTCCCATTTTCACATATTGCTTCCTCCCTGTCAAATAACTTTGAATCCATTGCAAAGCCACGCCCCTGATGCCATATCTTTTCAGTTTTTTTAATAGTATGTTATGATTAATGGTATCAGATGCTTTTTTAAGTCAATAAATACCCCAACTGCGTATCTCTTTTTTTCTATGCTATGGATGATTTCTTCTACTGCATCAACGATAGCCATTGTTGCTGATCTGTTTGCTCTAAAACCATATTGACTTTCATTAATCAATTTAGGTTTATCTACAAATTGTTCTTGTCAATTATTGTAAAGTTTCTCTAATATTTTAGAGAACTGAGAAAGCAGAGATACCAGTCTATAGTTTGTAAAAATGTGTTTGTTTCCATTTTTGTATATTGGTATAACTTTTGCTATTTTCATTTGATTTGGAAATTTGCCTGTTAGAAATGATAGATTACATATGTAGGTCAATGGTTTCACAATGCTATTTATAATTTGCTTAACTAGTACCATATTGATGTCAAAACAATTCATAGATGTTTTGTTTTTACAGTTGTTAATCACGTCTAAGATCTCTGATTCCGTAACCCCAGATAAAAACATGGTCTTGGAGTTCATTTTTATCAGTGACTCAAATCGCTTACTACTGCAACATGATACATCATGCAACATGAGCTTTACCGAGGTGCCCTGACATGATTGTCCCCTATCTTGCTCCTGTAGGTACCCATAAAAACCAAAAACCTTGTGAAAGGCAAGTGCCGTTTGGTCTTTTTGAGCCTCCGAAGTTTGTATTCTTATTTGTGCTTTTTAACACTCCTTTTCGTTTGCATGAAACAATACAGCGATATAAAGTGGTCTCATCATACACATTATCCCTTTAAGACTGATTGCTCATTGTTTGTTTCTCCCAGCTGGGTCCGTGTTTGTTGCTGCCTTGGCCCGCGGTTATCATGGCTGCTTATTGCATGTTTTCGGTTAGCCAGGGAAGGATTTTATAAATTTTACTATAAAAGATTTTATACCATTAAATACAAGTTACATTTATC
The DNA here is from genome assembly GCF_059441175.1 of Urocampus carinirostris. Classification (NCBI taxonomy): domain Eukaryota; kingdom Metazoa; phylum Chordata; class Actinopteri; order Syngnathiformes; family Syngnathidae; genus Urocampus; species Urocampus carinirostris. The sequence continues at coordinate 25,937,164 of NC_142356.1, read as the reverse complement.
GAGTGCAATGAAGATTTTCACTGAGTGGGCTTCAGGTCACGCTGTTCCAAATGCGGAAAGTTTCGGCTGGGGAATTTGGATAACAGGACTCTGACGAAGGACGTCAGGCATTGTTTTGATAAACGGTCTGCTGTTTTGAGTTTCTCCAGACATCGAGGCGAGGGGATGGAACCCACGTGGGGGTTTTCCTGGCGCGCCCATTGGAGGAGCCTTCACACCAGCTTGCGGAAAACCGTGGGCCAAGGAGTGAAGCAGAAGATCGAGAGAGGAGGCTTGACAAAGACTCGAGCGAAACTAATTCGGCCATATATTTGATGGAATTCACTTAGCTAAATTTTTTAAGAAATTAAATCTGCCCCTGTGTGGAAATGCCAGTCTCTTGTTCATTTTTCCATCAAGAAACGAGCGCGCATTGTTAGAATGTAGGTTGTGTTTGGTTAATGGAGTCAGATAACTAATTCGAACAATTTGCTAAACGGTACATTTTAATATTTATTTCCTAACACCAGCCTTCTGTTTTTTCCGCCGATCAGTACCAGTTCGTCCTAAATGGCAGCCGGCTAGCCTGCCATGTCCCAGCTGGTTTAGCCCAAGTTAGCTCTCTGTGTTATTTTAGCCAGTTTGGCTGCTCACCATTTGTTGTACAATTGCTGCACCGATCTGCAACAACGCCTAGGCATTCTCCACATTAACTAAAACTTAGCTTGAAGCACTTAGAACATTGTCTCCAAGTTATCATGCTTGCTAGGGTGCTGTTTCGAATGACGTCAGAGCTCAAGAAGTCAAAGATCTCGGAAAATAATTGGAATATACTAATGACATTTATACACACACACACATTACATAAATGTAAAGACTAAAGCTTGCGGTCATTAAAGGCAGAAGTGAGAAAGGCAGGCAATTTGTTGGCAGACTTTAGTGAAATCACCCATTAATTGTAGACCTCATGACACTATAATAAGACAATTTATGTATATTTGCTCCGAAGGCTAATGAAGAGAAACCCGATTCTCAGAAAGTCCTGCAGCAGACAATTCTATACTAAACGTCACCAGGGGAGCCGCTAGATGGCGCTGTGTAGCAAAGCTAGAAGGGGAGGAAGAATACTATCTACGGAGACTAAAAATAGACCAAACAGCACAATATTTCTTTAAAAAGAAAATTGCCCTGCTTTTCGCAAAGTTTTGGGTGGTACCCGTAGCATAAGATAGCAGACCATCAAGTCAGCCTCTTAAAAACATCTTGACAAGTACTGTACAAATATTCTAAATAACGTATTTTTGCCTATTATTTAAATCAAGTTTTTATATCACGAAGAGGCCGCTGAATAATACACACTGACCCTCTAAAGCTATTTATATTATTTAATAAATTACATTTTTTAAATAAGTTTTTATTGAAATTGTCACTTTCAATACAAACTTTTTTTTCAATTTACTGACGTTTGTGACTATACAGTGAATATTTTAATGGGTCATTTAAAAAAAAAAAAAATGGTAAACATACTTGTTTACAAATAATGACCAGAAACAGAAAAATGAAAACCAAAAATGTAGTTTATAAGCTTATGACAAGGACCAAGGTGGACTGTAATTATTTTTAAATAATTAACCAAAGTAGCTCTTTTATTTTGACAAAATATGAAGTTTTATTTTAGAAATACCAATGACATTTTTTTCAAACAAACTTGCCCATTAAGTTTAATCATCATATTGATTTTGTACGCTACTGAACAACAATAATAATGCGTTAGACCAGGGGCCAATTGTGGCCCTCCAGAGAGTTTCAGGTCCCTGCCTTAATATGAAAGTTAGAGACTGTACATATTATTTGACGACGAGATATTGCTGTATTCTGCTGTGCAACTGAAAAAAAATGCTAAAATTCACAAGTGATACAAACTACGGATATTCAAAGAGCACCTTTTTAGGGTACCCAGAGCAGCAAGATGCCAGACAATTTTGTAAGCCGAATGACATTTTTTAACCACTATGAGGCACTATTTAATACAAATTTTCCCCTTTAACTGCAGCCATAGCGGACAATAGGTTAATTTTATTATGGATGGTTTATTTTAATATTATAATGCTTTTTCGAGAGGGGTCTTGTCATGGTAGGGAATTTTCAAAAATTAGATTAGAGAAAGGTGGAATATACATCTTTTTTTTTGTGGAAATACGATTTGAAATTGAGTTTCAGAACCAAACATGTTGCTGAATTGATTCATTTCCAAGAAAAAATCTGGACATGTTCAAGTACAAAACTTTTTTTTTAATTTTCTATGATCAAAACTGCAAAACATCTAGAAAAATATACAATGTCCACAACGTTTGAAAATGGGAACAAAAAAGGAATATTCACATTTTCCCCATTATTGATAAAATAACTTTTTTTCTCGGTGGTATATCCATGTTCTATATGTTTTTGCAATAATTGTCATGCTCGTTTATTCCCTCCTCAGTTTTTTAAACGTCGCCGCAGTAGCCCGAGTCGTTGGAGAGCTGCGAGTTGGAGCTGCGGTTGGACGAGGAGTTCCAGATGTCGAGGTTCATGTGGGGGCCGAAGGGGTTGAAGCTGGAGAAGGGGACGCCGCCCCCGTTGGTGCAGGCGGGGGCCTCGACTGACTCGCGGGCAAAGGGCGTGTGCGGCGGCGTGACGGGCGAAATGGGCGCCGAGCGCTCGTGCTGCAGGTGAGCGTGATGGTGGTAGGGGGCGCTCTGCGGCGTCCAGATGGAGCCGAACAGGCTGGACATGGGCGACAGACTGCGGGTGCCTGAGAAGAAGGGCTGAACGACAAATCCTCGTTACCTGAAGGGCAACGCAATCGCAAAATGTGTTCAATCAAATGATCACCTTGGTGCCCACGCAGGCGGCAGAGTCCCAAGTGGAAGTTGATTCTTGGCTATGTTGCTCATTCCAGCCTGCCTGGCTGGCGGGGGGGACGCCGTGGCAGTCCTGTTGGGGAAAGCCAGCGGGGAAGGCTGCATTTCCTGTCAGAATGTCACATACGCTAGGATTAACAAAAATCGATCATACAAATAGTATTGTTATTTTATGTTTTTCAAGCAGAGTGAGGCATCTCTACATGAATACGATATCTGCTGACAGTCATTTTTGGGCAATAGTGCCTCGAGCGTCTGTATGCCGATATAAACATCAAGAGCGTGTACCAAAACTTCTCAAGTTCAGGAGGATCTGGATCCAACAATAAAAAAACTACTTGCATATCATGGCAGTAGATCAATAATGCACTAAAACTTAAAGAGAAAGCAATGCCAGACAGTTGAATGAAACTGAGTCTGACTCGCCTCGATGAGATTAGAGAAACAAGCAAATACAGTTTTTAATGGCCTGCATTGTTTCATTATAGATTCTATAAATCCTGATTTAAATCCAATTGCTATACAGTGGTGTAACCTTAAAAGGGGAGCTCATGCTAGAAAACCCTCCGAAAGGGCAAATTTGAAACCATTTTGCAGAGGAATGGGCCAAAATTCCACCACAGCGGTGTGGAAGATTACCAATTATCGAAAACATTTGATTTCGTGTTATCGCTGCCGAAGGTGGCCCAACTCGCCGTTAGTTTCAGGGGTCAATTACTTTTTCACATAGAGCCAGTTCGGTTTGTGTTTTCCTTTGTTCTAAACGAATGGAATCAACATTTCAAAACTGCATTTTGTATTTCCGCGGGTTGTCCGTGTGATTTTAATATCGGTTTGATGATCTGAAACCTTTGTGAGTGAGAAATCAGGGTTCCTCCAGGTCAAGGCAAGTTAAATGTAAGACTTTCAAAGATTTTTTAAGTACTTTCTGAAATAAAACAACAAAAAACACAAACATTTTTGGACGCAATGCATCTTGCCTGGTACACTATACCTGACATAGCTTTTAGCCATGGAGAAAAACATTCGTTGGACAGACCCTTCTCATTAAATTGTATCTTTTACATGGTACCAAGTAAACGTCTCTCTCTGAAGTTGTATAGTGTATTAAGGGTAGACCTAAGACATGCGTCTACTATGAAAGGCCCGACTGATTACCATTTTAACAGTTCTGTTATTGTGGTCACACAATGTTGCCACGAAAGTAAATTAGTGAATTATTAAAAAAGACAATTGATGAATGTTACAAATTTTTTTTTCAGTTCAAACATATCTAAATCTCATTAAAAAAAATTGTCAAAGCGGCAGCCTTTGCAGCAGCTCCCTGTTATCTCGCACTTTTTGTGATTTATTGTTTTTATTGTCTGCTTCTATCTTCGGTGTTTTTTGTCCCTTTTGACAACTACACTTTGGATTACTTTCTATCCTATGGACATGGGTTTTAACGCACAAAAATGCGTTCATTCGAGGAATCAACTCCTTGCCCTGAAGAATTCTCGTGCCGGCGTGATGAGGGGGCCGTATCGTGGCTGGAGAGCCGGAGCTAGCTAAGCGGCTAGCGGCGTTATAAGTCTTTCGGAACAGTCGGTAATCATGGTAAATGTGAACTCTCTACCAAATAAGACTGACAAACTGTGCTGGTAAAAAACATCAAAGCACACAGGGAGTGCGGTTTGCTGTGTGTTACGGAAACATGGCTCATGTCTAGCATTCCGGACGCTAACGTGGAGCCACCCGGCGCTACCCAGACCGGAGCTAACCGGCTTCAGCGCTGTTAAACAGAGACAAGAAAGCCTGCGGGAAGCGGAGAGGAGGTGGACTCGCTAACACGAGGTGGTGTATCCCTGGGCAAAGATTTCCATCTGCCGCAAGGTTGTCGAACTTTTGGACTAGCGTGTGACGACATCCACTCCGCTAAACTACAACAAGCACCCGAGGGCATCCTGTTAATCTGTTAATAAACAACAAAAGGATACTACTGGAAGTGTGAATTTCCTTATGGGGATGAATAAAGTTTCTATCTATATATCTTATGTGTTTTAGAAAATTGGATTCAAGAAATTTTAATACCAATCGAGGCCTTTTTTCTACAATATAAATTAAATGCCTATTATGATTCAAGGATCCCAGGGAACCCTGGAAATATAACACAGAACTCAGAGAGGAGGCACTGAATACTTTCTGCAAAGATTGAGGCAAATTCTGGAGAGTTCATTGGACAGTGCTTCTCGGTGCAGATGGACAATGACCCAAAGCATACAGCAAAAGCAACTGATAAGTTGTAGCCCTGCACACCATGTAAATGATGCTGCTGCTCATTAATGGATATGTGTGAGGTGCAAGACGAGGGGACTCACCCATGAAATTGCCATCTTCGCTGTAGACGTAGGGGTTACTGCTGTGATTGGTGGGGCTTCTCCATGCAAACCTGCGGCCATTCACACAAACCAAGGAGTCAAGTCATTCAAAACAAGTGCAATGTCAGCAAACGTTCACATTTTGATTCTGTGTATATACGGTATTTATGGAACGACAGACGAACAGCTAGGCGTAGGATTTAAGTTAGTGTATATTCTTAAAGGGACACTGAAATGTATGAACACTAGAGTAGATGGAATTTATTGTGTGGCACAACAACAAACGAGTGCTAAAAAGCACAACAAATAAAATAGATATTACGGAGACTCAAAGTGACCAGACCGCACCATAGGTGATCCTCGGGTTATGTAAAATTATTACAAATTCCTTGACATACAAATATTTATGAAAATGCACAATTATATGACAGATCATGCATTTTTTCTTAATAGAAAATCAACACCGTTTTTTTAATGAAATAAGTTTCTTTTTTTTTTTATTACTATAAGGCGCTGAATACTAATGGCGCTTTAAAGAAAACCAATTGGTTGCTTACATTTTCTTTTTGCATATTTTGCATGTGTATGAATTCCATAATATGTATTGGGACTTAATTATTACATCATTGTCACCAATGTTCCCTCTTATTTTCCACGGGTCTGAGCGTTCACACAAAGTCGGTGAGCAACGCTTGAAACAACAGTGAGCAACAGCAATCCCAAGTGTGGCAACTAAGTCATTATCAAACATGTCCAAAACTTCACGTTACATTTTGCGGAGTTTCCGGCAATACAAAAAACATTTTCACTTTTGAATGAATTGCCTATTGTATTATTGCAAAGGTTGTACGGCCTACAAACGTCATTGTTTTTACAACAATTCTTTCACGAGATTTACATTTCTTTTTTTTTCCTGTTGTCTTTTGTCGCATAATAATAACATTTTTGGGGGCTTATTTAGTCGGTTGCATAATACACAACTATATTTAATCACATTTTTTTAGTGGAAGTACAATGTTGGCAACAAGATTGAGTTGGTATAATTGGAAATTATTTGAATGCAACACTAACTTTTTATTCTTTTTCCCTGTTTTTTCTATTTTTTAAATTCCATTCAAAAAATCTCATTGTGTTTATTTTTTCCTAGCTGTTAATTTTTTCTTTTTGTTCTCGATTAACTTTTTTTCCTTTGTTTCTTTCTTTTCTTTTTTTTCTGGCTTTTTTCCTTCTTTTTTCTCTTCCTTTTGTTTTCTTTTTTTCTCAGCTTTTCAACTACTTTCTCATTTTGGTAATTTTTTCTTTTTTGTTCTATTCCCCCTTCCTTTAAGTCATTTGGTGCAGAATTTTACATAATACTTGGTTATATAAGGATGAAAGAAGCAAAAACAACCTGAAGGGCCGTTTAGGACCCAAGAGAGCCAGTTCCTTTTAGTGAACCGAGCCGAAGAAGCCGGTTCTCGCAAAACTCTACTGACTTTACTCAAATTCGTTCTACTTCGACCTTGACTTCCAAATACCGCATTTAGAACACAACGTCAGCGGAACCCTTGTATTTTTACCTTCATGCACTATAACTTTGACTTAATTTGCTTCTTAATTAGCAATTTCGAGCTCTAATTTTTGTGAGGTGGCTAGATTTTCTTGTGCGCGGGAAAGCTCTGGGTAGTGCGCAATTGCGCACACATGCAGCTTGGAGGGAACATTGCGCTGAATAGATTTTCTTGTGCGCTGAGAATGTGCGGGCAGTGTGCGATTGCTTAGAGGGAACATTGATTGTCACTATTGGCCAATCATGTTGCTGTCCTTTCTTTTCCACACTCTTTACCTTCTTTTTGTAACCTAGGTGATTTAATAAAACAAGGCTCAGGCGAGGGCTTTTGGAACAGAGTTGGAAATTGGCATCGTAATGGTGACTTGTACAGTTTTCTCCTGTTGTCTGTACAAGTACAAAATTCATTGACGTTATTTCTCCTTATTTGGAGTGTCAAGTCAAATCATGTTTATTTGTGACACCCTTCATCACAAGGAGTCTCAAAGGGCTGCACAGACCACAGACTATTGCATACTACAGACTACTATTACCCCATCTACTAAACTATAAATTCAACACTTTCATGCTCTCAACACTTTCATGCTGAAGTTGAAAAACAAAAACAATCAGAACTGTCAGGTTGCCGCCATCTTACCCGTTATACGGCCTGGGTGAGGTTGTCTGCGGGATGAAGGGCAGCGCTTCAGCAGCGGTGGTGTTGTACCGGAACTCGTTGGTGAGCGGAACCGAAGGTGCGGACCACGCCTCATCGGGTACAAAATGACCCGTTTGTTCTGCAAGTGAACAAATCAAGAACAACGAGTCAGCATAAAATGTCTGTCGCGCCTTTCTGGATCGTCCGGGTGCGCAGGTACCCCCTGTGTTGCGCTCCACCCCGGCGGCCACGGCAGCAAAACTTGGAGCGAAGCTTGACACGGATGGATCCGGACTTTGGCCCGGGTCTTTGCGATATGCACTGCTGTGTGGAACATGTGACAAATAGTCAAAGAGGGCAAAGCATAAAATGTGTTTTTTAGTGCCAAGAGGAGTGAGTCTTTGCATTACTTGGCGAGTTTGTAAGTGGGGTTCGCAGGTATGTAAGCATCTCGCTCTGCAGTGTACATACTATACTGCGTTGGGTCCCCTGCAAAAAAACAAAACCCAAATAAATCTTAAGACGTTAGAACAGAGGTGTCTAGGACAGCCAACAAATTTCATCCGGCCCGCAAGACCAGGATGGGAGCAGCACAAGAGAAAAATGAGCAGCATTACGTCATTAACCTGCAGTTTTAAATATGTCCACTGGATGTCGTGAAAGGCGCCACTCCCAAAGCAAACCAAGCACTGTAGCTGTATTTTCTGACCACCGTTTCAGTCAGAGAGCATTTAGGAAACACCCATCTCAATGTTCTTTGACTTAAAATAGAAGTCACAAAAGCGCCGTTTAAGGCAATACAACTACATTGTTGTGTAGTGAGTTTATGTCTCTCATTACCGTAACATTTGCTACAAAACTACGATTTTTATTTGTAGTGTTTGAAAATTATTGGTTAGCACCAGTTTAAAAAAAAAAATACAAAATCATAAATAGCACCTGAGTGTCTTCACAGAAGTTTAAAAAACATTTCGCTCTTTTCTATAATGGATATGAAATCTTACAGCAAATAAATTCATGTAAAGATTTCCATTAAAAACGGGAAAAAAAAGACTCCTTAAATCATTTACCATATTTTCCGCACTATAGGGCGCTCCCAAAATCCTTTATTTTTTTTTCAAAAGCTGACCAGACGCCTTATAATGCAGTGTGCCTTATATATGGATCAATATTGAGTCGCGAAGCCTCGCAACTAAGGCAAGCAGCTGCCGACTTGATATTCCTCTGTAAACGAAGTAGTCCGCGGTGTGTATGTGTATATATATATATATATATATATATATATATATATATATATATACACACCGGCGTTTCATTTCCTAACCAATGTGTCAATCATCATTTGAATCGGTCACTTTTGGCTAAAGTTATTTGGAGGTAAAGGAGGCGGGTCCCTTTTAGCATATACAGGATCGCATCGGCTAAAGCGGAGCAAAACAAAGCCTGCAATTGGCCAAAAAAGATGAATGTGAATCACACGTTAGGTTGCTCTACAGCATGGAGAAAACATTTGTTACTATTCTGTATTTGTAAAAAGGAATTATGGGGCTAAACAGACAGCTAGTAACAAGCAATGTCAATTGATTCAGATGCTTCTCGGCAGATTTCTTTTTTATTTCTCAGTATTATTGCGTGTTTTAAAGTGTTGCGGCGGTGAGAGCACTGAAAGCCAACCACTATTTTTACTTATGGTGCAAGAAACAAATCTTGAAGGATAGGAAATAAAAACCTGAAAATCGTCCTGAATTATATGAATTAGCGCACAAATGCACAACGAGGGAAACAACTCTCAGGTGTATCATATGATGAATTGGACTGCTTTTATATTATCTTTCTGGATGAAATTTCTGTTTTCTCCATTCTCCAACATTCATTTCGGGCACCGCGAGTACAAATTGTGTGACAAGGAGATAAAATCGAATGCCTAGTTTCGTTATCCTATAACTTGTGGTCCCGTGGGTAGGTATCGGCGCTCTCACTGCCACGACCTGGGTTCGATTCTTGCTGCAGACAATGTTTTGCGATTTTGTTCAGAGACATTTTATCACTGATCATAGCACAAATATGATAGTACACCATAAAACTTTGCAGTTAAGGCACAGGTATAAATACCATATACATTTTCAATCTTATCCACTGTATTTTGCAGTATATAAGGCGCACTCTGACATTTAGAATAGAATAGAACAGAATAGATTATATAATATATAGAATATTTCTGGCCAATTTGGGGTTTTAGGTGTGCGCCTTGTACTGTAAATTACTTGTCTGACCCCCGTGAGAGTGTTTTTTCTTACCATGCAACACCTAAACTAAATGAGTTTTATAAGGGATAGCTTGAGAACTTAAAAACAGATTTTAAATCCAAATTATACTTTAAACAAAAAGAATAGCAAGAAAGTGTTTACTTTTTCTTGATGAGGTAGCACAGGCGTGTCGAGCGTCCTTGTCACCTTCCAGGCTGCTGGCGCTGCTCCAGCTGCCCCAACTACCCCTGCTGGCTCGCACGCTGCTAGACGAGCTCCCTGAATCCGAACCGGACTCGCAAGGGCGGCGCTCTGCCACGCACTTTCGCCGGCTGCGGGCAGGACACGCACCTACTGGAATCCATCAGTAGGGTTTAATATTCAAACGCCTACCCTTGAACTTAAGTGATGCTTTGCCCACCGTTTTGTCTGATGGAGCTGTCCGCACGCAGCCCCGGTTTGGACGTTTCCGTCGCTGCGGGAGCGTTGCAGCAGCGGTTTTTGCCGCGAGATAGCGCCATAGAGTGGTCAGGCTCTCGCTCCCTCTCAGGAAGTAGAAGCACTTTATGCTCTGGGGCGCTAGAAGGGTTACAAAGAAGACGATAAGACAGGGCTGGTGGGATATAGGAAGAAAAAGAAAGAAGAAAAATGACTTGTGTCCTACCTTGACACATTTTCAGATTTTCTGCGACTTTTCTTTCCCTTATTATTATTATTAATACTACTTGCTGTGTCAGCAATTGATGCCTTTTTCTTTGGCACTTTGCCATCTTCCCTTAACTGTAACAGAGAAACAACAAAATGTATTGTCAATATGAACTTAAATAATCAATTTAAAGGGGTACATTATCTAGTGATTCCTAGTTGTACAAAAAAACCTTTATTCAGTAGAAAAAAAAAATGCATTATATTAATTATAGGCAAAAATACATGAACTATTATACCAATGTTAATTTTTATAAATATTCATAGGTCGAGAAACTTGTATTTGTTTAACATAGTGGAATCCATACCTAGTAGTCACCACCATGTTTGTCTGCCATCTTGCTCATTTTGGCACTTTTTTTCGTCAATATAACACAATACAGTGCCATCTAGAGGTCAAATGTTACACAATGTACCTTTAAGAGTACTGTGTTCTTTTTTATGCATAATGTGTTTTATAAATAGATAGAAAAGACATGTAATACTGCATTGAATCAACGGATATGGCAGTCTGCAGGAAGTAGAAGAAACAAATATTGTACGTTCAGGCTTCCGAGCAGCAGTTTATCGGGCTGGAGGGCCGCCGGGCATTCGTCAATTCCTTTCAGGCTATGCTGCCACACTTAAAAAAAAACATTGTTCATGCCAACCAGGAAATACTGATCAAGTCAATAAGAGGTAGACTACGAAATATTTTCAATGAGCCTGTATGGAATCTGCTGCCTTCTTCAATAACTCTGATGATGCAAGATGTTCTCAAATTACAGGTTGTGATTTAGAAATCAAATATCTTCTTATGTTTCTGCTTCATTCGTACATACTGTGTCTATCAATTATTTTTTTCAGAAGCCTGCACTATACTAAAAAAGATACTTGCTCCTGAAAGAAATTTTACTACCCTTTACGACTTTGTAAAATACCCTCTGAGGGAATTCAATTATTACAAAAGTTGAAAATAACCACTTAGTATTTTTATACAATTCCAAACCATCCTTCTAAGAAGTTATATTATTTTGTTTCAAAAGAAAATAAAGTATGATGTGCTTCGTTGTTTACAATTCGAATATGAAGTGGCTCTTGTATTGCTGATTATTTCTGTAGGCGAGCATTTGAGGAAACAGGATGGGCACTTCATAGCTAATGTTACAAGAAAATTTTCCTTGAGTAAGCAAGATACAAGAATGTTTGTACTTTGCCAAATATTGATTGCGTTTAAATGTAAATATCGAGCAGTAAGTCCCTAATGTACGTATTTTTTACTGTATTGCACCTTGTAAAATAGTATTGAATTGTACAGAGGTACAATTTCAGAGGGCCCTATGTTTTGAGGTGGGTATTGCGTCGGCAGGTTCACAAAGATGCCTACCCTCCAAAAAACGAGTATTTCCAAACAGGTTGTACAATTTGAAGAAATGTGTATTCATTATTAATGTATTTCATGCAAAAGTTCATTATGTGTTAGCTACTCATGAGCAAATCCCTGAAGTAAAAAAGGCAGTTGCAAGGTACAGACCTGTAACTCAGCACTGTGCACTGCACCGGGCTCGTAGCGTTCAACGCGACTCATCTCCACCGGTTTGCAAAGCAACAGGCCCGGTCTTGGGCCCGGGCTGAGAGTGACGTTTTGCGGGAAGCCGGCAGGAATTTCCACAGGAAACATAACTGTTGCCGGCTTGCTCTCTTCAGCTCCAAAGTCCGCCGGCGGCTTTTTGGCCATCTCGCTGATGAAAGAAGGCTCGTTGTTGTTGCAGACGTCGGGATCTGTCGACTGCCGGGATTCTGGTGCCGGTTCCTCGAGTTCGTCATCCACAGGGGCGATTGGTGCCGTGACTGCGCAGGGCTTGTACTTGCTGTAGTAGAGCGACACTTTGGGTTTCTTCTGAGGCTGCGACGGTGTACCGGAAGAGCTCTTCTTGGACGACTGGGAACGCTGAATCGGCTTGTTGGACAGTGCCGGGGAGCCGCGTCCCTTCCCTTTGTCCGATGGGTGGCACGTGTCCACGTAGCTCTTGCAGCTGCCTTTGGGTTTGCTTGAAAAATAAAAAAGGCAAAATTAGAATCGAAACAACATTTACCGAGACCCCTTTCTACTTCGCGCTTAGGTTATCGCTGGTTCACTGCTTCAAGGATTTTGAATTGAATTGTCATTGATATCAACATGTTGTGTATTGTGTTTTGCAGCAGACAGCTATCATGTGGGCATGTGGGTGGACTGCCTGTGTGCGCGCAACATTTATCGGCTGGTGAGTGCTGTCAGGCAAACAACAGTGCAGGGATACCTGATGCTAGCATGCTACTAGCAAGCTGCTCTCTAAATGGCTTTCTTACACTGAAAGGAGTAGCCCTCCAATTTTGTTGATAACAATAAAGACCAATTTTTTCCATTGCAATTCTGGGTTCTGCGTTTTATATTTGTTATTTTGTCACATTCGTATACTCTCATTCGGTAAAGACATAATCTCAGGGTAAATTTGACGCTCGGGGGCTTTTATGAAAGGGCGTTGCTACTTTGCGGATTTTTACGCTACGTGGGGGTTCTGGTCCAATAACAGAGGAGTTACTGTATTCTGTGAGACTAGGAACAAGTCAATGAATGAATGCATAAAGGAAAAGCCTACTTGAGGCCATTAGGTGTGATGTTGTTGACAGGGCCATTGTCCCGGGATAAGTTGGAGTTATGGTTGCTGCGAATGGCCGGCATGGAGAACTCGCCGAGGATATACTGTGCCTGACGGAAGGCCATCAAGCACACGCCGAACAAGGAGAAGCTGAAACGATACAACCACAAAAGTAAGGACAAAAAAATGAGTGATTTTGAGTTATTCAGAATGTGTGTTTATTGAGATAAATTTGAGATTTTATGTATTCTTATCTAGTATTAGAACTGATTGTTTTTGTATTTTTAATTCAGTATTTCACAAAATCTCAGTTTCCAAATACTTAATTAAGTTACAGATATATGTGAAAATAGGTACACATTTTGGTACCCTAATAATTAAACGCAACGAAAATACTGAAGTAAAATGAGAGGAATCATAGTAGATTGTCCCTCTTGCTAAACAAACACTGGGAATATGTTCTGCCTTTGCAAGTTGAGATTAATGCTACCTCCTAAAATCAACCTAAATACAAAACAGTAACTCACCAGGTGAAGATAAGCGTAACCACCCAAAAGGATTCCTCCCAGCTGGGGCCGGGAACAACCTGAGCACAGAGGGGTAACATGTGGTGGGGCAGCGTTACGTTGAGGGTGAAAGCGAAGGTGGTGCCGCGCGAAGTGACCAGCACCAGGTCGCGGATCACCCAAGAAGAGGTGAAATCGGGTGTGAATCTACAATTGAGAAAAATTCAAAAGAATTAGGTCCATAATTTGAGGTGATATAACAAAGATCAAAGCCTAAAGTACACACTGGGAAGTGGGGGTGGTAGATATATATTTAATAATTAAATGAAACTAGTTAAGAATTTCTTTGTCATTGCTATATTATAACAATCATTAATAATGCACAGAAAAAATGAAAAGCCCCTATACATGATTATATTGTCTTATATAGCAGTTTCAAATTTTTGGTTTGAACAAATTTATTGACACTAATAACAGAAAACAATCATGACAATCTCAACAGCAATTAAGCACATTCACAATATTATATTCCAATATGACGTTTCAAATTATTTGACTTTTTGGTTCAGTGTTGTCATATTCTAAATAAGAAGCTGGGGCCTGATCAACCCCAGCTGGGTCACCTTGGTTAGAGCATGATGTCTGAAAGACCTGAAAGACTCTGTGACCCGAGGTAACATCACTGATGATGTGTACAGGTTGCATCAGTTGATGTATGTTGAAAGTTTTTTTTTTTATAAAACTCATATATATTACTTATGAGACTATAAAAAGGGAAATTAGAAATATAATACTCAAAGGAAGATTGTGCATTATTTAGCGCCCCCTATTGGTTAAAAAAAAATCATCAAATTTAATAAAAAATGATTGATTTGAATAAAAGGCACAAATACATAAAGTATCATAAAAATGTGCATTTTTAAAGGAGGGGGTTTGTCATTTGAGGTGTCCATAAAAAAGTTAAATGTAAACAATGTCCATCTGAGTTCAGAGAGACCTTTGCTTTGTCTTCGGCTGTGCCTATTAAATGTTATCTTAGTTTTAGCAAAGCTGTTTGAGGCAGAATACATTAGGCAGGAAGAATGGGGCCTCAGGGAGTGCTGGAAATTGATGTCATCCTGTCCCTGCATTTTTGTTTGTTTGCATTTGTTAGTGTAGCATGAAAATAGTTAAAGGAAAGGTGTGCTTCAAGTACACTCCAAACATCAACCCAAACCCCCAGAAAGATGAAAAAGGAAGAGTTTATTCGAGTGCGTCTAAGAAAAATACAGTATTAGTACGCGCATCATAAATTGAGGCTTCAGTGATGACAAAAGACCAAATGATGACAAAATATTCCGTCCAGCCCCTTAAATATTCATAGGTCAGGAGATTTTGATTTATTTGACATAACATGAGGCTCATCAAAAGGAAGCCAAACATGATCGTCCACCATTTTGCTGATAAAGTACCCCCCAAAAACACCTTTAATGAGAAAAATAGTGCAGTTTGGTTGCTTTGAGTCTTCCTTTTTTTGTAGTTCAATACTCGTTTGTGGTTGCATTACACCATACAGCGACATCTATGGGTCAATTATTACAATAAGTAGCAAAAACATCTTCTGTCTGATATCATAGAATTGTTCATTATTTCACTTAAATTATTTCTGATTTTTGTACAAAAACAAATTAAACGTAAGAAAAATGTACTTCAAATGCTTCTGTCAGAGGGAAAAGTGTTTTGGGGCAGTTCTAGAAAAAAAAAGAGAGGCAACAGCCAAGACTTACGATACAGTGATCTCCGAAGAGCCGTTGTGTTCGAGGCTGAAGGGACGACACTGCAGCACCTCGAAGCCGAAGCCCTGACACTTGTAACCGTTGACATTCATGGATGTGACCGTGAGAGGCAGCTCGCCGGCGTTCTCCACCTTGAAGCTTTTGCGGATGGCAAAGAGCGGCTTGTTGCTGCCGCGCAGGCCTGGAACAGAAACAGCACAAGGTTTTTTTGCCGTCACTTGAGACAGGAGACACATTTGGAGGTCAACTCACCGTCTCGGCACTCCATTAGCGTCGACTGAGGGACGTTAAAGCGCAAGGAGGCCCCCGGCCCGGGCAGCTTGCCCCCGACCCTCAGCAGCTCTTTGGCTCCGTGGCCTTTGACTGTTACCATGTCAAACACGGTCAGGTTGTTCCTAAGAATGAAACTTCATTAGGGATTTGAGATGTCCTCTAACCAATTTAACACGATGGAGTTAGCTGCCTTCAGGGGCTATTTTCCCCTAAGTTTTTTTATCTACCTGATGATGAGGATAGTGGTGGTGGGTTTGTGTTCAGACGGCGTATACACAACAGCAACTTCCTGGGAGGCCCAGGGCTGAAGCAGCAGGCGCAGGACCCCTTTCCCCCTCAGGTTCTCCGCTTCTTCACCCACCTTCGGAGGGGCACTCAACAGAGAGAACTCCGCAGTGCTGAAGTTGACTGCCAGGGGGCTTATGTTAAACCTGTTCAACAAAAAACAGCCACAAATTTTGACTCTAAAAGCAACAAAAATACACCCATAAACATTAAATTACAACATCTAGAGGGCCTTATACTCTTTTACTGTACCATTTGGTGAGAATGTCTAAAGCCCCAAGTGGGGAATGATACAAAGAAAGAATCTGGATTTCCACAGAAACCACAGCTGAAGAAGGGTTCTTCAGGATCAACGTTTTCACCTATAACACATGTTATTTTTCAGTGTTTTTCATTTTAAGAGTCAAGGGTTAAAGGTGACTGTTCAGAAAGTCGCTTACCTTGCTCTCATTGATGGGCGTGGCACCAAAGTCCAGAGGTGAGGATTTCTCCATATGAAGTCTGGGCCATCTGGCAATGAGTGCACACCAGTTAAAAGAGCATAATGAATAATTATTGTGCCTTTTCAGCTTTACTTCAATGCCCAGCACGCACCCATTTTGATACGATAAGGGGCATTCTCAAACGTGTGTAAGAGTTTCACATATTTGTTGTTAATAATAAAACATTAGGGCTGGCCAATAAGTCATCAAGCATTGATATTTTCCTTTTTTGAAACTGACCTGCAAGGAAGTTTGTTTTTATGGTTCTGCCACCGGGAGAAGAGTTGGCCGGCCAGCTTCCTGTCCACCTCCCAAGACAGGTGATAGAAGTCCGGCAGAAGTGTGCGTTGCCACTCCGCACGAGCTGTGCAGAGTTACATTCGACAGATGTTGGAAATGACAACAAGAGTACTATTTTCAAAGTTTATTTTGACCTCTCACCTGCTTCGGACAACTTGAGCTGGCAGGGTCGTCCACACTCTTGCTCTGACTCAAACGCCAATTCTCCCTGCTGAAATAGTACAAGTACAAATATATGGGCAAAGAGAAAAGGCCTGCTTCAGGAACAGTCCAAACGGCAACCCAAACAATGACAGTTGTGTACAATTTGCTGGCTTGCATTAAGTGATTGTAGAAAAAAATAGAAAAACAAGCATTTAGATAAAGATAATACGCTTTCTGCAGACAGTTAATTGCTGTATGCACTACCTGAGAAAAACGGCAAAAAAAAAGTAATTTTTTTACAAGAATAGTAAGTAGTTTATTTTTTTCGGGAGGAGATATCCATTAAATCCCCGTGCTTGATTCCAACTGGCCTTGTGACTTAGTATCAATCCTGCTAGGTGCCTGAACGTATCCTTAGTTATCCAAAATTTGGTCAAGTGTATGAACAATTTGCTAATTCACAAGATCAGTGCACATTTGGTTGGGCAATCCAGTTTCCCTGTAGACGAGGCATGTCCAAAGTCCGGCCTGTGATCCAATTTTTACTGGCCCGCGGTCGCTTTCATAAAATTAATAATATGTGGCCCGCCAGTAAGTTGACCGCAGTATAAAATACATTTGTACCAAAAAATAAATGAAAAAAATTAAGATACAAAGTGAGAATTTTAGCCAGCCCCGTTTCCAAAATAATGACTGTAAATAAAAAAAGGGAAGTTGACTTTAGGTGCGGATGATTCCAGGGCAAGTGGAAATTTTAGTTTTTTTTTTTTACAGAAATACGAAACAGCTGATTCTGCCGAATTTGCCGAGAGATAGACTGTTTTCAAAAAATATAATATATAAAGGCACTCCAGACAAATCATGCAGACTACCAATATCTAACTGGAAATTACCACTGTGAAAAGGTGAAGCAACAGGAAACTGTTTTATTGGCACAACAACACTTTTTTTACGACACCCAATGAGTCAAATGAAAATGCTATGATGGCGAGCAACAAGGTTATGACAGTGAACGCAAGCACTGCAAACCTTTCGCGGAGGGTGATTTCATTTAAGATCGAATAATGCCAGGCTGAATAGTTGGGCCTCACACATTTTTAGCTTACCAAGATTGTCCCGCTTTCTGAAAAGTTTAGAAACCCCGACTGTAGACCTCATTGCGTAAGACGTTTTGCTTTCATTTTCCGTCGGTCTCAAGTCTGTCAACATGCACGAACTTGCACTATCATATACGAGCTTGACAGAGGCTGCGATGATTATGCAAGCCTGAGGTGGCGGCCATAAGTTGAAAACAAAAAGTTCAAAATTCCATCTAGATCTTTTAAAGTTTAGCTGAACATTTTCGCCTGGATTAATAAGTGGACAGTTACGGGAAATTCTATCATGAATGTATGTAGCCTCAATAGAAGGGATTATTTACAAAGCAAAAAAAACAGTTTGAATAGCACAGGAGTGGAAAAGATATCCTACATTGGAAGGGTCGGTGTGAAAGTAGAGAGGGACGTGCACAGCTGCGCCCAGTTTGGTGTACAGGCCGAGTGTGAAAGAGTGGCTGACCGGCAGATGCCTGTTCAAGAACTGCAGGGAGAGCACCGGCCAACAGCCTTGCGGTACAGTTAGTGGGCTGTGAAAGTTCAGCACCTGGTAGGAAGAGAATGAAAAACAACTCAAATATGATGCGCACTCATGCTGGTGTTTCATTGCAACATCACAAATTAATTTCCGTGACATATTTTCGCACTGTAAGGCGCACATCCTAAAGAAATAGTCATTTGTATTATTTACTATTAGGTGCATGGAATTAAACCCTAAATTAACGGCTAGGATTGCACAAAAAATAAAAGTGCTGAATTTGCACAATGGTTGATCAGTTGCAATATATCACTGATCACAATTGCATTACATTGGATGCAACGGGAATCAAACCCAGATTGCGGCGAGGAGAGCATTTGATGCTACCCACTAGATAGACGGGATACAGAAGATTCAGACCACAGGCATACGGACGACACAAGATAAGGCATTGGGTTTTTATCTCATCATCACACCAATTTTTTGTCACGGTACCACAGTGTTAATATTATTGGGCTGGACCAGAAGAATTGTCAGACATCGAACCAATCTGCCACAGCCAACTTGCAAAGTATTTACGAAGCGCACAAGATTCTGAACTGAATGACGAGAAAGGCATTGTGGAAAGTAATTCAGTCGTTCAGAACTGAATGAAGAGAACAGCATTGAGTTTTTTGGTTGCCCCGAAAGATATAAATAAATGCATGGCCGCACATTTTCCAAAAATAATCACTTAAAGTGCTTTATTAGAGCTGTGAAAAAAGAAATAACATTATCTCTACTCCAACATAACTGGCACCATGACTACAAATAGTGTGTAAACGAAATATTTACTGTTAATTTATCTTTAAAGCCCTTAATCACAAGCCTCTTCATATGTCGTCTGGTCTTTAGGACCTTAGCTTGGCCTTGGCCGGTTGTGGTTTTTGAACGGCGTACCTTATGTTAGGTCCTTAGCTTGGCCTTCTTGACCTTGCTTGGCCATTTGATGCTAGGTCCTTAGCTTGGCCTCTTTGATTTTTGCATTTCGGAGATGGAATATGAGCTTGCTCTGTCCACTCCACGCATCGGCCCGGTATTGCAGTACCACCGGGAACGGTGCATTCGCAATGATCGCGGCAAGGCTTTAGGGCTAGGACCTTAGCTTGGCCTTTTGGCTGAGAGTAAGTGTCCCGGCTCCTAGGCTTTGTAGCGTATTATGAACTGACCGATAACGGATAATGAATAACGAAGATAGATCAATAACCCATAAAAACCCCCCTACGTGGTCTGCTCAGGAATTTAGAAGTACCTTCATTGCCTTCTGGAGTTTGTGCGAGAGGTTGGCGCTAGTAATGGTGAGCGGCAGCGTAAAAGGGTTGGTCAGCCACAGTTCCACCTCCTCTGTTGTTTTTTGTTTGATGTGAAAAAGGCTGGAAAGGTCCTCCGTGCTCCACCTACAGGCAGATAAAATGATCGGATTAATTTGATATGTTTTGGTAGTCATTAATTAATTTGCACATTTCTGACCTTTTTCTAATCATGTTTAAAAAACAGTCAAATACTTATTCTGTCAAATAATGACGCTAACAACTCACGCTAGTCTCTAATGACTGGGAGCCATGAGTATGCCATGAATCCATTGCCAAAAATATATTAAAAGCAAAATGCATTCTGTAGGCTAGTTATTTATAGAAAAACCATAAAAGTAAATGTATTATTGTAATCTATTTCGGCTATTCTACCCCTGTTTTTATTAATGAAATCACTTGTGGACAACCTGAAATATGTTCCACCATTTACTAAATGTAGAATAAATACCTATGTGTGATATGTAATCCAGCCAGGTTATGCGTCATCTGGTTGCCAAGAATCTTTAAACTGATATGACTAACACATTTGCTTCCTTGGCCCGGCACAGAACCTGGAAATGCGTACAAAAGTAGTAAAGGTAAGCTAAAATTGTACAAAAAAAACCCAATTGTTTTACGAGGAGAATTTTACCTCTGCAGGTTAGCGTTGCCACTTCGGTAAAATTTTTCGCTTCTGAACGCAGGAGAACCCGATTAATTTCCAGACGGGCGTCAACTTTAGACAGCAACTGCATGTCCTGGTTAGATTATGAACACACCGTTACAAACATTTTCCATTTAAAATACATTCAGGAAACAAACAAACAACTCACCTTTATGTATAATCTTTTGCTTCCGGAGTTTTGCATATAAACTCCTATTTTTGGTTCGCCTGCAGCAGAACGGACAATATAAGGAATAATTTCAAGAAAAACGGTTAGAACAATTGAAATAAACCAATTGTTTTAAAAGTAAAACTGGTCATAAGAGACATAAAACACTGCTTAGTGAACATCTGCTGATGAAACAAATTACAAATCCGGAGAATGAATTGAATATACACCGTATTTTTCGCACTAATAAGGCACACCGGACTGTAAGACGTATCACAAAAAGTAGGCTTTTGTAATATTTGTTCATATATAAAAGCATATCGGACTATAGGGCGCATGGAATTAAAACTACAAAACAGGCTGGGGTTGCACAAAACAATAGAAAAATGCTGTAGTCGTAATATGTCAGATTAGATTCGCGTCAACAGAGAAGTAACGGGCGCCGCACCTATCCACTAGACCCCTCAGGATAAAGACATCACATGAAAAGGTGTTGGGTTTTATCTCATCATCACACTATATTTAGTCACAATACAAAATGGTTGATGTTATTTAATGGCTGGGACACGAGAATGTTGTTAGACATTAATCCGTCGGTGGTGCCGAAAAAGTTGGGGACCACTGTAATACAGTACTATATCGCCAACTAGCAAGGTAATTACAAAGCATACAAGATTTTGAACTGAATAAACACAATAAAAAAGGCATTGTGGGAAGTAATTGGGTCTTCAGAACTGAGTAAAAAGAAAAGCATTGCGGAAAGTTATTTTATCGTCCTGAAGGACACAAACACATGGCCGCAAATATTCAAAACGTTTGTCACCTACAATTCTTAGTTAAAGTTAAAAAAAGTACAACTGAATTATATACCAAATCTTAATCACTTTTTGTTTTCTCACATGTCTAACATAGCTGGTAACGTCACTGAAAGTAGTGGGATTGTTAGATGAAACCTGATGCAGTTTCATGTGTCATCTATATTCCTATTTGTCTAGTGGATAGAATACAGCACTCTCCCAGCGGCGATCCGGGTTCACTTCTTGTTGCATCCCATGTTATGCTATTCATGACCCTTGCGGCATGGCGGTTAGAGTTTGGTGCTCTTACCATTGTTATCCAGTTAAATCCCCATTGACACATTTATGCAACTGTGGTCAGCAATATCATTTCATTGACTGATCAAAAAATTGCACAACTATGGTAACATATTTTTTTTTTGTTAGCATATAGGATGCACTGGATTATAAGCCGCATGTTCCAACTTCTGGCCAATTTAGGGGTTTTGGGTGCGCCTTGTAGTCCAGAACACTATTTATGCAGTTACGTGCAAGTTTTTCCTTAGGCAAAGAAGGCAACACACACCTACTGCAGCGTGCCTGGCAGTGGGGACCGTGAGCAGCAAGAGGATGTGCTCAATGACATAAGGCTTGAGCTTGTCCAAGTCGGCAGGCTGCTCGCCGCGTGAGGACAGGTCCATCTGCAGACTGAGGCGCTCCTCGCTCTGCAGGCAGGACCCCTAAGACAGGAGGAGGGGTAGTTGGAAGTAATAAAAGTACACACACACAGTGAGGAACTGGATGCTCAGGTTCTTAAATGATATAGGAACAGCATGTACCTGTGAACTGATGAAAAAACTTTTGGGTAGGCTACACTCCAGCTGTAGACCCAGTATGGTGATGTTGGACACATCTTCCTGCAGGAGTAAAATAAGAGACGCTGGCGTTAATATTTTCTTCAAATATTGCACTAGCGTTCACAGTCAAATATTTGACATCTATCTCAGTGTTAATGCAATATGTATGTACAGTGTCCTCGTTTGCCCGCGCCCCTGCGTCCTAGACGCAGTATTTTTGCTGAGGACGCATCGTGTCAAATCAACGTGCGTTCCCGGGACGCAACTTTTTTGACACGAAATTGTCATTATCATTTTTTAACAAAGATTTACCGCACTCCAAACTTTTCGTGAGGCAGATCCGCCATTGTTGTTTTGGTCTCGCGGTTCGAGTTTTCGTCTGCACGCCGATCTCCAGTTCGAGTTATGTAGTGAAATTCCGTTTCTTTTTAGAGAACCGGCTTTTTCGGCTCAACTCATTAAAGAGAGCCGGCTCTTAAACAGCTCTCTTGCTTTGATACATTATATTACGAATGATTATGTTGTATAAAGAAGAGAAAAAAAAGTAGGTATAAAAGGAGAAAATGAAAAAAGACAGGTTTGTGGTGATCCCTTTGAATGAGTATATTACCAACAATAATTCAATGCAGAAAATGAATTAATAATTTGAATAAGAAAATGTATTATTCTATTTAATTATATTTGCATGTATTTTTTCCTTCTACAGTAAACGTCCAAGCGACTTCATTTTTGAACTTTTTTTTTATAATAATCCTCATTCATGTCGAGCAACTCAGTGTCTCACAACAAAATGTTCATTAACAATATATATGATATGAGGAAACACATGTACAATATAACATGTTAAACTACATAAATAAACATGTTTGGAAAAAAAAAAAGATTTTTTTTATTTTGTATGGGAAAATACGACAGTTTGTAAGGACATGGATCACACTAAATTTTGGGGACCCATAGATCTTTGTTGGGACACATGAATTTTTGAGCATGCGAGTCCCCGGGACCCATCACTTTTCAGAGGTAAAATGTAAAACACTGTGTGTATAAATATATATATCCTGTATATCATATACACAAACACATATATACACATACACATCTTGGTACATCAAAAAATTAAGACAATTGCAGTTGTTCATGTGAGAAATTACCCACATTACACATTACTATTTTCTGCAGTGCATTTGTTGTCAGCATCTTTTCAGCATTTATTACAAATGTAAACACTAAAAAGAAGGTATTCTTCCTCTTCTTTTTTGGTCTTTTAAAATATTTTTGATTATCAAGTTAATAGGTTTATTTCTATTACAGAAATCCGTATCAAAATCAATGTTAAGAATATGTATCCTATCATAGGATACTATTTTGAAAAACTTTGGGTATAAAATCTAACGTTTTCTTTTCAGCTTAAATCGCAACAAAATAGGAAAAAATGTGCTATCAATCCTTTAAATGTGATTTAGAGAATGTTTAATATTGTTAATATGATAAAACAATTTTTTCACTAAAAAAATCATTTTCGAAAACATCTTGACCCTATTTGAGATATGCAGAAATGTTAACCGTAACCCTATCGACAATCTGCTCTTGATATCACTAAAATAATACTGCTTGCAATAAATAAAAATCATATTTGAATAATTAACAGATATGCAAATATGTTAACCATCACCTTGATGACAATCATCTGAAGTTGTTGTAATCCATCGTTCAATAAACGGTAAATGTTCTGCATTTATATGGCGCTTTTCAAGTCGTTTAAGACCTCCCAAAGCACTTTACAATGTACTTCACACCTACCCATTCGGACGCACCGATAGCCAATGATTAACAATAATAATAAATAATAATAATAATTAATCAAAATAAATCAATAAAATACTTTTAAGTATTTTTAATAAAGACTTTAATAATTAATCGTAAAAGGGTATTTAATCATGAAAGGATAACATTTATAAATAGACACGTTTTCTAAGCCAGGTAATGTATTATTTTGTCAATTTGAAGGTTGCCAATCGTGTACAGTAAACTTACATAATATCTTTCTATTGAAATGTGCAGCAGAAATGCCGACAGAGCATTTACTGTCGGCAACTTCCTCTTGCGTGAGCTAAGTCTTGACATTCACATTAGCGGAACAATGTACATTTTCACTTTTTAAAGCATACGCACCAATATTATCTTTGTTATTTATATTGCTATTGGTAGCAACATTCGAGTCTTTGATGTTTAAATTGAGCATTTTCTGCACTTTTGAACTGTGTTGTGTCATCCAAGTTGCTCATTTGACACTTTTAATGGCATCACAAAAGGCTCTTTGTGCAAAATGTTGAGTATGTTTTGGGAAACGCCTTGCTGTCCACATGAGTGAATGCAAACCTGAGTTTGGGTCAGCTTGATGCTCTGGATGTGAGGGAACACCAGCTCAATGTCCTTCCTCTGGACAGACTTTAATGATCCCTGGTGGACACCGACACCAAAGACCTATGAAATAGGGGGAGAAGGAAATTACATTATTTATACTTATGAATCAAAGGACCTAACCAGTCACGTCAGTTTCAGGAAAATAACCAGGTGAGTTCCGGATCCATTTCAAAGGCAGCGGATGATGAGGGCTAAAAAAACTAAGCTTACATTTTTCTTGTTTCAGTCAATCGTCAAACTTGAATATGTTAATGACTTAATTACCTTAATTAGGAACCCAACTTTGAATTGTTAGCTAGCTCTATCATTTCTGGTAGACTTTAAAAGGATCCTTGTTGTTCAACTTGAAACTGGAAACCACTCCCCTTTTCTTGGTTTTATATTGGCGTTTAAATACAGCAAAGAAGACAAAGACGTTGAATTTTGTTTTTTACGTTAAACAATTGATAAAAGTCCCATAAATCAACCAGGATTGTAGATTTGTTGAAAAGGCAAATTTATTTTAAAAAAACGGCAACATTGTCACAAAACGGCCATAACCTCAAAGGCCAACTGCTACATTTTGGCAATAACAAGTGGTCCAAGCAGCAAAAAAGCTACTTTTGTTTTTTGTTTTAAGGTTGGAGGCCAATTCCTGACAAATACTTAAATTGGCAAGCAAACACACAAACGATGAAAAAGCAAACAGACCAGTTTAAATGGATCCTCTACACTTATTAGTTTACCACAGCACAACCAAATTAAAATACAGCACAAGTACGCACTTGGTTGAATCGAGACACACATGTCAGTAATAGATGTTTTTCTTATCGGTTTGATAAGAGTATTTACAAGGTCATTTGTGAATATGATTGCCAATTTTTGTAGCTGTTACTCTGTAGCAACCTCTCCTTTTGATTTGGTGGATGGGGACATTTACAAGAATGTAAATGGGGAAAACCAGAAATATTTTTGTTTAAGAAAACATTGTTCTAAAGTGTTGTTTTGAAGTCCTGCAAGGTGATAGATGTACTCATAAAAATTCTTTAAGTGCCAGAGACGATACTTTGTTATTTTTTAAGTGGGTTTGATGCCAAATAAAGTCTAAAGTCTTAATAAGAGCACGAGGCATTAGAGGAAATTATGGCAGCATTTAACCGGGCAAGTTCAACTTTTTTTTTTTTTTTTTGTTTTCAAATAAAAGAGTTTCATGTATTAAATAGCTAATGTGGGGATGTCATGAATTGGACAAAGCAAAACGTATGTCAATGACAGCTGCTAAACAAGGGGTCTCAAACGTGGTGCCACCTAGGGAGAGCTGAGGTTCCCGCAGGCCTTTTTTTAAAAATAGCTCACCAGTGCTGGCTCATTGTGACTTTCTAGTAAAATATTTAGTGGTTTACAGAGTCTATTTAACCCTACTTTCAATAATGAACCTGGTAATAACATAGTATTAACATAGTAATAACATAATTATTATTATTATTATTATTAATAAGTTATTTTAGAAATGCATATCAAACTGGGTGCCCATTGCGCCATTTATTAACAAAAGTAGCTTTCAGCTAGAAAAAGGTTGAAAACTCCTGCTCAAAAGGCACCCGTTTTCAGTGGGTGGCGGGCCTTCGCCCATGCAAAATAATCCTGAGAAAAAAATAACTGGAAATCATTTCAACTCCTTAACAGTAGATTGATAACAATTCCCTGCAAATGCGAGTTGACAGTTGTTGATATTCCATTAAAATGCTGCTAATTGAGCATTGAAGAGAATATTTTTACTTGAAGTTGTTTAGGGTTTTCAGGTAATTATGTGTGAATAAATGCCACAGCTTTTAATTAGGGTATATTGGTGGGTCCTGAAGTCAGACCAGTTGATGACCACTGCTCAAAAGAATCTGGAGCCCTAATATTCTAAAAAACCTAGTCTGGTTTTGGAGTTTTGTAAAACTTTCCTATATTTTATTCCTGATCTCATGAGAATTGTTCTACATTTTAAATGTAAAAAAAAATCTTAGAAAATTAGGTAAAAAAAAACACTCCAACCTGTAGCACATAAACAAGAATAAACCCATCAGAAGCTAACCAAAATGTAAAATGTAATACAATTTCACCAACCTGATATGAAAGCAGCCCGTGGGCCGATGTGTTTATAAATAATGTGTTTTCTATGTTGCCCTCCTCAAATGGGAGGAAAATAAGTTTAAAAGATGTTTTTCCCCTGGGCGGGATAACCTGGAACAAACAACATCAAAACATGTCTTTTGAAGAGCTCAGGGAATAGAGAGTGATAATGATATTATTCCAAGTGCACTTACTCTTCTGTGGAAAGAAGGTATGTGAAAGTGTCTGCTGGACGTAAACATGGACAGGAGTGTCACAGGACCCTCCAGGCTGGGGTTGTGTATATGTATGTTTTCGGCTCTTGGTAGCCCTAGCGGCCTGCAAAAAAAGTATGCTGAGTGGCACCACACCACACATGCATCATTGCAAAGTCATTGGGTCTAAGTTACTAAGATCTCAAGGGATGTGTGTAAACTGGCATGCATGCAAGTTAAGTCACTGCAGAAATGGCTCTAGTAGGAGGACCTAGATCATTGATTCCAGTGAGCTATAAAATGATTCAGGTGTATGAGATAGCCATTGTGAGATTGTGAAGATGCAGCAAAACAGCATTACTTTCAACATGGTATGTAGGGATGTTGTGAAAGGATAGTGGGATTGTGGACGCGTTCTTATGGATGGGCTGGGCACCCGTATGATGCGGCAGGGGTAAACCAGTGAAAGCTGTCGGGCCCTGCCATTTTTTCCCTTTTATTTTCTTTGTTATTGTATGTGTTTGTCTTGCTGTCGGGCACCCCTCTTGAGAGATATGACCATGGTAGATAGAAAGATGTAGGGATGCACAGAAATAAAAATTTGGAGCTAAAACAGAACATGTGAAACACTGAGCAGAATTACCAAAATAGCAACACCGGAATTACACCATTAAAAGAGAAAAACATTTTTTTTTCTACTGACATGCTAAAAGCTACAGTACGAAATTATAAATAACGGGCTGTTATAATAAATAACACTAGCAGAGTTCTTTTTACTTTTGGATTTCGAGTTAAGTGGTGGGTGTTAAGTTTAAACTTTAGGATACGATGGAAAGAAGTGGAGAAGAGATTAGTGGATTTTTAACTTGAAAGAAGAACCAGGAGAGAAGCTTTCAGGTAAGCGAACTCCTTCCCGCCCTAAAGCCCTCCTCCGAGCCCCGCCTTTTTTTCAAATTAAATCTTCAAGATTACAAAAAAAGATCAGTCCTAAAAAGTGTGGATAGCAAAGAACAGCAAAATGATTAGCCGATACTAACAATGACGTAATAGTCATTACAACATTACAACAAACAACAGACAACACAGTCAAAATAAGGAACTCCCATCCTATGAAATCATTCTTGCATTTGTCCGATGATAAAAGCAGAATAAACTTATCAGTTGGTTATAACAAAAAAAAAATTGTGGCTGCTGCACTGAACAGTCTATCTTACCCCCCTTTTTACAAGAACATATTTTTGGGACATTTGAACCTTTTATGGTCAAGAGAGTGAATAGTGATAAGAAAGTGGAAAGAGGAGGGAAATGATGATTAGAGTGCGGTAGTTTAAAGCAACTACAAGTTACACTCACATATTCGCCGATGTCACATAATACCAATAACCGTAAATTAAACTCTACTTGAACATAGCTCGCATCAGCCAATCGACTTGGGGTACAAAACGACTGAATGTCACAAACAAAGTATGTGTTCACGGATTAAAACATCTCAACTATGTTTGGTTAGCTCTGTAGCTTTAGCATGTCGACATCAGCCATAGTGCGGCTGGCGATTAACAAAAATGTGGAAGCACAAGGGACAGAACACAAACCTTGGAGAAAATGTCTTGTTGGTAAAAGCTTGGCAGAGAATCCGTTTTGCATACACTGCCCCCAAAGTAAAGCCAGTTTCGCAAAGCTCGCCTCACTTTTGTGGGGATGTCACCAAGGCACTGTTCTTTGAGCAGCCTTCTTTCTTTTCTTTTGGACAAAACCAAAAATGTATTTTTTGTGTTGAAAATTTGCCGCATCCCTAATTATATGTAAAAAGCAAAGTCTCACCAAGTACTTTGAGTGCCTGTTTGCATCGACTGGTTATATGTTGAGTTTTAAAATGCTCATAGGGCCACTATTTTGCTTTCAATTAATGTTTATAATTTTATGCCTGAAGTTTCAAATACACAACATTGCACACAATGTAACACAGCAATTTGGGAAATGCAATTTTTGAACGGTCTTAGCTTTTGGAATAAGCACTAATCAGGACTCGTTTACGGCCATACCACCCTGAGAACGCCCAATCTAGGGAAGCTGAGCATGGTCGAGCCTGGTGACCGTCTGCCTCAAAATACCAGGTGCTGTGAATCAGTCATTTGGCCCACGCTCTGCTGTGACAGCACCAACCGTATACAGTCGGTGAAAAAGAATTCCCCTTAGGGGACCAAAATTAAATAAATAATAATGATGTTTGGCAGATTCACCAAATTACACTGGTGTAGTTGTCAAGACCTGCTTTTAAAGATACCTTAAAATGGTTGCATTTTAGTGTGAGGGGATATTTTTATGGTTTAGGGCATAAATAATATACATTTTTTCACATCAGAGAAGGCGGTTAACTTACTGATTGCCGAACATTAATACCGCTGGCTGGAAATGCAACGGTCTCCCATTCTCCATATTAAATACAGAGGATCTGTTGAGATACAAATCAAAAGCATGTTAAGTAAATACTGAACAAAACAATGCATCACTGGCAGAACATGTTGCTTATTTCAAGTGTATTTTACTATAAGATATTCCAAGTTGTTTCTCTTAAAAAAAAAATTTTTAAAGTCATTGTTTGAATGAGCCCAAAAAAAAAAAAAATCAATGTTTTACTCATTTTATGTTTTTTCCATACTTAATAGAAAATATCCTTTGAATGGGCAAAATGATTGGTCCCCTACCTGATAAGATAATTTGGCTTGTTTGAACAATGTTTTTTCTTATTATAAAAACAGGATGCAATATATAGAAGAATATACGTGTGAAATTATCACAATTTGCTGCCAGTTTTGTAAGATTTTGGGAGATCATTAAAAATAATGAGGAAGAAATTGTGTTTATTATATTTTAAAATGGACACAAAGAAAATATTCCAGGCAGATTTTTTGAAATATCTTATGCAAAAGTTTTTTTTTTTTTGCTTAAAATTATTTGTCTATCAGCAACTTGACAAAAATCAATTTACTAAAATAATAATCAACCCAAGTAATAAAAGGTTATAACAGACTCATTCCATACAACCTAAAAGGAGGGTTACATTATGATAACACATATAAAACCAAAATAAATATTCTTCCTGCACATCATTTCCACAAACAGATGATCAGTAACAAGAAGCCTGTAATGCAAGAGGAGTTCCCTGTGCCTCATTAAGCACGTGGCAATGGACAATTTGTTGGGAAGGTCAAAGATAAACGACACGCAATCCTGTGAAACGTCAGCACGGCCGCACTTGGGCAGGGATTTCATTTGTGAGAGGGTGTGCAATATCACTGATGAGATGTGAGAAGCGACAAATGATTTACGCTACAGTGTGTAAAAAAGTGGGTCAAATGTTGGCAATGGATGCAGCTGCTGAGCAGTCATCACAACATTCCCCCCAAAATTTGAAGGTTTATCAGCGTTATTAAGTATGTATAAGTTCATAATGCTTGAAACTGTCACAAAATCAGACGTTTGCACCAATACAGTAAACTTAAAGCACATTGATTTGTCACAGTTTAGCCTTGTATTATGCTTTTCAACCTTTTTTTCTTTGGTTTCACATGTCAATTGCATATAATATGCCATATGACAAGGACAAATTAATGACGCTTGGCTTAGCATTCATTTAATTTATTAATTCATTTCTGTTAAATCATTTTATGTGTTGCCATTTCTTTCGTTCTTGTCAGTTGTTGTCAATTGTTATATGATTTAGGATAGTGTCACCATTTTTGATCGGTGGATACTTTCTCAAGCCTTCTTCAAATATCAGACATTGTTTTAACTTGAATTTCATTAACTTTGATGTATAGCCTCATATCAGAACTCGGTGCTGTACAATAGGGCTGCAAAGATTAGTCGACGTTGTCAACAAAAAATGATACTAGAAGTAGTTGACAAGACCATTGTAGACAGACATGTTTTTTTCAATAGAGTGGGGCATTTCTACATAAATATAATCTGTGCTGGGAGTAACTCGTGAGCAATAGCGTCTCTTTCTTGAGCCGTAAACAAACCCAGAAATAGTGGCGTAAACATCAAGTACACATACCAAAACTTCTAAAGCTTGTGAGCATCTCAGCTAGCCTATGGCGAATAAAAAGACTACTTGCAAAATTTACAAAGCAGACCTCGCATATCATCGTATTAGCTCGGTGACGCACGAGCATTTAAAGAGCATGTCGGACAGTCGGCCAATTTTGTAAGATTTTAGGAGGACAGTGAAAGAAATTGAGTCTGACTTACTTCGGTAAGATTCAAGTTAAGTTCAAGCGAATATGTTTTTGATGACATGCATTGTACATTTAATACATATATATTTGGCTATAAAAGAAAGCTTCAGCATTATCCCAGATTGTGCCTGACAAGCATGTTAGAAATTAAATACATGGAGTCAGAAAAACAGTCATTACTTGTTAAAACATTAGAAATGACAAACATCAGTTGTTAAAACCATTTTATTTGAAACAGTTGAGAGCCGTAAAGTATTTATGTTACAGACTTTGCAGTTGACCGCTCTGTGTATTTAATATTTATTTTGTGTACTGTTCTGCCGCCGCCAATGACTCTGTTCTTGGTTTACAAGGATAACAAAACGTTTATTTTAATGTATTCGTTATTTGCCTGTACTAAAAAATAGGCAGAGGTTTATTTAAGGATTTATCTCACTACTAATCGAGCACTGCACCTAATTGGTTTTGGATAGGGCATTTATTTCTATTATGAATCCAAAGTATGTTCAATAAAAGATGCATTTCATTGTAATCATTTTGTGTTTATTATATTTTTTTCACATAATTAAATCAAATTAATGCCGAATTTGAGAAAAAAACATTTACACAATTATTCGACTAATCAGTGACTATCGACTATCAAAATAGTCATTAGATACTGCCCTGCTGTACATACGAATTTAACTCGGTCATACAATAATAGAGAAACCTAAATAAGTAAAAAATATTTACATCAAGATGTGTTGGATTTGTTAATGAGAGTGGACAAGACTTTTTTTGTTTTGACTTAGAATCACGTTGAACTCACATTGTTGCAATTGATTTTTTTTTCAGAGGCTTAGCATTATTTAGTAGCTTTAAGTCTATAAAACTACCTTTTCTGATTTACATTTAGCACAGTTGCTAAAAGTAAAAAAAACAATGACAAAATCCCCAAAGTGCAGCTTCGAGCCAAGTTACTGTGAAGATGTCAGACAAATCAAGGTCGAAATCAAGACTTGCTCGCTGAATCATGCTAACTCAATGCAAAATATCAAGCGGTAGAATGTAATCGGAGTGCTCAGATTGCGGTTTGTGTCCAGCGACACAAGCTGCTCAAGTGTTCTGCTGCTTATAGCTTAGGCAAAACAATCACAGGAAACAAAATATAATGCCATCAAAATGCTTTATAGCCAACAGGTGGTCAATATATGTCTCACTGGGACTTGACACAATACAAAAGGTTTTTTCCCCAAACATGACCATGACACACTGCAATGAGTGCTTACTAGTCAGGTACGGCCATCCAAAAGTGCAAGGGTATTAAATATTTAGATTATTTTACCAAAACATACAATTAATATTAGGTGCCTAATACATTTGAGTTTTAAGGGATACCTCATGGAGTGTGGGTTCAAAAATTTACAAAATCACTGTCCTCTAGATTTAAAAAGACATAGACAGTTAAACAGGTTGTTTTTTCTTTTCTCAAACGTTATCAATGTTTACAAATTACTTGTTATTTGGAAATCAAAGATAAATGACAGAAATGACTACCATTAGATGCTTTTTGGGGGTTTTCCTAATTGATATCTTGTTTTTGTGTGTGTAATCAGCCATGATAAAAGGACAGTGTGGAACATTTAACTACTAAATGTCACTGTATTGCAATGGTGAAACCTAAGGAAGACTACAAACTACGGAGACTAAACGTAACGTTTTTCCTCCTATTTTTTGGGGCAGCCCAGCCTTTTGCAAGGTTTTTTTTATCTCCCGTTTTTATTTGGGTATAAAATAAACACAAATTTCTCGAGTATTTTCCAATGCATTTTGATAAGATAGTATGTGTATTTTGTCGAATTATATCAAAAAAATATTGTTCTTTTCTTTGAAGAAGTTTTTTTGTACCACGAGGAGGCACTAAATAATACCCACCGTCCCTTTGAACTTGGGATTGGGGGAGGGGTTACAAAAGGTATTGTAAATGTGACACAAATTAATCATCCCCAAATAGTTCTGCAACATGCTCATGAATGTGCTCTTCCAAAAGCCATTGAGGAATATAGTGCTCTGCATTTTGCTGATCTCGCAAGTAGCGAGTGCTAATTCACAGCATTTACTGTGCAGCTGCATAGTTCCTTCACAAGCACTTCCCTAAAACAGACTGAGCAGTCCAAACATGGTTAGAAATGCACAAAGAGCTGAGTGGGGCGGGGGCATGTGGCTGCCCGTGTATTTCATTATGAGTTAAAGAACTCTTGCCTGGATGAGATTTGAGATGAAAAACAGTTCCTTGTTATGCTTATTTTACACACTGTTCATTTATGCTATTGCAGCGCAGATGTGCACTAAGCATAAGGTACCAGGCTCAAGCTGGAGGTATGGAGAATGAACTGCATTTTTCAGACTATAAGGCAAACCCAAAACCACCAAATTGGCCAGAAATTTGAATGTGCAATTACTATTCAGTCAATAAATGTTATTGCTGACCACAATTGCATCACATTGAATGCAACAAGAATCGAACCCCTATTGCAGCAGGGAGTCGGGTGGATCTTATCCATTAAAGATACAGACGACACAGGAAAAGGCATTAAGTCTTATCTCATTAGCACACTATCTTTAGTCAAAGCATCAGATATCTAAAAGTAAAGAGAATGTTGTTTTACCTTTTGTCAGCTCAAACTAAGAAACGTATGTGACAAATGTTTTGAATATGTACGGCAATGTGTTTATTTATATCTTTAAGGACGACCAAATTAGTTCCCACATTGCTTTTCTCATCATTCATATCAGAATCTCGAGAACTTAGTTAAAACTTTGTGAGTCAGCTGTATCCCAAACGGTTTAATGTCTGACAATATTCTCGCAGCCCGGCCCAATAATAACATCAACAATTTGGTACCGTGACTATAAATAGTCTGATGAGAGAAAACGAATGCCTTTTTCATGTGTCATCTGTGTCCCTGCTGGTCTACTGGATATAGCTTCATGCACTCCATGCCCAGGATCATGGTTCGATTCCCGCTGCATCCAATTTTATATCAGTGATGTATTACCGACTGATCAATCAATACGCAAATACGGCACTTTTTTTAATCTTAATATTATGTGCGCAATAGTCCAGCACGACCTTTATATGAACAAATATCACAAAAGACTATTTTTTTGAGAGGGTGCCTTATAATTCGGTGCGTCTTCACCATTCAGATCTCCCTTCTTTTGGGCCACTATTTTGCTTTCAATTAATGTTTATAATTTTATGCCTGGAGTTTCAAATTACACTTCCAAGTTAGAGTTAATATTCAAATAGTGGGTTTAATTTTGTGTTTTAAAATTTGGGTTTGAAGTCCACTTTCAAAAGTTTGGATTGATTTACAAATCAAGTTGTCGAATTACATTTTCGGACCTGGGTCGCATTTTTTTAGACAGTGATCATTTTTAGGACTGAAATGACTCCCTGGCACAAATGTGCACCTAGGGATACCACATCACCCATTTTTTAGGGATCAACTTGAACCCAACAACATTTAGGAGCTGCTGTTTTGGTTGGCAATAAAGTGCAAGCCTTTACTCAAGTTGTGTGATAAGAGTGTGGCAAGGGTTGTGTCCACTGCCGCTGTATAAAAATAACACGTTATGCTAGCTGCTATTTGATCCCCCCGCTCTCCTGTTAACCCCCTGCTTGGATGTAAGTCACATAAAGTCAATGTTTGCCATGACTTCAACCAGTGAAAAGGAGGCGATGGAACTCCCTGGAAGAGGTTACCATTAAGACAAGAGCTAGGTCAAGGGTGGGCAAACTTTGCGCTCAAGGGAAATGTTTGACCTTTAAAAATTGGACCGATGGAGGACTATATTTTTTGAAGTTTAAATGTTCTTGAAAACCATTTCTTGAAAAATACATACTGCATTATGTTTGCATCAAAAAGTACGCGACAACGGTAATTAGTGCAATTACAATTACCAACACTTAAATTGATGAAATGGAATTTAGATGGATATGCAATTGACTTGATTTTATCAATATTTTAGTAGACATTTTTTCCATTATTTAGAAGAAAACACCCACATTTTATTTTGTGAAAAAAGGCTTTATGATTACATAACCAAAAACAAATGTACTACATAGTAAATGTATCAGAAAACTATTTTTATAAATTGAATAAAATGTTTGTGGGGTTGAAAAAAATGATTTGATTTAACCTAGAACTGCTTAGTTCTGTTAAAAAAATAACTACTTCATTTTCCACTCTATAAGGCGCACCTGATTATAAGCTGCACGCTCAAAAAAGTATATTGTCATATATTTTTTAAGGACTATAAACTGCATTGAATTAAAATGACGGTTACCATATTTATTCACGTGTAACCGTTGCTCATTTTATACACTTATGGTATATATTGGTGCAACGATTTATCATCCGAAAAATGATGCTGACCAACTGCATGCAAAGGGATTCGAAACTGGGTCACAGCAGTGAGAGCTGCAAAACCCAACCATTACACCCCTAGTGATACGAGGCATTCCATTTTATCTTATCAACCTGTTTTTACTCACAGTGCCAATAATGAATGTTATGGAATAAAAAAAAAGAAAGTCACCCTGAAAGATATAAATAAATCCAAAAAATCATAACTGGACTTTGCGTTAATTTAGAAATTTTAGGACGAAATTGATTTTTTCTTAATTCGTTTCTGGCACTGTGAGTAGATATAGTGTGATAATGAGAGAATCCAATGCCTTTTAATCATTGCACAAATACAAACGTATACTGTAAAACCTTGTATAGTAACACACATATATAAATACTAAGTATTTCCAATAATATCCACCAGGATTTTGCAGTCACACTTTGAAATTTCTGGTCAATTTGGGGTTTTTATAGTCTGGGAATTAAGGTAAATTTTGCGTTCTGCATTGTGGCCCTTATACTTGAGAATTGTGTTAAATGCATTTGTAAAAATTGTACTTTTTGTAATTGTTGTAGTTTCTTTAAAAATAATAATTAATCAGATTGGAGAAAGACATTCTAAACTGATTTTCTTTTTTAAATTAAGTCGCAATATTACTTTCATTTGGTTATTTGAACAATTTAGTCGGCCATACTTTGCCAAACTCTCCGTTTCAGCTTAAGCAACAAGTGGCCGAGGTGCTGAGATAAGCCTTCTTTACCCGGCTGAGTGACGACGGCCAGGCCGAGTGCTTGATACCATGGACACGAGAGGTCATGCAGCCCGGGCACTGTGCAGGTCAATGAGCTGCCTGTCACCTCCCAAGGCGAAAAAAAAAAAAATAGACTACTTGCAACTATACAGGTTTAGAAGAAAATCAAGAATAATTTTGGTTGCAAGTGGGATAAACCTTAACAGTTTGATACTTTGATTCATTTAAATTCTTCGCCATAATGTCAACAAAGTATTTGCTCACGTTGTACAGTACTGGCTAATAAACGGCTTGGTTACATTTCAGAAAGTATTATGTATAGGTAAATATCCGATTATTTTTTTTCACCAGTCTTCATAGCAAATTTTCAAACCATGAATATTGGCCCATTCCAAATTTTACAGTTCAAAAGGATAAGTCAAATTAAACATTAGCTTTACAATATGTGACTATTGTGAATCAAAAATTAAGTAGCAATTTCTAACTGTTTTTATACAACTGAAAGGTTGGCTGATTTGTTAATTAATGACATCACAGTTGGTCAGGTACAAGCCAATTACGACTCAGCTGCAAGAAAACCGGCACCCTTGATTGATTGTGACTGCAAAGTCCCATCCGGGCTTTAATTTCCTCCGGATGGGACAAATCTTTCTATCAATGAGTGGTTGAATGTCCGCCTCCATAGACCAACTAAAATGGCTGCATTTTCTTATTCAAATCATAATCCAAACATGTCATAAATCTGAGGCGCTTCACACCAAGGTCCAAACTGTACTGTGATTTTCGTCATCCCATACACTTTGTTTGCAGAGCATGAGTAACTAAGAAGATGCCCCGGGAGATACATGATGCTTAATACCACCAAAAACTGTTGATTCTCGCTTTTGAAAAAAGGGGTTTTGTTTTGCTGGGGCAGCAGCTGGGAACGACGGACCTCCCCTCAGTTTTCTTTTAAGGAGTTCTAAAATTAGTCAGGAATTCTGTTCTGTGCCTCTCTCTTACCCAGAGTCTGGTTCGTCCATCAATACATATAACATAGCCTAAACAAAGCGGCCAACAACAGTTTTTTAGAACAAAACCAGATAACATAATTTCTTTTAAAAGACGAGAGAAAACTGAAAAGGCTTGAATACATTTTTATTTGGATCAAAATCAAACTTCTAATCAGTCAAAAACAAATCTTTTTTTTTAAGCAGTCCTACTGAACACTATACTCAGAGTCATTTCTTGGGTCTAGATCTTGTTCGCTACGCAACATATTTTTTCCAATTTAAAACATCCCAAAGAGTCTTAAATATGAACTTTGTTTTGTGTTTATTTGTCCACAAGTAACTTTCTGTTTAAAAAATTTAGAACATCCGCCAAGAGTGGTGAGTTTTATTTAAACCACAAACTCGGTTAGTGAATCATTAGGAAACTAGTCAATGCATTTCTATCCAAAACATCCGTGCAGTTTTACCCCTGGGCCTAATAAGAATGGCTCCCACTTTGTGCATGCCGTCGAGTATGGTTTGAAGAGATTTCATTGGGCACATTTATATAGTTAGCTGGCTCCCATGCTCTCTGACCAAAGCTTTCAACTGAAGGTAAACAATCACACAATAAAACTAAAGTTTATGCTAAACCCGCCCAACGCAAACAAACATACCTGTCTTCAAGAGGAAGCCCGTCACTTCTTGACCCCCTTTCCACCTGTGAATGACAGAAAAAATGTAAACAAACTGCAATGGATCTGTGTGCACTTGTGCCAGTTGATTTTAAACTTTGAGACTCCTTTACTCCATTCCTCACAGGGTGTATTGAATCCGTATAGGGCTTTGTAGCAGTGGTTCTTACCCCTAACCAACTCAAAGCGTTTTTGTGGAACCGGGGGACAGAATAATTTAAAGCAGAACGGAGTGCCCTTTTGTTTGATTCATTACATTTTGGAAACTGTGTCTCTACGGTGATCCTCTTTCTAAGTTTCTGGATTAAATAAATTACGGTTAGAAAAATCCACGTTACCTTTCAAAAACAACCTGTTTGGAACAGACAGAATAAAAATAACGTTGTGTTTAACTGTATTATAAGAATAATTTGCGTGGCTCTTATAGGCCGCAATTAATAATGTGTCCCACAAAGAAGTCCCTGGGTTTGTTAATTGTGTCAGACAGATTAGCAGTTACTGAAATGTCCTAAACCCATAAAACCACAGTTAAACATTAATTCTACCCCTGGTTACATTCGGTGGGCATTTGCTCCTTCAAAGTATTTCTGTAATTGGTGCAGTGTGCATTGAAATCTAAAGACTAAGCATAACAAACTTGTGGGACCTCGCTACTTTGCGCTTCGACGTTCGCGGGCCTAAAAAAGAATAACAATAAGATAAAATAGTTTTTAAAAAAACGCTTTTTCAAGCATTTTTAAAGGGGTGTCGCTACTTCGTGGTTCCATGTTAGCGGGTTCAGACCTTCGCAGGTCTAAAAAATAATAATAATAATAAAATAAAAAATATGTATTTTTAAGCAGTTTTGAAGGGGCGTCGCTACTTCGTGGTTCCACGTTCGCGGGTTCAGACCTTCGCTGGTCTAAAAAATAATAATAGAATAAAATAATTTTTAAAAAATATATATATATTTTTTTTTTAAAGGTGCGCCGCTACTTTGCAGATTTTCACTTATCGCGGGTGGTTTTGGTCCCCATTAACCGCGATAACCGAGGTTCCACCGTATACGTTTGAATTTGGCCTGTGCGGTAAGAACAATAACGATAATTATCGTCATTAATTCTTGCCAATTGAATAAATAAAATGTTCAATGAAAGATTGATAATTTAAGCTGTAATTTCTACCTGACAACAGGAGGAAATTGGGGCGCTGACGCGATAAAAACACAAGTTCCAGACTAATATTCACAAGACGAAAATGTTGACGGGGACCAGCCAATCATTTTGCAGAAATGGCGGCTCACACGGGAGTTGAAGCAGCATCGGATATCACTTTCACTCAGGGGCAAAAATTATACCTTAAATCTGAAAGAAAAAAGGACATGATAATTATCCCAATAAATACCTATATCGACGGATAAGAATTTTTTTTCTCGTGATATAAATGGTCTGCATTCATATAGCGCTTTTCAAGTCAATGAAGACCTCCCAAAGCGCTTTACGATGTGCTTCACATTTTCCCTTTTACACACTAACTAACCGATAGCAGCGTCAGCCATGCAAGGCAACTAACAATTTTTGCCATATCGCCCCCGCCTAACTTAAATTATAAAGTTTGGTCTCTAATGGAATGAAAACCAAAACCGCTGTTTAATAAATGTATGGAATTTAAAAGCCAGTCAGGAATAAAGAAATTCGTCAGGTTTTTTCTTCTCATCCTAAAGGATTAAGTGACCACAATAATAACTGACAACAGCTACACGCAAGTGGATAAGTCATGTGATTAGTGCCATTTTTTTTTCAACAAATGAGTTTAAAATGCATAAAAATACAATACTCA
The DNA here is from genome assembly GCF_059441175.1 of Urocampus carinirostris. NCBI lineage: Eukaryota > Metazoa > Chordata > Actinopteri > Syngnathiformes > Syngnathidae > Urocampus > Urocampus carinirostris. The sequence goes on along the minus strand of NC_142356.1, from coordinate 25,897,447 downwards.
TTAACTTAAGCAGAAATACAATGACAGATCTGAAGGAAGACTTAAGTTGACCCGTTTTTCTTGCATTGCTGAAAGATTTACACCTCATAAAATAATGCAAATAGCATCCCTCATGTATACAACAGTCAATAGTGAATATATGGATGAAAAAATATTTGAAAAAGTTTTCTAATATTATCTTTTATTTCAATGTTAAAAAAATTACCGAAAGTCTGAAAACACGTGAGGCGAGATCAAGTCTTTTACCTTTGTTAGAAAAATTCAAATGTGTAACATTCTCATCCCATTGCTGTTAATGAAAAATGTGGCATCACAAATGTAGGTTCTTGTGCCAAAATTTCATGCTTTTAGCCAAGTGGTTTTATTAAATTTCACCCTTTATTACAAGCCTGCACATGGCTATCTTGCCGGACAATTTAAAAGGAAGTTGCCCTAAACACCAAGCAAAATATCCTCATTTCTGTATTTTAAAGGCATTTTGGAACATATATTTCCAAAGGGTTGACTCACAAAAACACAACTCTTCTCTTTGTTGCAAAATTTAAATGTATGCAAATATAATAACAAGTTTCAACGTGTTACACACAGTTTATTGTGTAAAGTTCAACGAGCCTTTTCGATTTTGACAGACTGTATTTTCTGGGAAATCATGACATGTTGTCAATTCTCTTTTTATCTTTACTAGCAGCATCGATGCAGGTCTAATTACTCGAAGGCGGTAGAGTGTATAGACAAGGCACGCCCACTGCCATTGAACACCCCCTCAGGTAACATGACAGTCAGCTGGGGACCTCGCCAGGAGTAATCGGTTAACGTGTGCTTATGCAATAACTTGCTTGAACATTTCATTAGAGCAGGTTAAGGCCATAATACCGGGTATGCGAGCCAATAAGATTCTATGTGAAGGAATTGTGATAATGCTGTGATTTAACAGTATATTTATTATCATATTTGACCAGCTGATTTAATCACTCATTGGTTGTTTAAAATACTGTAAAAATTGTATCAGCCTATTTTCAATTAAAAACTAATGAACAAGAATTGTGAAAAAATAGAATATGCATATGTTTAAACATATTTTGAAACGAAAGCAAATAGTATAGATGTTAATACTTCAAAATGTCGAAGCCATGTGTTCTAACGACTTTTTTAGAAGGAACGTTGCAAGGGGTCGTGGGGGCGCCTGCCTCCATGTGCAGCTGCACCTCCATAATGGAGGGTAGATCAGAGCATGGGGGGTAAGCCGCAGGCAGAGTGGGGCACCAAGGTACAGTTTGCATTGCTTAATTAGGACATATAAATATTAACCGATGCACAACATGCAAATAAATATAAAATTCCAATAATAGTGAATGCAGTACGCAGACAAAGGAGGAGGGGGAACGTGCACACATGTGCAATGTAAAGCCAAACAATGGATGTCATACACGTGCTCCGTCTTTGAGCATTTTGGGGTCAAATATAAAACAAACCACTTCTCGTTCAACAACGGCCGCGTAGGCTACACCCTTTCACAACACAGTCGTATTAAATACCTGCAGCGGGACAAGCGTGTCTGCATCCTCCGGCTGCCAGACCTCCACCACGCTGGAGGACATTTGAGTCAGAGCTTTTGAATGGGCGACAAAAACAACACATCCAATGAGTTGAGAGGTGAGCTGTTTATTTACCAACGTTCGAATGACGTTTCGGCACTAATTACATTGACTCACTATATATAGCAAGCACCTAAACGAGCTAAATAGGTGACATGACTTGGCATAGCGTTGACAAAGGCTCGCTAGTTAGCAGGAAGCGTTAGCATGACGGCTAACCCAACTTGCTCATACAAACAAACCTTTGTGTTACGTTATTTGTATAAACAAATCGAAAAAAATACTTTGCAGTAACACGCTGATAATATGTGAGCGCAATTGGAGCGTAAACAGGATTTTTTTAAAGCCCCACTCGAGAGCGCTGTCATATTTCGTTACTTGACGTTACGAGGGAGGAAAAAAACATATGTATCGCTCTTTTATGACTAACCTTGTCTCTGAGCTCCTCCGTGCTGCACGCAGGTAAGAATTAAATGCAATATTCCCGGTAGTAGGTTGAGCCACGTCTTCCGGTGACAGTAGCTGCCCTGCTGGAAGTCCTGCGGCCCCGCCATGCCTTGTGTTTCGCCACACCGCCGCGCTCGCTCGGTTGCTGCTTTCTCGGTTGTCTCCGACTACAGCAGCGGCAACTGCAGCCGCCTTCTCCGCCTCCTCTTCCACCACCTCCCCATGCAAGGACTCCCGCCCTCCCTCGCCCCTGTTGCGGGATGCTCGTGCGCATGCGCAGCGCGCACACAAAAGTCCATGTCCCGACTCCCGGGAATTGATTCCTAGCAAGGTTTTGCTCACTTGCGGCATAGCGCCGGAGTCTGTGGAGGCTCTAGTGTATAGTCTGGTCTGTTAGGCGAATTTGTTGAGTCATTAGTTGTGTTATGGTGGCCCGGCAGCTGAGGGGTTAGTTCTAAGGTTATGGGTTAAAATCCAGCTGCCAGCCTTTCTGTGCAGAGTTTGCATGTCCTCCCGTGCTTGCGTGGGTTTCCTCTTGGGACTCTGGTTTCCTTCCATGTTCCAAAAACATGAATATCAGGTTAATTCATCGTTCCAAATTGAGAATGATCGAGTGAGTTGTCTGTCTGTGTCCCCTGCCCACTGCCATAAGAAAGCTGGGATGGGCTCCAGCACCTTAGTGACCCTAGAGGACAAGCAGTGCAGATAATGGCTGGATGTACGGATAGTTGTGTCATTGTCAACTTTTGTTTTATTTTTTTAATATTTTTCTGTGGTAGTTCATGCCTTTTGAAAATAGTTAGGGGGTGAGAGGGGCAATTTTAAGTTTAGAACTTTGGGGGCACTGAGTACCATGAGTGTCTGGCTGGATATTAATATTATTATTTTTCATTATACTTAAGACAGGGGTGCCTGAATTTTCAGAAAGCGGCCCAGATTTGGTAAACTGAAAATATGTGAGGGCCAACTATTCAGCCTGCCAATCTTTAAACTGTCTTAATAAATTCACCCTCAGTGAAAGGCTTGCAAACCTTGGCAGTAAGCATCGGGACCACTTAGCTTGTTGCATTTTCATTGGCCTCGCAGGGTCTCGTGAAAATGCGCTGCTGTGCCATTAGAACAGCTTCCAGTTGCTTCACCCTTTCACAGAGGTCGTTTCCAGTTAGATATTGGTTGCCAGAATGTTTCGTCTGGCAGTACCTCTAGATATTATATTCTTTGAAAATAGCTACAGTGTAGTCTCTTGGCAGACTCGCTTGTTTCGGATGTCAGTGAAAAAAATGGTGGCCCTCACAGTCAACTTGCCTTTTTTTATTCAGTCATTAGTTTGGAAATTGGGTGTGTTGAAGTTCTTACAGAAAGCCGAGGGCAAGGTGGCCAAAGGACTACTGTCATCATCTAGTCGCGGGCCAGTAAAAATATGATCACTGGTCGTAACTGGCCCCAAGGCTGGACTTTAGACAAGCACGACTTAGGATCACTCAACACTGAACAGGAGTGTCACCTCTCATTTGTGAATAGGTTTTGTGTATTTCTTTATAGTTTTTGTGGGTAATAGACTCTTACCTGAACCTGGTGCTTTTTTACAGAAAAAAACGGAATGTCCATGCTGGTGCTTGGAAGATGACCACACACATAGCTTGCAGTTACACACACGCAAGAATTAAGCTAAGCTGCTTGTTGTTGCATTTGATTCCACGCAGCTAGAATGAGGACTTGTATCTGTTAACAAAGTCATAGTATCAGGTGGTTAAATAGTTCAACATGACAACTGTATAACATACTCTCACCTTAAGTGACACTGGACGAGCACCCCCCAAAACGGGCTTGTTACGCCCATTGGGGGTGACAAGAGCTAACGCCATCTCGAGATTCTTTTTTGTCTGGAGCAGGGGTCTCAAAATCAATTGACCTGGAGGCATCAGGATTTTTCACAAGAAAAGCTCTAATAAAACATTTCATTGTTTTCAAACATATTTTTTAATATAAAACAAGATAATAAAATATTTTTTTAAAGATGAATAAGGAAACCACTCAATCAGAAATAAACAAGTAAAATAATAGGTCAATTGCCTGTAATAAAAGTTATTTCAACTTTTATTTTAACTTCAATCTATAGCTTAAGAATGACCAATATTTCATGTTAACAATGTCTGTGTATTGTTTGTTAATGCTACATCCATTGCAGCCTGGTCATCCTGGAAGGGGGATTACCTCATGTGCAGTCCCTTCTCAAGGTTGCTTCATTTTCCTCATGTTGAGGTTTTTGAGTTTTCCCTTGCCCTCATGTAGGTTTTAGATCAGGGGATGGTGTAATAGTCAGTGGTTTGCAATAATATGTGGTCTGTGCAGCCTTTTGAGACTCCTTGTGATTAAGGGCTATACAAATAAACATGACTTGACTTAAATGATAGCTGTCGTGAACTGAGCTGAATATGACTTATCTTGCCTACTTCTCGCTGCTAGAAGAACAACCCAAAAACAATAAAACCAATAGTCAAAAACTAACCCCTAAAATTAAATATATACATTCATATATACTGTATATACATGCAATGTTTTAATATTGCCCAACCTCATTTTGTTCATTATTTTCCTTTTTATTTGATTGTTTTTCTTTTGTCGTCTTTTCCTAGATTTTAATTCATTATCCTCTTTTTATATTTACCTGCTGGGTTCTTTCTCACAATTCCATTTGTTTTTTATTTTTTTGTTTCTTTTTTTCTACTTTTCCTTGCTTTATTTTTTCTCTACTTTCTCATTTTAATTGTTTCCTCTTTTGTTTCTTTTCCCTAGTTTTTTTTATTGCTTTATCCTATTTTTTGCTTGCTTTCTTCCCAGATTATTACATTTTTTTGCTCTATTATTTTATTTTGTTTTTTCATTTTGTTCAGACTGCCATTGGTCTGTACTAGCCCTTTGAGACTTCTTGTGATTAAGAGCGTCACAAATAAACATGACTCAGATAGGTAGGTAGGCACCTTGCATGGCTGCCTCTGGCTATTGGTGTGTGTGTGAATGGGTGAGTGTGAAACACATTGTAAAGCGCTTTGGGAGGTCTTGAGTGACTTGAAAAGCGCTATATATATATGTACTGCCCTCACCACTACATCCAGTTTTCTCTGAGTGGGCAGTACGTGTTCATGGGTGGACCTCCTGCCACCTACTGATATGGATAAATGTTACAGGTAATATGATCACCAGGATTACTGGAAGAAGACATGGATACATTTAATGGCGTGATTAAAAAAAATCAAATTGGGCACTTTCATGTGGTACAGTATAGTGCCTTGACAGACTAGTTGAACACTGACAAAATCTGTTAAAGGAAATGCGCTGAATCATTAGTCCAGTGATTCTCAACTTTTAGTATGATTTTTGGGGCGTGATTTATCCCTTTTACAGTTTTTTTTACCCCAGCCAAGTACTCTAACCAGCAGAAATCCTTGCTGGTTATGGAGTATCAAAATATATATTTTATCTAAGAAACATATTTGATTACCTAAAGGTACAGTGTGTATTATCTGACCACTAGATGTTGCTATATTGTGTAATGCAGCAGAAAATGAGTGCTAAAAAGCACAAGGTAAAATTTAAACTACGGAGACTCAATGTGACCAAAACGCGCTGTTTCACTTCCTTTGTTGTTTTTGGGTACTCATGGCAGCAACATGGCAGACAATCATATCAGATTACTTAAGGTAAGGTTCATGTTTTATCAAATAAATGCTAAATTGTTGACCAGATTCATTTACAAAATGCTTGTTTATATGATAGTTCATGTATTTTTGCCCATTCTTGAAATAAACAGTTTAAAACACTGGGAGATGATAATGTGTAACTCGATTTTGTGTAATGATTTGAAAGTAAAATGAGCCAAAACATAAAAAAACAAAAGTATGAAAATAAAAATCTTTCCAGGAAAAATTTTGTGCGATTTTCAAATAATTTTGCACATTTGAATTACATTTATTATACCCCAGGTAACTTTTTTTTATTGGAAAAATAAAATGTAACAACAGTAAAGTAATTAACATAAGTAAAACATTATTTTTTTCAAATTTTGCCTAAAATAAGTCAAAATATAAAATACCTAAAATAAACAAAATTATGCACATAAAAAAATCACAATTACAAGTCTTTCTAAGGGGTCAAAACTTAATCTGTTCTAAAAACAAAACGATTTGCCTTATTTTGCCTAAAATAAGTTAAAATATAAAATACTTAAAATAAACAATTATGCACATAAAAAAATCACTATTACAAGTCTTTCTATGGGGTAAAAACCTAAACTGTTCCAAAAAGGAAAAGATTTGCCTTATATAAAAATAATCTCAATATACGATTCCCTTTCCATGTATTGTAGTTAAATTGTGCTGAACCAATTTTCCTTGAGTATTCAAATGTTCTTGTTTAGTCACCAAAAACAGAATAATGATTGGCAGCAGAGACAGGTTAGGCAAGTAGACACATGAACACACAAGAGCCATGTTTCCCCGCAGGTGGGTGTGTCCAAACAAAACTGCACTCAGGCATTTATTGACATTTTTTTACCCCTCTCCCTCTTGCGCGACTTAAAAGCGGCAGCACATTTAGAAAACATACACACGAGGACACTGTGCAGTTGCAAAGTCACCTGGCGCATCGCAAAACAAGAAAAATATGAGAGGCTGTATGAGAAGTAATGCACAAACACTACTATACTCTTATTCACACATTACTATGGTTTCACACACATACTACTATACTTCTCCCCAGCACACACATTACTATAGACTCTCAAACACAATAATTTACTCTCCCACACACACTACTATACTCTCACATCCACTACTATTCTTGCTCACACGACATTACAATTGATATTACTATATGCTTTTTCTGACACCTAGTTTAATGATCACCTCACCTCTCAGTGTTGTTTTAGTTTTGGGCACCATGGCGATGCACACAGATCAGTGTGTGTATATGCTGTAAAGTTCGACGTCAAACTGGAGTTGTTTCCAGTATAGTAGTATGTGTGAGAGTATAGTAGTATATGTGAGAGTGTATAGTAGTGTGTGTATGAGATTATAGTGGTGTAAGAGTATTTAGTATCTGTGAATAAGAGTATAGTAGTGTGTGAATAGGAGCATAATAGTAAATGTGAGAGTATTGTAGTGTTTTTAAGAGTATGGTCGTATGAAAGTAAATGGGTATGACTGTATTTAGGAATACTGTATGACGGGATATGTGAGAGCAATTATGATTCACCTCTCAAACATTCTCATACATGGACACTGCAGTTGCGAAGTCGTCTGGCGCATCACAAAACAAAGAAAATGAAGAGACTAATGACGGAAAAACAGCGATGGCCTATGTGCCTGCACTCACTAAGCCCGTCAAATAAACACATCGCAGCTCTGCGTCTTGTTTCACAGACGCCGCCGTTGGTAGCATTTTATTGGCCCATTTCAGAAACTGTTGTAGAACCGGAGAAACATTTGCAATGTCAACTAGGAAAAGAAACGATCCCTGGCGGCAACAATTATTTTAAGTGCTGAAACCTCTCGGGGATGCTATAGTTTTGTCTAGCGCCCAAAAAGTCAAACATGGGTGGACAAGATCCATCTGAACAAGTGAAACTGGAACACATTAGTCCATGTAGTCGAAATCTTCGGGGATCCCAAAGGCCTTGTCGATGCGGCTGTTGTCGAATGAAAACTTTTTCTTGGTCCAAGACTTGATAGCAAAAACGTTGTCTGGAAATGTAATATTTCAAAAATGAAAATACTGACCCATTTTATAATGGCAAAGTATGATTCAGTTGAGGCAAAAAATGAATCTCTACCGTTTAAGCTTTCTCACATTTTTACACTCTGAAACGGGGTTGGCACAACCTCCCCCAGAACCTAGCTACGGCGACCCCCAGGTAAATTGAGTTTGACACCCCTGGTTTTGAACAACCTAATAATTGGGCCATTTTGTACAAAGTAACACGGAAAAAACTGAGCTATGTTGTTCAGAAAATTAAGAAAATTGAATAATTTTAGTACAAAAATCGACAATTGGATCAGATTGAGCAAAGGAGATCTTGGGCATAATTGTGCCCTACAATTGTGAAATAATGTTTACTTTCTATTTTCAGTTTCCAGGGCAACCCATATAGGCGTCCTACTAGTTTTGCTTGGGTAAACTTGTGGAAATTTGCTTACTAACCAGTCTATCTTCCGTTTGACCAGTAAAAAAATAAGGCTTTTAAAGATTATAATTGTGCGTTCTGTTGTCAGTTATTCCATTTAAATTTTAACAGTTCTACAGTTTAACCTGTGTATACTGCAAATATGCAAGGAGTGGATTAAAAGTGAGACATTTTTGTGCAATTATAGAAGTATCTCTTTAAATTTAAAGATAATTCAATTCAATGTGGCACTGCCCACATTTTTCTTTGTTCGCCTTAAGCTCAGACAACCATACATATTTTGACCGAAATAGTCAATAGTCACTATGGTTACACTAGAGGAGTCAACAATAGAGCACACAGAGAAGCTTCTATGTGACGATTATTTCACAAGCACTATTTGAGTAATTGTGAAATTGCTTGGTGGGTGTGCCCCTTAAAACAATTCCCCAAAATGATTCACCTGTCCACCTGGAAACCGCTTCTTTGGCCACAAGATTTGATTTTCCTGCAAAACGTGAAAAGGTAAAATGGGTAATTAAACACTCATTATGGTTAAAGGGCAACGGGGCAGTGAAGGGTAAATAAGTTAAAAGGAAGATGACTTTATGTAGCAACCTTAATTACCAAATAAAATCATATGCAATTATTTTTGGGGGGGACAATGCAATAATTATACTGGTTACTTAATAAGCAAACTACCGGAACTTTATCCCAGATGTTTGAATTAGTGTTTTATGACTGCAGGAACTTCATTAATTGTTTTCGGATACAAACTCAGAGGAAAACATTTAACATTTTATTGTGGATTGTCTAGTGTAGAATCCCCTGAATTAATGGAATCCTTTTGGAAACAATTAGGATTAATCCCTTAAAAAACAAAAACAAATCTATATAAACACAAAACAAACGAGATCAATATTATGATATTATTTTTTCTCGTGAATGTATGATTATTATTATCATTGAGTGTAAGCATATGAATGTTCCTTCTCCCAAAGTACTCACTCATCTCTTGGATTACTTGTGGGTCACAGTCCTTGTACTTTTCCAACTCAGTCTGCAGCTGAGCTCGCTCTTCTCTTAGAGCCTTGAGCTCAGTCAGCATGGCACTCCTCTCTTTCTACACCCACACATACACGAGCTCATTTAGCTTGCGAACATAAAACATGATAAATGCTAATGTAACAACAACAAAAGTTTTCTCACTGTATCTTGGCGTCCTTCTTTGGCTTTTTCAATCGCACCCTGTAGAGAGGATTGACGCTGCTCTGCTTCAGTCACCTTGGAGTGAAGAAAGTTATTAGCGCTACCGCATCCGACACCCCTGGTAATAGGTATTTTGCTTTTGGCTTCAGGTGAGAAGGAGCACTTTTGGCGTCCAGATTAAAAAAAAATTATCACTTGGGCCCCCGGTCTCCAAAATTACCGGTAATCAAACAAGTTTGATCATTTTGGTTCTCGGTTGCCAAAACTTTAAGTGTGCAAGGCACAGAGGAAAAATAGCGAGCTGCCCTTTTCCACAAGACATGCGCTCTAAATACAAAACAATGCAGTGATGTCTGAAAACATTTTAGAAGCTAATCTAGAAGATACATTATTTAATGTTTTTGCCAAGTTTTTCTTATATATAACAGGAGAAAAACTGGAGATTTGACTGTACTTTATTTAACATTTGCTGCTATATTTAAACCTTTTTACACAGAAATCAGCAAAGTTCTCAATTTATACATCCAATTTGGACAGCATGGGAAGTTATCCATCAAACATGCAGCAGTTCCCTTGAAGTATCATTTAAATCAGTCAGGTAGCTGGAATTGTCTTTAATCCTCAAAGACCGATGACAAGCTAATGCAATTTGGTCAGTTACTGTGGCCACCACTTATAACAACACTGAGACTTATCATGTCTGTGTTGCAATCTGGCACTATGCCATAGCGCTCACACCAGATTTTGCACGAAGCAGCCCTCATTCGTGTTTTCTTCAAGCGTAGTAGTAAATATGTGCTCCTCCTTGTAATTGCTATCTGACTCTGCAGTAGTCACTGTCTTGAATGGTCAGATGATCTGAAAACACGTGACCTGGGCAACTGGGTAGAGCTGAAAATGGCACATTTGCAAACAAATTCTTGTGCACAGGTAGCAGTCTACAGCCAAAAGCTTTGATGCCAAATTCACCACGCTAATGGCTTTAATTGTGGCCTAATGCTAACAAACACAGCAGAAACAAATGCTAGGAGGGGAAGTCAACTCCGACATTTCATACACATTAGTGCTTCCACTTGTCTATAGACAGTGTTCTGATTAAATACGTGCTTTATCCATCTCAGGGGCAACCATTTCATCACTTTCTGTAAACGAGTATTGACATAATAACCTGTCATGCAACATCCAATCACAGCTTAGCTTCAGAATACAGGTGAGCCATGATTGGTTGCTAATGTTCACCCACAATCTGATTCTTAAAAACATGCTCACCTGTTTGTTTAGCTCCTCTAGTTTAAGTTTGCGTGTGTGCATAGCTTTGCTGGGGAAGGACCAGTAATAGTTGGATGTGCCCACGCGCTCGCAGTCCACCATGTTGTCATCCACCAAACTCTGCAGCACCTCCTTCACACTCATGGGTGCTGAAAGACATTACTGACTTTCAGACACAATATCAACTCCAGGCCCAGTTAGTGAGTATTAGCTTACACTCGCAAGAACATACGGATGTTCTCAAAGAAAGTTCTGAAAAATAAGTGCAGTAACCTACACTTGAATGACAGATAAGTAAAAGAATAGGAACACCATTTAAAACACGATTTTTACCTTTGCTTGAGGCCAGTTTGACTCAACACTAGGGTGGTCCTTAATGGGGGTCGAAATTTTTTTTTTTGAAATATTGGGCTCTGACCCCCCGCATATGTTCTTATATCGATAAAAACACACTGTGTGCAATTTTGAACAATTTGGATAATATTTAGAGGTAGCTCAACGACTTTGAAATTTCCCAAAATGGTAAAATTTTGGCAATTTTCGAGAAAAAACGGAAATCTTAACCCTATGTGTACGGCGTTTTAGAACATCCAATTTCAGTCCATTGCTTATAATTGTAACACAAGAAAAGTTACAAGTAACTTTGTACACTAGGTCTGATATAATGTGCGAAAAATCCTTATTTTTCATACCAAAATTTCAGAGGCCTTGAGCGACCTCTAAATATCCTTTGATTTTGATGAAACTTTGCCTAATTACGTTTTGTATGTATTGGAACATATTCAAGGGGTCAGAGCATGAAATTGTAAAAGTCGAAAAATAAGGACCACCCTACTCAACACTAAACTCAAGAAAACATTTTACCATGGATCCTGGATACCCCTTTTTTCAGACAGATAGCGATTCTGAACTCTTAAATAGTCAACAATACTAATACCAATACAATAAGTATAAAGCATCAAACCTGCAATATGTAGAAATAAGTGTATAAAAAATAACTTCAACATAAATAACACATAAATAAATCACTTTACACGTAAATATATGAACTAGCTGCAATTTATTCATATTTTCCTGCATTTTTGCAATTTACTTTGGTACCGAAATACAACTATACTTACTAAGTCAGATGTTTTAAAATGCCTGTGATATTTAACGTATGTGCAGTCAAAATTATAAATAAGCACATAACCTGGTATATAATAAACATGTAAAGCACATATTTAGCAGCATTCATGCGCACAAAATAAAATTTATATTTCTGTTTTTACAGTGCTCTGTGTAAATGTTTCAAACGTGACTGCATTGCCTTACAACAATTTCAAAGGGACAGTCTGTATTATCTACCACTAGATGTCACTGCTTGGTGTAGTGCAACCGAAAACGAGTGCCAAAAAGCTCAAGGAAGAAACTACAAACTACGGAGACTCAAAGTGACCAAAACGCACCATTTTACTTGTCATTTTTTTGCAAAGCCTATTTGAGGTTTTGGTGTACCCGAAGCAGCAAGATGGCAGACAATTATGTCAGCATCTTTGGGTGAGGCTCATAATATGTAAATGAATACCAGCTACCGGACTTCCTGAGCGGAGTTTGTATGTTCTCCCCGTGCTTGCGTGGGTTTCCTCCGGGCATTCCAGTTTCCTCCCACATTCCAAAGACATGGATTTCAGGTGGATTGGCCGGTCCAAATTGTCCCTAGGTGTGAATGAGCGAGCGAGTTGTCTGTCCCTGTGTGCCCTGCGATTGGCTGGCAACCAGTTCAGGGTGTCCCCTGCCCACTGCCTGATGATTGCTGGGATAGGCTCCAGCACCCCGCGAACCTACTGAGGATGAGCGGTGCAGCTAATGAGATGAGATGAGAATACTAATTTCTCGACTTATGAGTTTTTAAAAATACATGTTTTTATGATAGTTAATGTATTTTTGATTATTTTTTAAATCAATGTTTTTTTTCATGAATTAAGTATTCTTCGCACCTTGAGAGGCTAAATAATACACACTGTCCCTTTCAAATCCCCTTTTTCCCCCGTTAAAAAATGTCATGCATTTTTTTGATAAAACTACTGTCAGAACCTAATGTTTAATCTTTTGCTGTTTTGCGGCCATATGTTAAGAAGTTTTATGTTCTAAAATGTTACAGAATAACAGATCAAGTTTACCAATTTACCCAAAAGCAATAAACTTTTTCCATAAGAGATAAATTCAATAGCAATGTAATTACCGTATTTTCCGCACTATAAGGCGCACCTAAAAGCCTTTATTTTTTTCAAAAGCTGACCATGCGCCTTATAATACAGTGCGCCTTATTTATGGAACAAAATTAATTCGCAAAGTCTTGCAACTAACTTGCCGCCGCCGACTACATTTTCCCCCAAACGTCAAGTAGTCCGCGGTGGATGCTGGGATTTATTTACCGGCGTTTCATTGGCTGACCAATGTGTCAATCATCATTTGAATCAGTCACTATTGGCTAAAGTTATTCAGAGGTAAAGGGGGCGGATCCTTTTTATCATTTACAGGCTGGCATTGGCTTGAACGGCAAAACAAAGCCAGCAATTGGCCAAAAAAGACGTGTCAATCATCAGTTGAATCTATCACTATTGGCTAAAGTTATTCTGAGGTCAAGGGGCGGATCCTTTTTATCATTTACAGGCTGGAATAGGCTTAAACGGCAAAACAAAGCCTGCAATTGGCCAAAAAAGATGAATGCGTATAGCACGTGGCTGACGGCATACAGAAAGCATTTTTTTCTATTCTGTATTTGTAAATATTTTATTCTCCTGGATTTACTACCCTCACAGATATAAGAGAACATTGGCTGCACATTATTATGAACACAACTACTTCGGTGAGCTACTCCGGGTTTTATATTGTCCCTGTATCTTGTTTCAGACTGAACTCGATGTTTCTGTGATAAGCGGTGCAGATAATGGATGGAATGGAGTGTCTATTTTTAAATTAAACTCAATTCCAAGTGTTTATTGTCATATGCACAGTAAAGTTGCGAGCGAAAAAGAAAATAGAAACTAAGGAATGTTTGGCATTTCTTGAATCCCAAGACTAACCTTCCGAATGATGGAACGATGCATTTGAGTGACATCGTACGGACACCGCATCCGCACGTGTTCTCGACACGTATTTGCGTCTTTGCAAGCTTTGGGACTGTTAAGGGGGTAATAAGTTTGACTGAACTATCTGACTGTTTTGTCCACGTTCCCATTGTAGCGCCTTATAATCCGGTGCCTCTTATGTATGTCAAAAATAGGACCAAAAACTATTTTTTCGGGGTGCGCCCTAAAACCCGGTGCGCCTTATAGTGCGGAAAATACGGTACAGATTTTGTTTTCCGTGTGAGCCTCTCTAACATCAACCAGTAAAAACATCTGCGGCCTGTCAGGCGCTTGGACAGAATGTAGCCAAGCCAGAATGACATCTGAAATGTGACACTTCTTAAAGGGAGAGGAGAAAAATGGCAGCGTTCAGTTGTGGGCCACACTTGCAGTCGTACATTCGGAAAAACATGGAAAGATCTGCAGGAAACCGAGCCCCTTCCCCTCCTCTCCACACCATTATTAAGTAACAGCATCATGCCCGAGGAAGGGGCTCAAAAACATGTGCTTTTAATCAGGACCCAGCCCGACCATTGACATAGTTTATTGCATTAAAGGCGCTTTTGCACTGCAGAAATTGTCCTTATACAAGGACTCACACATATAGAACAGAGAAGCCTAAAAAATTACTATTTGAATGAATGGTACTTTTTACGTAATGTGATTAATTATACTTGCATGCAATATGTGGAAAGGCCGGAAGAAGATCACTCTATTTTGATCCAAGTATTGTGATGAAAATAAAACTGTTTGTGAGCCTGTTTGTAAAAGAGAAATCCTGGTTTGAAGGAAATGGAAATGAAATGATCAGCATTTATATAGTGCTTTTCAAGTCAATGAAGACTTCCCAAAGCGCTTTACAATGTGCTTTACATTTACCCATTCACACACACTCACCACACCAATAGCGGCCGTGCAGCCATGCAAGGCGCCAACCAGCTTATTGGGGGCATTAGGTGTTCAGTGTCTTACCCAAGGACACTTTGTCATGTAACACGGCGGAGCCGGGATTTGAACCTGCGATCTCTCGATCCCTAGACGAGCGCTATACCTCCTGAGCTAATGCCACACCAGTTTAGGTCAAAAAGTCGTTATAACTAGCAACAATTGTAGCCTCGGTTGACCGAATCCTGCTCAATTTGTGTTAAAGCCTAAGCAATCTGTTTTAGTAGAAAACAGCTCCAAGACCAGCTGAGGTGCCCGCGGACCTGTATTTAAGATAGCTCACCAGTATATAGTCGTTGGCTGAGTCTATTTACCCTACTTCAAATAATTAACATAGTAACAACATAGTAATAACAAGTTATTCTAAAAATGCATACGGAACTGACTGCCCTTTGTGCTAATTAGTAACAAAAAGTAGCTCTTAGCTTGAAAAAGGTTGCAGTCCCTCTCTCTTTTGGTATACCCGGTAAATATATATTTAATTTGTACAGTGCAATCTGCCTGCGGAAGTTTCACTTTCTACGTTTACTCATTTAGACAGCTAACCAATTGAACCCGAATATAAATGCACCCTCTGCTGGTGGGATCCTTTTCACATTTTGTTCCAGTTAAAACAGCAGCCTACTGTAGGTTTCAGATTAAGCTGTGAGTGACCAGGTATGATCATTTCTTCAATCGGGCCTAATCATGCAAAATAATGATTTTAGCTTCTTAAGCATCACATTCAGATATTTATAGGTCTGGGATGCTGCACCTTTACTGGCTTGGATCATAAACTAGCAAGTAAAGCCAGAATAATACTGCCGCGCACTCAGGGGCATAATTTTAAACTCCTACGAGTGCCTGTAAAATCTAAACATTGTGTTGGTATGTCACTTGTTTTACAGATTGAAGAGGTTAATTTCTTCCGCAGGGCCATTGTCATCATCATCACAAAACTGTGAAAAATATATCTTGCAAGTTCCATCGAAAGTTTTGTACTCACATCTTGTTTGGGTATTTTTGTTACTGCTGTATGTTAGTGCACTTTTATTACAATGCACTATTTTTACAACTGTCTTTTAGCCACAGTTCAGGAACCTTTTCTACCCAAAGAGCCATTAAAAGCATATTATTTAGATTTTTTTTTTTTTTTGAGGGAGCCACACTACACATTTTAAGACACAATTTAACAAAACCGCTTAACCCGCTCTTTAGACAAAAGTTTATTCTTGAGCACATTTAATTTCACTGTGTGACATTTCATGATTTGATAAAAAACTATGAATTAATAATAATGCCAGAGGATGTGTCCCATATAAATACAACACTTAAAATTTGTCTCCCGACCGCAGTTACTTAAGAGTGTTGAGCCTCATTTTAACTCTTATTTTTGTTCTAAATAATGGTTTCAAAACAAGTTGCGACCAAAGTTATTTTGTAAAAATGTCACAAAATACTGCAAACAAGGATACCAACGTATTTATTTATTTTTAGTGCAGACGGCACTGGGCGAGAAGGAATGCATGTGCTGTGTGTATTGCTCCGCCCATTCCTACCGCTCACCCAATGAAATTGCTCTGGGTGCTCTGCGAAAGCTTTTGGGTGTTTACAGTTTATTCTGTGGCTTTTCTTTTTACTAAAATGTCTCAACAATGAACATAAATTTTTAATGAGCTTCCATATAACTGATTATTTCGTGATTTATAGCCAAAACGGGGTCTGTTGGTGTGTCACCTTGAGTGTTAACTGTATTAAGTACTGTGCCCTGTATAAATTGGACCAAACCCCAGTAACAGTCTGTTATATTGGCTTTACATGTGCCGTGATCGGCTCTGGTTCTGGAATTGTGTGATATCATGCTGGCTGTGGTTGTTGAGCTGAGTATTTTATGCACAGTTAACTCGCAGCAAGGCTTTAAGGCTAGGACCTTAGCTTGGCCTTATGGCTGAGAGTAAGAGTCCCGGCTCCTGGGCTTTGCAGCGTATTATGAACTGACCGATAACGGATATTATTATTATTATTATAATGGATAATGAATAAAGAAGACAGTACAATAACCCTTAAAAAATTTTAAATTTTGTTACTCTCGGCCGTCATCTTGTGGCTTCAAGTCACGATGACAGCCAGTTAGCTCATTCCTCAAGTACAAAAAAAAAACTCTTCTTTTTTCATCTTGGGTTGGCGTTTGGGCTGTATTTGAAACAGACCTTTTCTTTCTTTCACCATTTTCAAATTACACTACCAAATAGAAACCAAGTGACAAGCATGGAATTCACTTTTAGCCCCTCCTCCACTGCTTCCTAATGTGTCGTGAGTCCTGGAACAACGGTGTTAAAAGATAAAAGCAGATAAGCGCCGTTGAAATGTATAATATAGATTATATATGTATTATGTAAAGGCTCTTTGAACTCAGTAAGACATTTTTAAACACAGAGTACTTAATAAGGAAAATATTTTACGTTCAGCTTTTTCAAGACACTTCAAAAAACGCACCCCACCTTTAAAGTCTTCATCAGCTGATTACTCTAGTGTGCCATTACTAATCATGTTGCATACGATGTTTCACTACATTGACATCAAGACAATGTATACAATTCAATTCAAATTCAGTTATTACTTATTTAATTGTTTTAGGCAGCACGGCAGCGCAGTAGATAGCACGTGTGCGGCACAGTTGTGAGGTCTTGGGATCAAACCTTCCTGTCTGGAGTTTGCATGTTCTCCCCGTGGTAACGTGGTTTTCCTCCGAGCACTCCGGTTTCCTCCCACAATCCAAAAACATGCATGTCAGGTTAATTGGGCGGTCCAAATTGTCCCCGAGTGTGACTGAGCGAGTAAGTTGTCTGTCTCTGTGTGCCCTGCAACTGGCTGGCAACCAGTTCAGGGTGTCCCCTGCCCACTGCCTGACCATAGCTGGGATGGCCTCCAGCACCCCCCAACCCTACTGAGGATAAGCGGTGCAGATAATGGATGGATGGATGGATGACTTTGGAATTAAAACTTACTTATGCCTTTTGTTTTGGGGGCAATCTTCTCAATGTCTTTCAGTTGAAATACGTCTTTCTAATAAACAAAGAAATGTGTGATCCATTACATCATTATATTTTTACTTTTCTTTTTGTATGAATTGTGAAAAATGACTTACTGTTTCAAAGAAAATCTCCATCATGCGACTTCTTTTCTCTTCCAAACTTAATCCTTTCTTTTTGGACTGAAAAACAAAGGCATCGAAGAAATCTTACCACAATTACAGATCATACACGCTACGTATTATTTTGATGATGTCTGAGAAGAAAACCAACATTATGATAAAAATCCAGCTGAAAAGGTAATTTCAAGTTAAATACTTTCAAAGGTGTATAAAAGGTCACTTAGTAAGGAATGGTGAAATTCAATTTTAAATAAAAGTCATTTAGTAAGGTTTTTTTCCAACCTTAAAGAAATACAGTAGCCTACATAAATAGCAACTATAACTTCAGTGGTAAAATAATAAACTAAATAAAATTGAAACAAAAACATAAATAAATAGCAGTGTAATGTTTCATTTTTATAATGCTTTTGATCCACGTTTCTTTATAAAACATACAAGATTTAATACTAATTCTAAAGGAAAAGACACATTTTCCTTTAACGTAAAATGATTATTTTTGTGTGTACAAGTGTTGCGACAGGTTACCTTCATTTACGGTACCTTTCATTCGGCGATGTTTATCTAATAAAAATGTATCTGGTCAAACTATTCCTTAGTGCTGGTGGCTATTAAATGACTTTTATAGATATGTTACATAAAACTTCAGGAAATAAAGAAGGTGGGCGAAATTAAACCTGAATGCATTTCTTCCTTGCCGACACTCGTCTAAACAGTAGCAGAGAGGCGAAAAAGGATTCATGGCTTACCATTTTGAAGTGCACGCGACCTAAAAACTTTCACCTCAGTTACATGTGTTTCATAAATTCTTTTTTTTTTTTAATTATTTAGGTGTTTTTCTAGTTTTCAGCTTGAAAAGGGATCGGGCGTCAAGAATTCTGAATTTCCCGCTGACGTCTCTAATGTCCAATCTCCAGACAAGCGAACGGGATGTGTCGCATTCAAGTGTTCACGGGAAACCACAGTTTACGACCTTCGAAATCCACAACATTCCAATATTTGCTTGTAAGATTTGTTTTCAATGAAAATTCCTATTACTTTTTTGTTTTTTTAATAAAAACATTTTTTTAACACCATATACTTTTTTCATTCATGTCTGTACAGCCCTTTGAGACTCCTTGTGATTAAGGGCTATACAAATACCGTAAACACAGTATTTGTATAAAAGTGATTTTCCTATTGCAGTGAACGCACCTACACTAAATTCTAGTTCAGCCTACTGTACTAGTTTAAAGTCATTGTTTTTATTTTACATTCGTTTATATTTTAAATGTTATAGGAAAGAATTAAAACTGCTACAATGAATGTTTCAAAGTCACTTCGAAAATCGCATACCCTTTGGTATTACATTTCGTTTTACAAAACATCTCAACAATAATTTACTAAAATAAATTCATCATATTGAAATATATAGTTTTAGCATTTAAAATGCGCGATTACGTTGTAAAATTGTGATTTTGAGGGAATGGAGGCCACAATAAGATCAGTTTTACAAATGTTTCCATTTTCAGAAATGCAACAAATGTGTTTTGCAGTAGAAAACTATGGAAACAGAGTAAGTTTAATTGGAAAAAGGTAATTCTTACTCAGGGAGTAATAATTCAATATTAAAACATGCAATAGTTTGACCAATGTATTTTTATTATTGTTTTTAGAAATAAGAAAACATCAGATAGTTTAAACAAAGTCAAAAGAAGTAGCACACATTAACTCAAGATAAAAATAATTGTAAAAATGTGAGTTTTATATTTTATTATAGGAATGGTTTTGAAAAAGAAAATGTTAAAAAATCAATTTTTAAATATTCTATTTAACAATGAAACATACTGAAGTGCTATACAGTTTTTAAAATTGTAATATGTAATATAGTGTGCACATAAGACAGACTGTTTTTGGTTCAGTGGACTCTTTAATTCCGTTTGACATTGAACAAAATCTAAACAGCACATGAAAAAGTAATATAACAGCCATGTGTAGAAAAAAAATATCAAAACAGAATAAATGCACCTATCTATTATTTTTTTCCTACATTAAACTGTGTTAGTACAGAAAATGTCAATTATTTGATGGTGTAAGGCGTCACAACTCAGCAGATCGCACTTGGTGACTCAGTAGTTAGTTTTTCTTTTGGTTGACTCGCCGTTGACTCTTATGAAGCCATGCGTATTTTATGGTTTGTACTCATGCACATACTTTTTAGCAACACTAATTAGTCACAAGTTGAGTGCATATTCCTTAAAAATTGCAGTGTCACCAAGGAGTATTTGGGCCACAGTAAGGGGAAAAAGTACCATGAGTTGTACTTTGACAATGGTCAGGAAAAGTGGTTTTTCTACTATGAAAGTTTCGAGAGTGAATTCATCCATCCATCCATTATCTCGACCGCTTATACTCAGAAGGGTCGCTAGGTTGCTGGAGCCCGACCCAGCTATTTTCGGCCAGTGGGCAGGGGACACCCTGAACTGGTTGCCAGCCAGTCGCAGGGCACACAGAGACAGACAACTCACTCGCTCATTCACACCTAGGGACAATTTGGACCGGCCAATTAACCTGACATGCATGTTTTCGGAATGTGGGAGGAAACCGGTGTGCCCGGAGGAAACCCACGCAAGCACGGGGAGAACATGCCAACTCCACACAGGAAGTTCAAGAGTGAATTCACATTAATAATAAAAAAAATATGTAAGAAAATCTTGTAACTGCAACGAAATATTACATGAATAAAGTTGTATAATTTATTTTTAAAATAAAGGTTTGAATAAAAATCAAAGTGCTACCCAAGAAAATATTTTACAAGAATAAATCCATATTAATTAATGCATTTATTTTATGAAGCTATCAGTACAAAAATAAAATCATTAAACTATTTTAAAGGAGGAAAATAGGACATTGTTTATGGAATCACAGGGATAATATTGCTTATTTACAGGAAAAGTTGTAATGTAAATACATGTTTTTTATTTTTTTTTAAATGACAAACTTACATTTTTTGTAAATATAATGTGAGGAGGAGATCTTTGTTTTCATACTGATGCATATTTTTTCCTCATGGCATATTATTCCGTGTAGTGAAGATGTAAAATTTGAAATATGGCACCAATGCCCTTTCGTTCAATACTATGAATAATCGGTCAAATTGTACAAGTGTTCAGTATGTATTTTTCCAATAAATACAATTACTGTTACTGATGTTTTTATATGTATATCTGATGGAATGCACAACTCCCAATACGAAAAAGACGCACACAAACAGGCAGTGTCAGTGGAATGAATGGCACAAAACAAGTGACGGCAAATGAGTGCAAATTTGCTCCTTGGGTGAGAAAACGCACACAAAAACAAGATTGCGTGCTTTCATAGTTTATTGCGGACAGTGTCCGGGGCTACTGCAAGTAGCGGTAGACTTTAAAGCAGTGGTTTCCCGAGTCGGCGACTGCCACGTGTCCGTCCGAAGTCAGCGCCAGACCCTGAGGGCCATAAAGCGGGTCGGCCGACGTGTTGATGTAAGACAGGAAGGAGCCACTACCGTCAAACACCTGATACAGAAAAGGGACAATAGAAATGGGAAGGTATGAGAACAGCATCACAATATTAGATCCCCGGTGTGTAATATCTGACCACTATATGGCACTGTACTGTCTAATGCTAACGAAAACCAGCGCCACACAAGAGAGCCTAGCAGCAGATCCCAGACAAACATGGCGGCGGTCTCTGCAAAGGGATTCCACTATGTGAAAGAAATATAAATTTCTCGACTTGTGATTTTTCTATAAAATTACGTTGGTATGATAGTTCATGTATTTTGCCTGGTATTCAAATGAATGTCTTTTTTTTACCGAAAAAGTTTTTTTGTACGACTAGGAGGGACTAAATATTACACACTGTGCCTTTAAAAAAGTCACCTATTTAAGTTTGAGGACTTAAAGGGACATTGTTTATTTTTTTACTTCTAGATGTCACCGAATTGTAAAACGCTACCAAAAACAAGCTAAAAAGCACAAATAAGAATACAAACTATGGAGACTCAAAGTGACCAAA
This sequence comes from Urocampus carinirostris, assembly GCF_059441175.1. NCBI lineage: Eukaryota > Metazoa > Chordata > Actinopteri > Syngnathiformes > Syngnathidae > Urocampus > Urocampus carinirostris. The sequence continues at coordinate 25,875,541 of NC_142356.1, read as the reverse complement.
TCGCACCATTTTTTCATTTGATTTCTCGTAAGGTTTTTATGTTCATGAGATGGCGAACAATGATGTCAGCTCCCTCTAGGTTGAGCCTCATGTAAGATAAATGTAAATTTCTCAATCTACAAGTGTCTTAAAAAATGCATGTTTATAAGATAGTTCATGATTTTTTGCCCATCATTTTAAATCAATATTGTTTTTTCAATTACAAAAGTTTGTCTAACCACTAGGAGGCACTAACTAATACACACTATCCCTTTAAAGTCGCATTTTTGTCTTTGTGTGGCTGTTCCTGTCACTTACACTAAGATCCTACTTGTTTATAATAAAGTTATAACTTCAACCCGTACCCGAAATGCGATAGAGAATCGGGCTTAGCATATAGTAGCTTTGAGCAGGTTTTAATTGAATGATTTTTGGGGTTTTAAAAGGTTTTGGTTTTAAAGAAAGACTACTTTAAATTCACGTGACTTGGTAAAACGCCTTAACTTTGATCCCGTGTTGTATTGCAGACACGGTGTAACACCAACTGCTTAAAGCAGGGGTGTCCAAACTTTTCAGAAAGCAGGCCAGATTTGGTAAGCTGAAAATGTGTGAGGGCCGACTATTCAGCCTTTTCACCTGTCCTGAAAGCGGCGCCCCTCACATTCAAATTTCCTTTTGTTATTTACAGTCGCCATGTCAGAAATGGGGGGGACTAAAATTCTCACAGAAAGCCAAGGGCAAGTTGGCCAAAGGGATACTGTCACCATCTGGCGAAATAATAATAATAATAATAATAATAATTTCCTTGTATTGTCATTCTGTGTAACAATGTACACAGAACGAAATGTCGATCGCACCTGACCCGTTGTAGCGAGCCGATGCAGCCGCAGCCAACAGAGGGCGCCGCCGACCACTTTTTAAGTCTTAGGAATGGTAAAATTGTATTTTTTTACAATTAAATTTTATACTGCAATCAACATTACTGGTAGGCTTCGTGTTACTAATTTGTTGACAGAGGCCGCGGGCTAGTAAAAATTTGATCACGGACCATAACTGGTCCATGGGCCGGCCTATGGATCTGCCTGGCCTATAGGGACCTTTTGTAATATTTAGCGCCTTTCTATTGGTAAAAAATCCATTCATTAAAAAATCTATACATTTGATTTGATAATAAGCAAAATACATGAATAAACATGCTTTTTTTTTCTTTAAATAAACATAGGTCAAGAAATTCGGATTCATTTTACTTAACAACACGTGGCTCACTCAGTGGGAGCTGACGTGAATGTCCGACATCTTGCTGCTAAAAAAACCTTGTGAAGTTATGAGGGAAAAAAAATAGAAGCAAAACGATGCAGTTTGGTCACGTTGATTCCCCGTAATTTGTAATTATCCATGTGTGTTCTAGCACTCATTTTTTTGGTTGCACTACACAACACAGCGACATCTAGGGTTCAAATATTACAGTGTTTCTTTCAACTTTATTTCGGATTACCGTTGGTTGGCTGCAGTAACCACAACTGATATGATAAAATATATCTGATAATAGCCAGAAATACCACAGGATTTTAACACCAATTTACTACGAGTGAACTAAAATTTACCGTAGATTAATTGAAATGCGTAAGATCCTTCATATCACATATCGAATCATCCCATAAGGTTTTGACACAGACCTGTATCCTGCTGTTTCCCCAGTCTGCAACGATGATATTCCCATTGTTGTCCACAGCCACGCCCGTAGGGGCATTAAACTGACCATTCCCTTCACCATTGGAGCCGAACTTCAGTAGGAACTCCCCCTCCGTGTTGAAGACCTAAAGTACAATGACCGCCTTAATTCCTTCTGAAATGATCGAAGATGTTCTGAATGTTGTCTTGGTATTACGCCATACCTTGACTGAATGGTTATGAAAATCAGTTATGATGATTTCATTGCTGTTGTTGACGGCAGCAAAATGAGGCCCTAAATAGGAGGCAGTTCAAAATAAAATGATATCAGAACAAATTAAACAAAACAATTCAAAGGAATCTCGGTGAACAGTCCATAAAAATGTGCATGCGAGTTCATTCCTTGTCATTTATGCTCATTTAAGTGAGTAAATTGTCATTTTACATCCCAGTTATGCATTTGTGTATTGTATTTTTCTTTTTTTTTCTTCTTTAATCATGTCCCAACAAAGATATCATCACAAAATGAACGAATCACCTGAAAAGGAAAGAGAGTTGACAGTTTGAAGCCAAAGGCTTATGAGAAACGAGTCTGTAAAAAAACTTTGGATGCCGCATCTATAAATCATTTAAACAAATTGTCATTTTTTATCTTATTTCATTATAACTATAATTTTTTCGTTCATTTAGAAATTATAACATTGTTTAAATCATGATATACATTTTACAGTTTCTGAGGGGTTTTCCCCAATCCTTCTCCTTACACTTTCAAAACAATATAGTGGCATTTTATCATGTAGTCTAACCAACTGACCAGTATTTGATTTTTGACTAAAATAAGTATTCCTAGATCAATATGGATTTTGGTGTTCATAAATATGCTACTTTTTTAACAACACACTGAAGACAAAATAAAAAGGAGTTTTTGTCATGGTTACTCATTACACTGACCTGTGCCCGCTCGTTTGGCGCCAGCTGCTACTGGTTACCTGATTGGTTACCCGTCCTATTTAAGCTCAGTCCTTTTATTCGCCTGTGGTCAGTCTGTCAGCGAACCTGTTTTCACAAGGCAAGCATTTTTGACTCTGACTCACGTCAGTCCCGTTTTGTCACCTGTTTTCCACTCGTCCCTTCCTGATTTCCCCGTTTGTCTCCAGGAACGACCCATTTTTTGACCCCGACCACGTTCTGATGTCCCGTCCCGGGCTAACGACCTGTTTTTCCGTCTAACTACGCTACAATCTCCCGCTCCAGAAGATCCATTTCCGCATTCGGAACACGGCCCGATCCCGTGAGCGGCTTGGTTCCCATGTCCAGCGAGCACAGGATCGCTGGAGCTGCCTTTCCTCTATATTTCAATAAACTTGTGAGTAACGTTATGCGTCTGGGTCCTACTTTTGTTCTGGTCGTGACAGTTTTATTCAACAAAATCTTTAAAAATGTAAACCCTGAAATGGTCTAGGACTATGAAGTATCTTTCTTATTTACAAGAAATACAAAACATTTGATGTTGTTCAAAGCTTTAAATTATTGGTGTCTATATATATTTAACATGATCACCAAAATGTTTTTGTCTACAAAATTACATGGTTGGTTTATAATTTGCCAAACATGTTCCTTTTTTTTTTTTTTAAAGTTATTACAAAAATTGCAAATTTAGTTATTATGCATTTTTGGATGTTTGACTGATTTACTGACATTGATTGCTACGGATATCACATCCATATTTACTAAACGGGCAGTGAATGATTCCAAGTAGTATGATGTACGAAGATGATGTACAGTTATGAACTAGTTTTTTTAGGGGGTTATTTTATATATATATATATATATATATATATATATATATAATCTTTGAGCTGCTGAAAAATGGTTAGGACCTAAATTGCTAACTCGTCTCAGTGACAATACAAAACTGTCGCTGACATATACATGAGAACGCATACGATGGCCGTGCGGTCTCACCTGCAAACTGCTTGTCGCCGTTGCCGCGGTTACCAAACTTGGTGACCATTTTGCCGTTGAGCTGGAAGATAAAAACGCAACAGGCCTTGTTGTCCACCACGATCACATGGCCGTTCTTGTCCACAGCCACGCCCTTGGGACCCATCAGCTTTCCTGAACCAATCTTGTTCTATAAAACAAAACAAAAAATATCCAATTTTATAACAATAATGAAATACATACAGATATTAATGTTTTGTTTTTTGTTTTGTTTTTAATTAGTTTTACTTGCAATAAATGGTGAAGCCCTCCAATTTTGTACTTGTATAATGACAATAAAAGCAGTTCATTCATTCATTCATTCATTCATCAAGAATATTGGTGGACTGGATGGAGAAAGTGATTTTTACCACTCTAAAAAGGTAACATCATGTGCATTTGAGTCATTTTTATTTATTTGTATAGCCCTTAATCACAAAGAGTTTCAAAGGGCTGCACAGACCACAGATTATTGCAAACTACAGACTATTTTTACACCATCCCCTGATCTAAAACCTACATGAGGGAAAGGAAAAACTCAAAAACCTTAACATGAGGAAAATGAAGAAACCTTGAGAAGGAACCGCACATGAGGTAATACCCCTTCCAAAATGACCACTTAAGAAAAACAAAAGTGTGACTATTGTCTGAATGAATCTTCTCAACTCCCCAACATAATCTAATGGGACCAATATACCACATAATGCCACCAAGGCACTACTTTAGCCAAAATCAGGGGTCAGCAACAGGCAACTCTGGAGCCTTATGTGGCTCTTTGGGGTTCCCTAGTGGCTCCCTGGCGATTTTTCAAAAATGTTTGGTGATAAAAATGATGTGGTCCTGTTTGATAAGCATGACACAAACATTAACGTTTTCCAATAAATATTGATATAGACAGTATACATACTGTATCTATTGTCTTCCTTGTAATTCTTAAGTCAAGTCATGTTTGTTTGTATAGCCCCTAATCACAAGGAGTCTTAAAGGGCTGCACAGACCATACACTATTGCAAACTACAGACTAGTGTTACACCATCTGATCTAAAACCTACAAGAGGGCAAGGAAAAACTCAAAAACCTCAGCATGAGGAAAATGAAGAAACCTTGAGAAAGGACCGTACATGAGGTCATCCTCCTTCTAGGACGACTATGCTGCAATGGATCTTACATCAAGATTTCAATTTTTTGCAGCTCCAAACATGTTTTTTGGGGTTCCAATATGACTTTTAACATTTTGTGTTGCCAACCCCTGGTCTAGGTAAAGCTGATCCAGTGATCAATAGTATCACACTAAGTATTGATTTCCTTTTTTTGACAAAAAAAACAACAACTATGTAGTAACTTCAGCAAAATGTAGAGAATAATTGCCCCCAGAGAATCTATAAATGCCAAACCGTTGTTGTCACTCATGAATTTTCATTGCAAACAGGTCAAACATAGCCTGGCTCACCTTAAACTTGCCGTCGCTGGAGAAGATGCTGACCCACTTGTTGTCATAGTCAGCAATGATGATGTCACCACTGGGGTGGACAGCCACACCTGTGGGCCGCTGCATCTGACCGGGGGTTCTTCCCCGGACCCCAAAACGACTCCGAAACAGGCCTTCATTGGAAAAAATCTATTTGGGGAGATTGGAACACAAAAATGTCCATTTGACAAGGAATCTGGAATCACGAGACAGTCTTGTTTTGAGGAAAATGTAAAAAACAAGAAGCTAGAGAAATGTTGAGTTAGTACCTGCACACACTGATTGTTGCTGTCAGCAATGAGCACTTTTCCTAAAGAGGTGGACACACCCTGCAGGTTGGTGAATTCACCTTTGTTCCGCCCTTTGGTTCCTGCATGTTGGGATAGAAAGAGTAATTCTCAGATCATCTCTATTGAAGGCTAAACTATCTTTGATGCTTGCGTGGTTTCTTCTGTGTCTTTCAATACTTAGATATGTTTGGTATGTTAAAATAACATGGGTTTAATACTCCAAAGTGTCTTTAATGTTTCCAAAAACAAAATTGTGTACCAATCCTGAAGATGAGGTCGTCTTCAATGGGGTTTTCTTTCCTTTGCCCGGTGCTGTACATGCTAGCAGGCCTCTTGATGGCTCTCTGCTTGACATGCCCACTGCTGCCCGGTGACTTGAGCCTCTTCTTGACTCCGTCAGATGCCGCCGAAGCGTCAGGCGACTTGCTGGCCTTGGTCCGGAAGGGGCTGCCTTTGATGTGCTCCTCATAGAGGCGTAGGGACAGTGTGAAGGTGCCCTCTTTAGGGGGAGTGAACAAGTACTCATAAGTGCCATTTTTGTTGTCCAGAATCTCCCCGTCACCTTTGCTCCCGTCAGCTGCCAAAATCTCAGCCGACAGGACGGCGTTGCCCATCTTGCAAAGGCCGCCGTCTTTGTCCTTAGGAAAATGTGAAGGGGGGTTCATTTGGACAGCACATTTGAAATGCTAAGAAAATCTCTTTTTTTCTTTCTTCTTTTAATCTACTAGGCATACCAGTAAGCCCAGCATAAACAAGTATTAAATCATGATTTAAGTTGAATTTCTATTATTATATTTTTGGGTAAAATAACCATCACCAATGACTTTAATTTTGCAGCTCACATTTTAAATAGGTTTGGTCAAGAATAATAACTACTTGGATTATTTTGAACCAAATACCTGAATTGTTTTGAAGATCCATAAATTCTTCAGAACAATGCTCCCTCTCCCAACAATAAGGCTGTTTAGTACAGAACAACACTCCCAAAATTGCTTCATTTTGTCTGAAATAACCTGGGAAATGTTGGTCATAATTTGATCAACCCCATTAAATTGGGTCATTGCAATGCAACTCCTTCAAATTGGGTCATATTGTATAAAAAATGCTAGCTCATTTAAGCTATAATAGCCGCTTTGTTTAAAAATTCCCCCAAAATTGCTTGTTTGGTAAAAAGTAAAAGAAACAAAGAATGAAAAACTCCACAAAACCGTGCCCAAAGATTTCAAAACAACCTGATTAAGTAGTGTGGGACAAAACCCTTCTATCAGAAGGGTTTATTGTTTGAATTGGAACAAACCAAATTATTGGATTGAGTCATACAAAAAAATACCAGAAAGATGGATCTAATTTAAGGGTCTGAAACTCAATTGGCCTATCGGCCACTGTCGCGAATGTTCGAGTGTGGTTGGGCCAGTTCGTGAGTGATGCATGTTTCGTAAAAAATGAGATCTAAATATTAAAAAAACATTAAGAATTAATATGAAAATAAATCAATTTCAGAAGCCTTCGCAAAAAAACATTTCTAAAAAATCGTTCTTTATGGTCATTTTCAGTCTCCGTAATTTTCGTTCTCAGTTGTGATTTTTACCAGTCGTTTTCGGTTGCACGACAGAATATAGCAACATCTCATTGTTAAATAATATGTACTGTCTCTATAACTTTCATATTGACGCGGGAGCCTGAAGCTATCTTCTGAGGGCTGCAATTGGCCCCTGGGCCGTGAACTTGAGACCCCTGTTTTTCTTTTTATTTAAGTTATTTAGTACTGTCCAAAATCAATAAGCTTTGTGTGTAAGTCTGTTTTAAAAATATCATTGGTATTTTTAAAATAAAACTTTACGTATCTTGTCAAAATAAACCTCAGTTAATCATTCAATAATAACAATTACAGTCCAACTTGGCCCCCGACAAAAGCTTTTAAACTACAGTTTCGGTTTTTATCTTTCTGGTCATTTTATCTAAACTTAACAGGTATGTTTACCGTTTTTTCCATTAATGCTTAAAATATTTATCTAAATTTGGAATTATACACAATGACCCTTTCACTTTTTGTTTATCAAGGCGGGGGCCTAAAACTATAATCCCAAGCCAAGGGACTCAGGTGGCCCCTGCGCCATGAGTTTGAGACCCCTCATATCATTGATCCTAGAACTGGGATTGATCAGATTCTGACCCAATTTAGGTTACTTTTGAGTGTGGGTTACATAGTGATTCAGTTTGTGATATAAACCTTGGTTGTGACGGTGATTGAAGTGGGCACGCCGGCCACACAGTGGCGCAAGCCCTCGCCGGAGGCGACCGTCTCGGAGGCCACGGCGTTGGTGGTGACTACGCTGCCCAAGTTGTGGATGGACTTCTTCACACCCTCCGTCTCCAAGCGAAAGTCCAGCTGGTCATTCTCGCCAGGCCGAAGTGGAAGCTCCTGGCCCGCCAGCTCTGCTAGACGCTGGCTCATCTGCTTTTTGACCAGCAAGACCTCGGCCTCGCTACCGTGGCTCAGGGCCTGTTCGGTGAAGTGGCAGCTGCTGCGGATGCCGTCTTGGCCCTTCAGCAGGCTGTCCAGCTGAGCCTGCAGCACCTGCATGCAAACAAACAGCAAGAGGCGTTACATACTCTGTTGTCCTTCCGACAACCGTTTTTTTTGTTGAACAAATAAGTTACTGTGTTTAAGTTGAAAAATATAGTGAAGTATTACTACTCCTGGGTTTTCTGTGTTACAATCTGATCTTAGTTCTAGTTGGCGTTAGTCGTTACACACAGGCTGACAGGACAAGTGCATATCCTAATCTGTCTCCATCCATGTTGAAGGATTAACAAGGCAAACAGGGAAGTTTCTATAAGTGTTTATATAATGTAAAAACAAATATCTTGTAATAGTTTTGACGGATGTTAAGTTTAAGTACTTTATTGTCGTGAACTTAGTGGCACATTGACTCAATGCATTCTAAAGTACATTGCAGTTTTCACAATTTGGAGGATTGAAAGCTACTGTCACACATCTACTGTGTTCATGGTCCTTCTTTGATGGTTTAGCTCGGTGTCATATCAATGACATGACATACTCATTGAAGGTAGGTGTGTTTGAAATTATCAAAGAGAATTTGGAGTTTTCAAAAAACATATTACATGTGCTTGTGGATGTGGTTTACATACTTAAAGATGAGTCTTAATCCATACCTGTCAATGTATTCATTTTCCCTGTTTTTTTACGTTTCTCGATCATTTTAAATTGTGTATGCCGTATAACAATTTTTGTATGGGGAAAAAAACCTTATAGGTGGTGTCCATAATTTCAAAATATACTATTTGCTGACGCCATATTGTAACGGAAATCATTATTGAAGCCTCTGTCAAGCTGCTTTTGTGGCGCATGTCTCTTAGATGTGCTTGAATAAACTCTTTTTGGGGGGTTTTGGACAGAATTTGAAACAGTCCTTTTCTTACTTTCCTCATTTTTATTTTTTATCCTAAAATAAAAGAAGACCTCGACCATGAGCATGAAATCACCACCCCCATTCCCCTACTTCCTTTCCAACAGCCTAATGCGCTCCGTGGCAGGAACACCGATAGTAAAAGTTTAAAGCAGATAGGTGCAGGGAAATTATATATGTATAAAGGCTCTTCTTTCTTTCAAAGAAACAGGACACAAGAAAGCGGCCATGTCACTCGGGTCAGGGTGACACAACACACTCTTCTGTTCAACAGCAGGGCCCGACAGCTTTCACTGGTATACCCCTGGCGCATCATAAAGGTGCCCTGCCCATCCCTTAGAACACGTCTAAACATCCCACTATCCTTTCACAACACCTCTCCACTCATTCATACCACCAACAAGAGCACTAGTTAACACATAATTAGAGAAAATAGTCAATTTTAAACATTTTAAGGACACTTCAAACTACGCACCCCCCTTTTAAAATAATGTTTTTGTTTGACTGTTTTCGTTTAGCCCATTTCGGCTGTATCCATATTGTCTCTGTCACTGGTAGCAGACAATAATGTCTCGTAGATTGCTAACACAGTATTGTCACAGTATACAAACAAATGTTTTCCTTGGTAAAGAATCTTTTCAGTCAACAAAAGAATCTTTTTGATACAAATAATCTTTGTTTTTTTTCTATATAGTCTTTTTTGCTGTGATTCAATAGGTGCTGCGTTGAGTTTGTAAGGTTTATTATCGTTTAGTAAGCGTAATTGCAATCATGAATAAGGGGAGGAATTGGCTGAGGTTGACAGGTATGTTAAGTCAAAGTAGCAGACAATACACAGCAAAACAAGTGCCAGCCTACATCTGTCTGTAAGTATAAAGGGCAGTTCGGACTCTTCAATGAACCTGTAGATTTAAAAACTGTCAAAAATTAAAACTAACTACATTTATTGACATACTTTCAGCAACCGACATCTACTTTAGTAAATCTAAAATTTTTAGGCTTTGATAAACCCAAGTATAAGCATTTAGCAGAAATTAAGAAATTAAGTCTCAAATATTTTCTGAAATGCCTCCAAACCGTATAAACATAGAGGACAATTTAGAGCAGGGGTGGGCAACTATTTGGTGTCGGAGGCCGCATTGAGTTAAAAAATTTGGCCAAGGGGTCCTGGAGACCCATTCAATTTTTTTTTTTTATGAATAGATATACATATTTCTTTTTACATTTGTTTTAAATAAGATAAGACTCATCAAATTGGTTTTGAAGTGCTCACAATTGAAGCAAAATAATAGATTATGTCCTTATTTTAAGCACTTCATTTGATTTAGTTTGATAGTATTTCTGCAGTCAGATGTTTCTAGTACATATGTAAGATTTTTGTAGTATTACTGTAGTTGTATTTTTGTATTATTTCAGAAATATTTTTGTTTTATGTTTTAACTATTTTCATCGTAAAATCGTTGTAGTATATCTGTAGTATTTTTAAAGTGTTCGTGTTGTTTTCTAAAGATTCCGTTGACCAATTAGCGTGCTTATTATTATTAATATTCAGGGTTGGGTAGGGTTACTTTAACTTTCAATTACTTTTGGATTACTCCAATACCAAATATGCTAATAAAAGACAAAATAAACTAAATATGAATAAAATGACTAAATTTTGTGCAGGCTTGGGGAGTAACGGAATACATGGAACGGCAAAAATTGTGTTGGCAAGCTGTTTGGATTTATTTTCAATTTGTTTCTGTCGCATTTTATGTTAGTTTTCAAAGAGATCAAAGCCAGGAGAAAAAGCTTACCACGTGTTGTGAGTCATAGTTTTATTCATATTTAGTTTCTTTTGTTTTTTATTAGCATATTTGGTATTGGAGTAATCCAAAAGTAATTGAAAGTAATCCAGTTAAAGTAACCCTACCCAACCCTGTTAATATTTCCCAATTAAACAAACAACATACTTAACGTCTTATTTAAAACAACAACAACAACAACGACAACCAGCAGGTGGCGGCATTGTTAAACAGTGGTATATTAGTTACGTCAGCATGCCGGCCAAGACACTAACAAAAACATGCGCCACTCTTTAATAGGCCAGACTCGCTACATTTTTTCGAAAGACAGATTAAAGTCCACAGATAGCTACTAAAGGCCCCAACGAGGATACCTAAAAAAACAATGCCAGTGAGCGGTTGTAGAAAAGTCCCAAGCAAACTCACATGAATAAGCCTGTTATACTTGTCCTCTGGTTCACCGCCTGATGCCATAGTCCTTTTATGTCCGAGTTCCAAAGTTCATTCGTTTTCCACGGTCTTAGAACCCCAAAACACAGAAATCCCTTCAAATAGTTTGTCTGCAGATGCAGCATGACACACCCTGTGAGTGCACCCAGTACACTGGCTCCATCTGTCTACAAGCAGAAGAAATACCATCTCGCTCCACCCGTAGAGTCTTGGCCCATAATCTTTACCCTCCTCTTGTTCCTCCCCCCTGAGCTTCAACAGAGGGAGGGTCAATGATGAGTCATGCGATCAAGACCCAGGGGAGGGGAAACCAACCAGATCTTTGGTTTTTGGATGAGAAATGAGAGGACTGCCCACAACAAGCACTTTGCAGGCCTCTTGGATGCATGATTTGAGTTAGCCGACTAGCCTTTGCTAAAAACATCTGTGTAAAGTTTAGAGCAGGAGTCAGGAACCCTTTTGACCCAAAGAGCCATAAAAGCAAAAAATGTTTCAAAAAGAAATTGAGAGAGCCACATCATATATTTTCAGACAAAATTGATAAAACTGCCAAACACACTCTCTAGAGTCTAGACAAATGCTAATTCTTCAGCCCATTTTATTTCACTGTGTGTCATTTGATGATTTAATCAAATGTCTGAAATGATAATAATGCCAAATCCTGTGTCCCAAATCAATGTAAATATGCCGTTTACAATTGGTCTTCCACCTTCAGTTAAGAGTGTCGAGGCAAATTATTTCCATGAAATTTGTCCTTAATAACGGTTTTAAAACAATGTGCATGCAAATTTCTTGTAAAAATGTCACAAATTACTGCAAACGATGAGCATATCGTCATATTCACTTTCGGTGTAGACTGCACTGAGCGAGAGAGAGAGAAGGAAGTGCCTTTAGCTGTGTGCAGGGATCCGCCCACCTGTACTGCTCACCCAATCAAAATCGTTTGCCAGCGTTTTCATTTATCAGTTTAAATGTTTTTTTATAGAACCTTTGCATTAAGTTGCTTCGGCTTTATATGGACCAAAATCGGGATGAAATCACTTGACTTTGGAACGCCACAGAGAGATGTGCAATAGTTACATTTTATTTCGGAGCCATACGTACTCATGAAAAGAGCCATATATGGCTCCCGAGCCATAGGTTCCCTATCCCTGGTTTAGAGAGGTCTCTTAGCTGTAATATTTACCAGGGTTCTGGAGGTTAGTTAAAGGCGAATTTGAGTTGAAGTCATCTAACCTTCTGTTTGAGACCAAAGTTGACCTCAAGCTCCATGAGCAGGACGCTTTTGCGTACGTTGAGCGTCTTCTGCAGCTCATCGAAAGCGGCGTGGATGTCCTCCTCGATGGCGCTCTTGCGACCAGTCAGCCGCTGCAGGATCTCCGACAGAGTCAACAGGGCACCGTCGATCTCCGGCAACCTGGGGAAGAAACATTTGCAGCTGTCATGTGTTCCTATTGAATGGCACGGGATTTGTTGAATTAATCTTTCCAAAAAGAACACGCAAAAATAGGCCAGAACAGTGTGTCGTCACATTTAAAATGCAGTTCTCTCTTGAAGGATTTTAAACATTTGACTATAAAGGATTTTATACGATTGACCCATAATGCAATGAAGATTTTCACTGAGTAGGCTTTAGTTCAATGACAGGTCAGGCCATTCCAAATGCAGAATATTTTGTCTAGTTCTGTTGATAACAGGACTCTGACGGAGGACGGCGGGCGTTGTTTTGAGAAACGCTCTCTACACAGACATCGGGACGCTCGTCTGAGATTGTGAAGCCCACGTTGGGCTTCCTTGGCAAGCCCGTGGGAGGAGCCGGCACACCATCTTGCGGGGAGACGTGAGCCAATAAGAAGAGATCTAAAGGACTTCAGAAAAAGGCTTCCCAAAGACTCCAACGACACTAATTCGGCCGTTTTCGATGGGGTACACTTAATTATATTTTTAATGAAATTAAATCTGCCCCTGTGTGGAAATGTCGGCTTTCCTGTTCATCTTTTCCGTCAAGAAACGAGCGCGCATAAATTGTTGGGTGAATGTAGGTTGTGTTTGGTTAATGGAGTCAGATAACTAATTCGAAAGATTTGGTAAACGGTACATTTTGATATTTAATTCCCAACACTCTGTTGGAATACTTTAAAACCTTTCCAGTTATCTGAAACTAATTGCTGCTTCCTGTGGTCCGTGCAATCTCACTAAAGAGCAAGGTGACTATTAGCCATCCTCTAAAAAGGCCATGAATGCTATGTAAGAACCACCCAATCAAGATGGCGGGGACATCACCAATCCATTCACCGTAAAAGGCCACGTGGCTCGCTACAATTTTGAAGATACATCTGTTGCTGTCAGAAAACTCTCCGATTGTTTAAAGGTGTCAGGGCTGAGGCCACGATCCGGCGTTCGCTAGGCGCGGGAAGCAATTCGCTTTCGTACTCAGTTTGTGATCCGAACACGGAAGTGGATCTTCCGTGGCGAGCGATGGCGGTGTTGGGAACGGAAAACGGGTCAGTAGCCGGGACAGGAGAGCAAAAACGTGGTTGGGGTCGTAAGCGAGTCGTAAGCCAGGACGGGAGAGTAGATGTGGTCAGGATCAAAAACGGGTCGAAGCTGGGGGACAGATGGGAGAAAAAAACAGGTGGGAGTCAGGGTCGAAAAAGGCCTGCCTAGTGTTAACTGAGTTTGCAGACGGACTGACAACAGGGGATTGACAGGACTAAGTTCAAATAGTGACAGGGAGCCAATCGGAACCCGCGGCAGGTGGCGCCAAATGAGCGGGCAAAGCTGAGTCAAATCGGTAATCATGACAAAAGGTGCTGTACGGAGTTTTAAACTTTTTGTGTTTTTGGCTTGTGTCATCATTGCAACTACATGCATGTCTTTGACGCTCTCCAATAAACACTTTTTTCATCTTTCTTGGGGTTTGAGTTTGGAATGTACTCGAAGAAGACGGCCTCTTCTTGATTTCATAGTTTTCATGCTACACTAATAAATAGAAACAAAATGAAACCAAGTACTATGTCACTCTCCAGTACTCCTCCTATGCCCATTCCTCCGACCTAATGTGTTCTGTCTTGGACAGCTTTGCTAAAAGTGAGATAAAAGCAAATAAGTGCGGTGGAAAATATAGCATAAGAGCGCTTTGACGTTAATTAGACATCGTTAAGATATACTAAATAGAGAAAAAAAATGAACTTTCAATGTTTTTAAGGACAACACAAACGATGCAGCCCACCTTTAAAACATTTTGGGCATTTTTATCATTTTTGATGATGTATTTTAAGGGTTTTTCTTTTCCTCATTTAACTGTCATCATATCAAAGCGGGCCCAAGGCATGAGTGAGCTAAGCGGCTGCTTTAGGGCCCCACAACCACTAGGGGCCCCCAAGAGTGGTTAACGTTTTTGGTGCCAACATTGTCCCCATTGTCACTTTGTGTGTCCACCCAAAAATACTTCTACAGAAATACAACAAAAATACCACACAATAACTAAAAAATTAGATATCAAATATAGTGGTTAAAAACAGGGACTTCAAAATAATTTATTGCTTTCATTCTAAAAAAAAAAACAACATAGGGAATGACAATAAAAATACTGCTACCACTACTAGAGTAATATTAAATTACAAAACACTACTACATAATTATTAACTCAAAAAAATATTACAAAAAGACCAAAGTAATATGACAAAAATACAAAATACTTAGTACGATGGAAATACTTCCAAAATACTGCTTCGGAAATACGTAAATTATACTTCTACTGAAATGCAAAATATATATATAAATACATAATACTATAAAATAAAATAACTACTGGAGAAATATTACTACGAAAATACTACAACAAGAGGTTTACAACCGAAATACTGCAAATTACACCTATAGTGATATTCTCAAATGGAAATATCCCAAAAATACTACAGTAACACTGTACTACAAAAATACTGCAGAAATACTACAGATATACAACAACATTTCTTATATGGAAATACTACAAACTACATGAAAAAGATAATACTAAAAAAACTATACTACGGTAATGCTACAAATATACCATAATCATAAAGCTACTTTAATGATACAAAATTACGATGAAAATACTACAGAGATACAACGACAAAATATACTTTCAAAATACAATAAAAGTACTACAGAAATACTAAAACAACACTACTATGGAAATACTACATAAAAATTACTTCAGAAGTACTACGAAAATAGTACCAAAAAAATACATTAACACTCTAAAAAAACTACAGAACTTCAATAAAAATCAGACTTCAATAATACTTCAAAACTTAAGTAACTAATGAAGTGCTTAGAACAGGGACACAATATACTATTTTGCTTTAATTTTGGTCGTTTCAAAACTAATTTGATGAAACTAATCTATTTAAAAAGAAGCATAACATGTCACATGCGGCCCCCGACTCCAAACAGTTGCTCACCCCTGGAGTGGAACGTAGTATGGATGCAAATAGTCAAGTAATAGGGGGCCCCAAATCTAATTTTGCTTCGGTCCCCATGAAGGCTTGGGCTGGTCCTGCATCATAACATATGTACAATAGCAAATTGTAGTTGTCTAATAAGATGGACACCCTTCTAAGCACTTCAACAATTTTCACACCTCTATTCTGCATTAGGTAGGGCTACAGCTCATACCTATTTGCACCAACCCAAAAAAGACACATTTAACAAAAAATGAATAAATAATAATTGTCTCGGTTGCCATGGCGCCCAATTGGCGCCAGCTGCAGCTCGTTGACACATTGGCTTCCCTTCTATTTAAGCTCAGTACTCTCACTCACCCTTTGTCAGTCCGTCAACGAACCTTTGCACCCGCAAGACATGGGTTTTGACTCTGTCTGGTATCCCGTTTGTGTACCCTGTCCGGTATCGATCCCGTCTGTTTCGTCCTGTTTTGATTTCGGTCTCCAGTGTCTGGTATCGTGCCCGTCATTCTCATCCTGTCTGATATCTGTCTCCAGTCTCCTATATCTGCTATCAATCCTTTCAATCCCGTTCTGTCCGGTATCAACATCATCTGTCCGGTATCGGCTCGTGTAACTGGTATCGATCTGGTTGGGCTCTTTCTGTTGTTCCACGCCAGACTTCTGTCTTTCTTCTATGCCCAGCGATCGCCGAATCAACTGGTGTTTTGTGTTAACGTGCATTACTGCCCCATTGCCAGTAAAATAAAAGCTTGTGTGAGAAACGTTACGCATTTGGGTTCTCCACCTGTTCCGGTTCTTGACAATAATAAACAATTTCCAGAGGTCAATAATGGTTTACAGCGTCTTTATATGCACTATATCTATTCGTCCATTGATCACTCCCCAAAACATCTGCAGACCAATGCCTCTGTTATTATCTTTTTATAAACAAACATTTATGCCGTATTTAAGTTGCATGAGAACAACAACTTGAAGACCGCTAACCCCAACTTTGTACCTCATCTTGACTGCGTCCATTTGCTCCTGTAGCGAAGCCTTATGTTGCTCCACGACGTCTTTAAGTGGGACGGTGGGATGTTCTCTGTGTTCGCCACTCGTGCATTCTTGACACATGGCCGTCTCGCATGGCGGGCAGTAGAACTCCATCACCTGAGACACACGTAAATCAATCTCATCATGTTGAAGACTCCGAGTTCCACTTTTGATCGGAAATCTGTTGGAATAATGTACATAGGTTATTCAACTTTACTATAATCTATATGTGTTATGTTTGCTTGAAATATTGTGCTTACAAATATATAATGTTCTCACACTAAAAGTTTTGCACCGCAACCCTGGCAAGAACTAACGGTATGAATCAGTTACAGCTTTGACTGCAGGCCAAGGTTCTTTCCTGAAGATAGCGTGAAGAGAGTTAATAAGTCACATTACAAATAACAAATTGTTGTGCAAGAACTGGTTTTAACTATACATTTAACCTTCAACCTCACCCCTTTCCCCTTAGCAGTTGAAACCACCTTGTAACTAGGGCGTTCCTTTTCTAAATAAAAGGCAAGCAGAGGGAAGACTGCTTTGGAGTGAGTTGGAGGATTGTAACTGAAGCAGAATTCCGTTCACTCTCCTTGCAAGTAAAACCATACACAATTCTCTGTGTCTTTTTGTATGCAGGTTTTCTTAAAAGTGTTGGGTTGAACCTGACAAAATCACAATAAATAAATAAATAAATGAATCTACTTAACATAAGAATGATCATTTTTATTTTTAGACAAATGTTAGGTATGCTTTGACTTTAACTTTGCCCCTTGCATTGTGCTTACGTTGCCCCCATGGTTGGGGCAGGAGAGCAGCTGACCCCCTGCCGTCGCAGTGGCCATGTCATTGAGAATGGCCACCACCTCTTGTCCTTCGCCGCCGCTCGCTAGGGGATGACTAGGCGAGCGCTGCAGGACGTCCATCAGGTTGGTGATGAAGAAGTTGTTCTGCAGCGCCGCCACCCCCTTCTCGGGCAGGATGGACGTTTGGCGGCACACTGGGCAAGATAGTGTCAGGCTGTGAGCAGGGATGTAATTTTGCAGGCACCTGTGGTGGGGTTGGGACAAAACGCAAAATTAGAGACATTTTACTAATGAAAATCATTCCCTTTTGAGTCTTAAACCCAACTAAGATATTTTGGGAAGTTTGTTTGTGTCAGGACCAGAACGCAAACAGGACCCAATTGCGTTACGTGTCTCACAAGTTTTATTGGAGGAAAAAGAAAGGGCTGCGCCCATGATCCGGTGTTCGCTGGTCACAAGTCACTCTTGTACTCGGATGGTGCTCCGAACGTGGAAGTGCATCTTCCGTAGTGAGCAATGGCGGTGTCAGGGACCGAAAAACTGGTCAGTAGCCGGGACTGGGAGAGCAAGGTGTGGTTGAAGTCGGAAAAAAGTTGGAAGCCGGGTCGGGAGAACAGACGTGGTCAGGAGCAAAACAGGTCATAGCCGGAGCCAAACGGGAGCAAAAACAGAACAGGTGGGAATCAGGGTCGAAAAAGGCTTGCCTAGTATACTTTGAAGTTCGTAGACAGGACTGGGTTCAAATAGTGACAGGGAGCCAATCAGAACCCGTGGCGGTTGATGCCAAATGAGCGGGGCACAGGTGAGTCACATCAGTGATCATGACAACATTGCAAAGCAAAACAAATTTAAAAAATGTGTATAAAGAATAAAAAATAAAAAAAACATGTTAATGATCTATAATAAATACGTGTATATTCACTGTGACAGTACTACAGAACATAAAGCTCATGTGAACGCTGTAGATGGGAGTTCAGGATTGAACTAATAATCGGTGCCTGGCCCTAAAAGTAGAAATGTGCACACCCCTTCCATCGACTCTTTGGAATAAAATTTATTTTGGAGCTGGGAAGCAAACAGAGTCGCACACAGTGCCTTTTTTGTCCCATAAACAAAAGGTCTGCAGAGACACTGGTGTCAACCACCCTGACATTCATGTCATCTTACAGCTATAGTAAACACATTATCAGCTCCACACAAATTTTTCCGTCAAAACATTCAATGTTTATGTGTAATTTATTTTTCTTTGCATTCAATTTGTTCACTATACTTTTCTAAATCTTGACACTCTTGTAACGTCCAACTATCTTCAACATCGGTTAACAACGGACACAAAGAAAAATCTACACAACCTTGTTTCCTTAACTTTTCTTTCTAAAATCGCAATATAAATGCTATTTGATGTCATTTTTGTATCGTTTGAAATATAACAATGAATATAGTTCATAAATCTTGTTACTGACTACATTATGATGTAAAATATGTTATGTTGATTTAAAAATAAGGTTCGTGCAACTATTGATGCTTGCCATGCTTAAATAGAGCATCATCGATAAACCGGCTAGGTCATTGTTTCAAAACACATGACGCGTGGAACAGTCCAAGCGAATTATCAGATGAACTCACCTCTCGCAGAAAGTGTGCAGGCAGGGAAGAACTTTAGGGTTGTGGTATCGCTCCAGACAGATGCTGCAGATCAAGAACTGCTTGTCGATCTGGCGCACCACCGGACTGGGAATGCTGCCGGCGTCAGCAGCCATCCTAAACGTGGGACTCGGTAGAGGCCGTCCCAGCTCTGCCTCTTATTTGTCTGAGCCCTGCCAAACATACCACAACCATTGATGATGACCCTTTAACGTGTGAGTGGATTATTTTTGGAGGGTGCGCGTTTCCTCGTTATCCTGTTATGGGCAGGAAAGGACGGGGAAGTGTCAACACCAACTTACTCTGTTTGACTCACTGATTGGATTATATAGAATAAATAAAACATTAGCATACAGTAATGGTCCGACATTACTCAAGATGAATGTTGTGCTGCAAAACTACTCAAACTCCCTTGAAAATCCTTACAAAGATGGTAAAGTTCAATCCCTCTAAAGAAAATGTGTTTGTCACAGTGTTAATTTTATGTTTTGAAAAAACACAAATTTTAGTTGGTAAACCACGAGCCAACTCTCTCAACAGCACAAAAGAGTGGTAAACTGCTAACTCCCAAACTGCAAACTGTCACGGTTGCCATGGCGCCCAATTGGCCCCGCCCAAGTGGCGCCAGCTGCGGCCCGTTGACAGATTGGCTTTCCGTCTATTTAAGCTCAGTGCTCTCACTCTTGCTTTGTCAGTCCGTCAACGAACCTCTGCCCCGCAAGACGTGGGCTTTGACTCGGTCCTGTTTCCAGTTGGTAATTCCTGTCCGGTATTGTTCCAGTTTATTTTGTCCTGTTTATTATTAGTTTCCAGTTTCGTTCCCGTCTAGTATGTCCTGTTTAATTTCGATATCCTGTCTTGATATCAATCCTGTCTGTCCCGTTGTTTAATATCATTTTCCAGTTTCGTTCCCGTCTAGTTTGTCCTGTTTGATTTCTATATCCTGCTTTGATATCAATCCTGTCTGTCCCGTCCTGTCCTGTCCGGTATCGACCCCATCCGTCCAATATCTGCTCGGGCAATTGGTATCGATCTCGTCGGCCTCTGGCTACCTATCATTCCACGCCAGACTGCTGCCTAACGTGCATGACTCCCCAATTCCCGTAAAATAAGAGGCTTGTGTGAGAAACGTCAATCATTTGGGTCCTGATCCTGTCCCGGTTCATGACACAAACTTTATGGAACAGCCGTTCCGAAAACCTACTGCGGTTACCTAAAAACTCCATTGCACAACCCATTCCCCAATCTAGTAGTCAAACAAACAACAAGTACAGGGAGTGCAGAATTATTAGGCAAGTTGTATTTTTGAGGATAAATTTTATTATTGAACAACAACCATGTTCTTAATGAACCCAAAAGTAATAATAATAATAATAATGCATTTTATTTAAAAGCGCCTTTCAGGCCACCCAAGGACACTGTACAGACAATGAAAAAATACAATTTAAAAAGTTGTAAGCGAAGTAATAAATAAAAACAAGACATAAAATCATAAAAACATAGGAAATGGAGAAGCTATGTGTTGTAGGCAGTCCTGAACAGGTGTGTTTTTAGACGGGACTTAAAAGTGGAGAGAGGTGTGCAGTTTTGGAGGTCCGGAGGTAGATTGTTCCAAAGCTTGGGAGCAGCGCAACTGAAGGCTCTGGCTCCCATGGTGCTCAGATGGGCAGGGGGCACTGACAGTCGGAGGGAGGACGAGGATCTGAGGGAGCGAGTGGGGACGTGCACCTGGAGAAGGTCAGACAGGTAAGGAGGAGCCAGGTTGTGAATGGCCATATATGTATATAGGATCAGCTTGTAGCTGATGCGATGCTGAATAGGAAGCCAGTGTAGCTGTTGGAGAACGGGGGTGATGTGCTGCTGGGAAGATGTTTTTGTGATGATGCGAGCAGAGGCGTTTTGAACCAGCTGAATTTTATGGAGGGACTTTTGAGGAAGGCCGAAGAGGAGAGCATTGCAGTAGTCAAGGCGGGATGTGACAAGACTGTGGACGAGAATAGCAGTGGTGCGGGGGGTGAGGGAAGGGCGGAGTCTGGTAATATTGCGGAGGTGGAAATAAGCAGTGCGGGTGATGGTGTTGATATGTGAGTGGAAGGTAAGCATGCTATCCAGGATGACACCCAGACTCTTGACCTGGGGGGAGGGGGACACTAAGGAGCTGTCGATATTGAGAGAGAAATTGTTTACTTTGGATAAAGTGGATTTGGTGCCAAGAAGGAGGAATTCTGTTTTATTGGCATTTAATTTAAGAAAGTTTGTTGTGAACCATGTTTTGAGTTCGGAAAGGCAAGAGGTGAGGGAGGGAGGTGGGAGTATGGAGTTTGGTTTGCAGGAGAGGTAGAGTTGGGTGTCATCAGCAAAGCAGTGAAAGTGGATATTAAATTTGCGGAGGATATGACCAAGAGGCAAGAGGTAGACGATGAAGAGAAGAGGACCTAAGACAAGTCTCATTAATATCAAAGCTGAATATTTTGGAAGTTGGAGTGGGGCTTTTTTAGTTTTAGCTATTTTAGGAGGATATCTGTGTGTGCAGGTGACTATTACTGTGCATAATTATTAGGCAACTTAACAAAAAACAAATGTATACCCATTTCAATTATTTATTTTCATCAGGGAAACCAATATAACAGCTCAACATTCACAAATATACATTTCTGACATTCAAAAACAAAACAAAAACAAATCAGTGACCAATATAGCCACCTTTCTTTGCAAGGACACTCAAAAGCCTGCCATCCATGGATTCTGTCAGTGCTTTGATCTGTTCACGATCAACATTGCGTGCAGCAGCAACCACAGCCTCCCAGACACTGTTCAGAGAGGTGTACTGTTTTCCCTCCTTGTAAATCTCACATTTGATGAGGGACCAAAGGTTCTCTATGGGGTTCAGATCAGGTGAACAAGGAGGCCATGTCATTAGTTTTTCTTCTTTTAGACCCTTTCTTGCCAGCCACGCCGTGGAGTACTTGGATGCGTGTGATGGAGCGTTGTCCTGCATGAAAATCATGTTTTTCTTGAAGGATGCGGACTTCTTCCTGTACCACTGCTTGAAGAAGGTGTCTTCCAGAAACTGGCAGTAGGACTGGGAGTTGAGCTTGAGTCCATCCTCAACCCGAAAAGGCCCCACAAGCTCATCTTTGATGATACCAGCCCATACCAGTACCCCACCTCCACCTTGCTGGCGTCTGAGGCGGACTGGAGCTCTCTGCTCTTTACCGATCCAGCCACGGGCCCATCCATCTGGCCTATCAAGACTCACTCTCATTTCATCAGTCCATAAAACCTTAGAAAAATCCGTCTTGAGATTTTTCTTGGCCCAGTCTTGACGTTTCAGCTTGTGTGTCTTGTTCAGTGGTGGTCGTTTTTCAGCCTTTCTTACCTTGGCCATGTCTCTGAGTATTGCACACCTTGTGCTTTTGGGCACTCCAGTGATGTTGCAGCTCTGAAATATGGCAAAACTGGTGGCAAGTAGCATCTTGGCAGCTGTACGCTTGACTTTTCTCAGTTCACGGGCAGTTATTTTGCGCCTTGGTTTTTCTACACGCTTCTTGCGACCCTGTTGACTATTTTGAATGTAACGCTTGATTGTTCGATGATCACGCTACGGAAGCTTGGCAATTTTAAGAGTGCTGCATCCCTCTGCAAGATATCTCACTATTTTTGACTTTTCAGAGCCTGTCAAGTCCCTCTTCTGACCCATTTTGCCAAAGGAAAGGAAGTTGCCTAATAATTATGCACACCTGATATAGGGTGTTGATGTCATTAGACCACACCCCTTCTCATTACAGAGATGCACATCACCTGATATGCTTAATTGGTAGTAGGCTTTCGAGCCTATACAGCTTGAGGTAAGACAACATGTATAAAGAGGATGATGTGGTCAAAATACTCATTTGCCTAATAATTCTGCACTCCCTGTATATGTTTTGATTTACACTTTTAAAAGTATTTTAAAACTCATTTTTAGTAATAAATCTCCATCAACGGTTAAAGGTGGTTCCCGTAAGTTCAAAATATTCAATTTGCCGATGCCATCTTCTGGCTGAAATCATCATTGCAGCTTCTGTCAATCTCCTTTTGTTGTGCAAGTACTGTATGTAAAATTCCTAGACGCGCTCGAATAAACTCTTCCTTTATCATCTTTTTGGGTGTTTGGGTTAGCATTTGAACTGGAATCATAACAGTCCTTTTCTTCTTTTACCATTTTCAACCAACAATAAAAGAAAACCTTGATCATGCACATTACTCCTCTGCCTCCTTTGCTACAGCGTAATACGCTGTGTGGCTGGAACACAGAGGATAAAAGAAAAAAAGCAGATAGGGGCGGTGGGAAAAAAAATATAAAACCTCTTTGAACTCAGTTGGACATTGTTAACGCATACTTCATAGAGAAAATATTTAATTTTTAAGCCTTTTAAGGAAACCTCAAACTACGCACCTCACCTTTGAATAAGTTGTGACGCCCATATTTTTAGCACTCCCTCAAAATCCCCACAAAAGTTTAACTAAATTTGAATTTAGTACATTATCAGGGCAAAAAAACAACTTGAAAATAATTTTTTCAGAGTATAGAATAGATACTACCTTGTAACTTACTGCTACAAATGGTTATCTACATCAATTTTACTCTAGCATGTCCGGCTGTAAATTAGTTAATTTATATTGTGATTGTCCCTCATTACTGGCAACCCCTACAACACAAAACTGTCGAGAATTGGAACAGGAGGAGGACCCAGATGCGTGACATTTCTCATATAAGCTTTATTTTACTGGAAATGGGGCAGTCATGCACGTTAACCCAAACGCCAGTCATTCTGCGATCGTTGGGCGGAAGAAGAAAGGCGTGGAACGAAGCCAGAGGCCGACGAGATCGACGAGCAGAAATCGGATAGATGGGGTCGATACCGGACAGGACGGGACAGACAGGATTGACATCAGGCACAGGAGACTGGAGTCCTATAACAAGCAGGACGAGATAGACGGAAACGATACCAAACACTGGAGATCGAAATTAAACAGGACAAACTAGACGGGAACGCTACCAGACACTGGAGATCAATATCAAACAGCACAAAATAGCCGGGAACGATACTGGAGAGCGATATTAAACAGGACAAAATAGACGGGAATGATACCGGACAGGAAACACGAGCAGGAAACTGGAGAGAGTCAAAACACACGTCTTGCGGGTGCAGAGGTTTGTTGACGAACCGACAAAGGGTGAGTGAGAGCACTGAGCTTAAATAGGAGGGAGGCCAATCATTCAACGAGCCGCAGCTGGCGCCAAACGGGTAACCGTGACAAAAACTACACTCAGCATCATGATTTCACGCAGTAAACGGCATTTTAAAAACATCCCAAGCCACATTCCTATGTCAAGATCCTTACTTAATTGGCACACACCACCCTTGACCTAAAACGCCCCCCAATAAAAAAAATACCCAAGTCATGTTTATTTGTATAGCCCTTAGTCACAAGGAGTCTCAAAGGCCTGCACAGACCTCAGATTATTGCAAACTTTTATTACACCATCCCCTAATCTAAAACCTACACAAGGGCAAGAAAAAACTCACTTGATAAATCAGCCTCTCAAACATGTTTTAGACAACAATATGATAATACACATATTGCATCCCCAAAGCAATTTGTTAATGGGGGTTTTGGGGTTTTTAAGGGTTATTGATCTATCTTCGTTATTCATTATCCATTATACGTTATCGGTCAGTTCATAATACGCTACAAAGCCTAGGAGCCGGGACACTTACTCTCAGCCAAACGGCCAAGCTAAGGTCCTAGCCCTAAAACCTTGCAGAACTAATCTCATTTATCATTGAGCTCTGTTGCTTTGCATTATTAAACTGGCTTTCCCAATTGTTCCTAGCCATGCACCACCTTCACCATTGTGTCAAAGCTAGTGCACCCCCATCCAGCCTTCATCCTGCTATAAAATGCTCTTAAGAGACACTCTCGACAGGGCTAATACATAATGAATGAAAAAAGCAGAAAGCGGCACATTCTGTGCTGGCTCCAAAAATAAACGCTTTACCCACAATGCAGCAGGGTCAGCCAGCTTGGCTGCAAGAGCGTCCTTTTATTCATGAAGTCACTTTTGTTATCAGAAAGATCAGGGAAAGTATGTCAGTGCCACAACAGGCTGGAAAACAACCTTAGGGGCAGTTTTTCTTGTTCTCTACTACATAAAATTTTGTCCTTGTTCTTTCAAAATGCGCTTTGACCTAAAATCATTCCTTTGGTGTGGTTTTAATTAGTTCAACAGTGAGGTAATGAAACTTCTTGTATTGAAGTCAGATTCTAATGCTGTGAGGACATGTCTGTTGCTGAGCTACAGTGAATGCAGTGGAACATACTTTAAAACAGTGGATCTCTGCAGTTTGCATGAAAAAGATAGGGTGCTAGCTCACAAATAAAAAAATAGAAAAATATATAGCTAAAAAGTGGCTGTAATTCAATGAATTCATGATTTTCTCTACCCGACTAAGAATAGGGGTGCATAGAAAAGCATCTCATAGTCCCAGTGTGTAGAAGAACTTGTATTCTTTGAGTCTGCTTGAAGAATAGTATAGTGCACCCTGGAAGCAATTTTGGGCACACTAGATGTAGCAGCACAATTGATTAGGTTGCTGCATTGTAGCACAGACCATGCTACAATGCTACGATTCCAATCATAAAATTAAAAAACAAAACAAAAACAAAAAACTAAAAGTAACATATTAAAAACATCAAAGTTGAAATCCATGCTTTGTTTAAAAAAATTAAGTAGGGATGGGTAGGTATCATCTGCTACTGAGTGACCATTTCACAATATGATAATTGAAATTGAAAATGAGAGGAATAATAAGTTGTCATTAATTTCTTGCAATTTACAGAATAAATAAGTTGTCTTTTAATGATTTTTTAAACTGTCACGGTTGCCCATGTTGCCCAATTGGCCTCGCCCGTTTGGCGCCAGCTGTGGCTTGTTGACTTATTTTCTTCCCTCCTATTTAAGCTCAGTTTGCTCACTCATCCTTCGTCAGTCCGTCAACGAACCTCTGCACCCGCAAGACGTCTGTTTTGACACTGTCTGGTATCCTGTTTGTGTATCCTGTCCGGTATTGATCCTGTCTGTTTTGTCCTGTTTTGTCTCCGGTCTCCAGTGTCTGGTATCGTTCCTGTTTATCTCATTCTGTCTGATCTCTGTCTCCAGTCTCCTATATCCGTTATCATTCCTGTCAGTCCCGTTCTGTGCGGTGTCGACACCATCTGTCCGGTATCGGCTCGTGTAACTGGTATCGATCTCGTTGGTCTCTGGCTTCCTGTTGTTCCACGCCAGACTTCTGTCTTTCTTCTTCCACTTAGCAATCGCCGAATAACTGGCGTTTGTGTTAATGTGCATGACCGCCCCATTTCCGTAAAATAAAGCTTGTGTGAGAAACGTTAAACATCTGGGTCTTCCGCCTGTCCTGGATCTTGACATAAACATAATTTGGTTGATGAACTATTTGGTCGATGAGTATCAGCAATGGTCTGGAAAAATTGTTTCTAAACATTTCTACTTAAAATATTACTAAAACAGGGGCAGCACGGCAGCGCAGTGGTTAGCGCGTGTGCGGCACAGTTCTAAGGTCTTGGGGACCTCCTGTGAGTGTTCAAATCCAGCTACCGGACTTCCTGAGTGGAGTTTGCAAGTTCTCCCTGTGCTTGAGTGGTTTTCCTCCGGGTACTGCGGTTTCCACCCACATTCCCAAAAACATGCATTTCAGGTGGATTGGCCGGTCCAAATTGTCCCTAGGTGTGAATGAGCGAGCGAGTTGTCTGTCCCTGTGTGCCCTGCGATTGGCTGGCAACCAGTTCAGGGTGTCCCCTGCCCACTGCCCGATGATTGCTGGGATGGGCTCCAGCACCCCCGCGACCCTACTGAGGATAAGCGGTGCAGCTAATGAGATGAGATGAGATATTACTATAACAAATAAATGCATTTTCTAAACAGGGCACTTTCTAACATTCTTACAACCTAAAATCAATATAATCATTGTTGGAGCCACAGTAACTGTAAGCCTAACCCACATGGTCAAGGATAAACACAACCACAGGTGGAATCTTCATGATTTGTATTTTTTTCTGGGTCATAGAGGTATCAGGTATTTGCTTTTCTTTTACTTGGTCTCTTGTGAAATGTCCAAACATTGCAGCAAAATCTGGAATATACCCATTTGGCCAAGAATTTAACAACCTGAGAAGCCTGTAGGGCACAAGCTTCACCACTGAGAGCCAAGTAAGGCGGGCACTCATCCAGGACGTTTCACATGAAGAGTTGGAGTTTGGCGAAGAATGCGGAAAGGACTGAAGGCTGCATGCGGCGAGGTCGGGCAGCACGGTGGGACTTTAAACGCTTGGATGACCGGAAGTATTCCAAATATGATCAGACCGTGCTATGAAAGAATGTTCAACAAAATCTCACGCCAGACATGAAAGTAAACACGGGAAAGCAATGCGACATGAAACAAAGCCAAATTCAACTAACCAAAAATAGCAATTTATGAAAAATCACCTTAGAGTGAATTAACAATATTAACTGTGATTTAGATCAGGGGACAGTGTGATAATAGTCTGTAGTCGGTAATAGTCTGTGGTCTGTGCAGCCTTTTGAGACTTCCTGTAATTAAGGGTTATGCAAATAAACATGACTTGGCTTGGCTTAATGGTAGCAGCTCACAGCAAATACTGAATCTAGCAAAAATCACAGGCACCCTGCAAACAGGTTTCTGCTGACTCCTACGTCATTCACCAGGTTAGGGTTTGACTGTTAAACCCACCTAAAAATAATCACCGGCACGACAATGTGTTGATGACAACCCAAATTGGACAAAAACATGGTACCTGCATCACACATGCATATTTTTGATTGGTATGCCACAGTATAAAAAGTTTTCAAATGTACTACCAGTACATAAGAACAAAAAGGCACACAAAGTCTATCCCTATAATGTCTTCCATAAGCAACTCTGAAGATGACAAAACCGCATTCCATCGACTGAGCTTCACTTGCGAGACGCCAGCAAAACTGCATGCCAGCCTCAAATCACACATCTTCACTAACACGCAAACTGCTCTTATGTAATCACATCAAGCGGCCATTCTCGCTTTGATGCTGACAAAATAAACAACTACGCAACGTTAGACGTAATTTGGAAAACGAGCGGGATTTATCAGGCATCGAAACAAAGGCATCATCGTCATCATCAGACTCACTTGTAAACACTTGCGAATAGCCTGTTCCTCTTCCTCCCATCGCATCCCTCTCGTCCTCAGATAAACGGTGCTGCCTCTGAGCGTGTGCAGCACGGATGGAGGGGGGGAGGGACAGATGAGGAGTGGGAGGGCATGGGAGGGGGAGAATGAGGACATGGCAGATGGAATTATGGGCGCATCCGATGGGGAGCCTCGGATGCTGACTCACCCCGCAATGAGGGAAGGAAAACTTTGTTGGGGGTAAGGGGAAGAGGATTTCAAAATGAGATAATATCCATCCATCCATTATATGCACCGCTTATCCTCAGTAGGGTCGTGGGGGCCCTGGAGCCCATCCTAGCTGTCTTCGTGAATTGGGCAGGGGACCCCCTGAACTACTTGCCAGCCAGTCGCGGGACACACAGAGACAGACAATTCACTCACTAATTCACACTTAGGGAGAATTTGGGCCAGCCAATTGACCTGACATGCATGTTTTTGGAATGTGGGAGCTAACCCACGCCAGCATGGGGATAACATGCAAACTCCAGACAGGAAAGCCTGTAGCTGGATTTGAATCCATGACCTCAGAACGGTGCTGCGGACACACTAACCACTCAAACTAAAATGGTAAAAATAGAATGACAATATGTAAATACCAGGAAAATGAAGTACTACTAGTTTTTATTTTTTTGCTGCCAGTTTGACTCCATTGACCCCTTTACTACTATTTGTACTACTAGACAAATAGTACAAAATTACTAAAAACTAAAGATATATTTTAATGATTGAAAACAGGGGCCGAATATATCATTAACCTCATAGATAGATAGATAGATAGATAGATAGATAGATAGATAGATAGATAGATAGATAGATAGATAGATAGATAGATAGATAGATAGATAGATAGATAGATAGATAGATAGATAGATAGATAGATAGATAGATAGATAGATAGATAGATAGATAGATAGATAGATAGATAGATACTTTATTCATCCCCGAAGGGAAATTCACTTTTCCAGCAGCATCCCTGAGCTGAGAACAATCGAAAATAACACGGGAGCTGCTGGAGTGGCTGCCATTCGTGACGGCGCCGGAGAAACGATTCAATTTGAATCATGCAAAAATTGCATGATTGACAATTGTTTTTTGGGATTAAAAGGCTAAAAACTGTTAGATTTTGAAAGGGTCCTACCAACATGTGATGAATTTGTCAGCAGCATCAACAAAAAATACTGGATTTCAAAATCCATATTGTATGAGATAATGGCCTTACCGTGCCATCAGCACAGCCATTGTCACATACCAGCTATAAATAGTTAAGGCCATGATTGCATGCTGACAGTTAGATTATGAAATTTAGAATATTAATCGTTACAATAGCCAAAAGTTAATAAAATGTGAATAACAGACAGTCTTCCTGCCTCTTATTCATAAAACAAAATTTAAAAAAAATCGGGGGAGGGGACCTATAGTGCCATTTTCACATTAGGTTAACAATATTATTTTGCTTCCTCTCTGAAAACAAATGACAGAAATACTACTACAGTTTCTTTGATTCTGAAAAGAAAAAACAACACAGAAATAATATTACAGAAATACTAAGATAACACGACTATAGTGTACTACAAAAATACTGCAGAGCTACTGCAAAAATACTACTACAAAAATACAACTAAAGTAATATTACAAATATACCACAAAAATGCTAATGCGACAATTCTAGAAAAATACTGCTGCGGCAATACTACAGAAAGTACAACAAAAATTATACAGCAATACGACGAAACTAAATATCAATATACGTGCTTAAAACAAGGACCTGGCATATTATTTTGTTATAATTGTGAGTACTTCAAAACCAATTAGAAAAAACTGATTTTTTTTAAACAAAAATGAAAATAAAAAAAGCATGTACTGGTCACGATTACTGATGTGAATCACCTGTGCCCGCTCCTTTAGCGCCAACTGCCTCAGACTCTGATTGGCTCCCTGTCCCTATTTAAACCCACTCCTATCTGTCCCCTTTTGTCAGTCCGTCTGCGAACCTCGGTAAACACTAGGCAACCCTTTTTCGACCCTGACTCCCACCTGTTTTTTGCTCCCGTCTGTCCCCCGGCCTCGACCTGTTTTTGAGCCTGACCACGTGTACTCTCCCGTCCCGGCTTTCAACCTTTCTGTCCCCGACCTCGTCTACTCTCCTTTCCTGGCTTATGACTCGCTTTCGACCCCGACATCTTTTTGCTCTCCTGTCCCGGCTACTGAACCGTTTTTACGTTCCCGACACCACTTCCGCGTTCAGAGCGACCTGCTGCCCGCGTCCAGCAATCACCGGATCGTGGGCGCAACCCTTTCTCTTTCTTCCAATAAAACTTGTGAGTAAAGCAACGCAAGTGGGTCCTGTCTCCATTCTGGTCCTGACAGTACTGTAGTGGTCTGCATATATATTTATTCATAAATGTGAATTATAAAAATTGGATAGGACTTCAGGCCTCCTGGCCAAATTCTTGAAATCCAATGCAGCCCGTGACTCAAAAGGTTTTCCCACCCCTGTTCTAAACAAATATATCGGCACCTGTATAACAAAAAAACATTTGTTTTCATCCATTTGCTGGGGCTACCATTTTGGTCCCTGCTATCAGCTAAAATTACCATAAACGTGCCCTCGCGTTGTCATTGTCACTCGAGGAGACCCAGAAAACAGGTGAGCTGAAAATGGATCCATTAATCTTCTTAACGCTCATCCCTCAGATGTAGATATGGGGGACTTAATTCATGGAAAGCAACCTTATTTTTAATGGTGTCGCTGAAAGTTCCCATGGGCCATGTACTCATCTTAAGAGTTTGATTGCCAATCTTCCAACGCAATATCAAATGTGATTGTTTAAGTCAAGTCACACATATTTGTACATCACAAAGAGTCTCAAAGGGCTGCACTGAACACAATTCCAACATCCCCTGATCTGAAACCTACATAAGAGTAGGCAAAAACTCGAAAAACTTCAGCATGAAGAAAAATAAGTCACTCTTAAGTAATATGCCGTTGGTCAAGGTTCAGAGTAGTGTTTGAGAACAAGTCACAATAATGAACTAAATCAATCATCAACATCTCATTT
This sequence comes from Urocampus carinirostris, assembly GCF_059441175.1. NCBI lineage: Eukaryota > Metazoa > Chordata > Actinopteri > Syngnathiformes > Syngnathidae > Urocampus > Urocampus carinirostris. Next base: position 25,844,199 of record NC_142356.1, on the reverse strand, counting down.
TTTGGGTTTTAAGCCACAAAAAATTAAGTGACATCCATATTTTTATCTCAGTGAGGCGGGCCTTGGATTTCCACAACTAAACGGAGCAGTTTCCTCCAATGGCATATTCAGTCTAGTGTAATCTGCATAGCAATGGAAACTAATGCTACACTTGCTAATGATTTCACCAAGCAGAAGAATATAAATACTAAAAAGGAATGGGCCAAGTACCGAGCCCTGCAGAACTCCATAAGTAACACCAAAAGGTTCAGAGGTCATATTGCATTTATACGCAATTTGCCTGTCGGAGAGATAGGACCTAAATCTTGAGAGGACGGTTCCTGAAATACCAATCCATCTTCTACACTGGCAATTATTTTACTTCAGATGGGCAAAAACAATACAGAGAAACCATGTGGAAATTTAAAGACAATGTATCCAGCCTTTAACGTTGCATCGTTTGTGTTAGCAACACGCTTTTGAGTTTTTTGCCTTCTGCTGTGATGCAAGCCCTATTCCAATCTAATCTTTAGAATCCACCAGGTGGAGGTTGACAAGAGATTATAGTCATGGGCCAAGAGTACTTCCTGGTTGTAGAACGCAACCTCATGTTTCTGTCCACGCTAGATAAGACGTTGAGCTGACTGTGGCCTGGTCTTTGTGTCTGTATTTTGTAGCAGAAAACAACCGGATATATAGCACGCATGCAGTTTTTCTGAAAACACAACAAATGCTCATTGACTGCTAATGTTTGCTTTCACGTTTGGGAGCCTTTGAAAAACTAAGCCCATTTTCTCTCCCGCTAGTTCAAAAGTGGCCTTTTCCTAACTTTTCGTCCACAAATGTTAAATATCAAGTTAGATATCAATTTAGAAGTTATGTTTTTTTTTTTGCCAAAACAATTGTGTTCCAAGTATATTGAGTTGTACAATTTGTTTATTTTTATTTTTTTTAATCAAAATGTAACCTCTCCTTCCCAAAACAAAAGATGTGTTTTAATCAAATTTTGAGAAGTTTTGACAAATTCAAAAGTTTAACTCTGAATTATTGCAGGTTTAAAATTTTTCAATTCAAGACTTTTTCCAAAGACTTAACAGTTGTGTTTCTTAAGGTGGGGTGTAATGAGGTGTCCTTAAAAAGTTGAAAGTTAAATTTTTTCTCCATAAACTATGTGTTAACAATGCTCAACAGAGTTCAAAGAGACCTTATGCTTTATTTTTCACGGTGACTATCTAATTTTATCTTACTTTTATCACAACTGTTCGGGGCGGAACACAATAGGTTTTGAGGAATGGGAGCTGGGGGGAGTGCTGGAATGTGACATCATTCTACTGGTCAATGTAGCATGAAAATGGTGAAAATAGGAAAAGGCCTGCTTCTAGTAGAGTCCAAACGCCAACCCAAGCCCCAAAAAGATGAAAAAATACGTTTTTAGGCGCGTCTTAAGAAATGCACGAACTTGCACAAGCATCATGAATGAGCTGACTGAGGCTGTGATCATAATTAAGCCAGGAGATGGCTGCAGAGAGTAACAAAGATACAAATTCCCTCCTTTTAAACACTGTTCTAAATGTAAACTTGTAAAGCTAATCGTAACAAAGATGTTTTAATGATTTTGTTTACTCTTACTAAAGGATTGGTGGGGATAATTGAAGTATCTTTAGTGTCATTGATAACTAAGTAGTGAAACATTGTATGGAACGAGATTAGACATGGCACTCGAGGGAAAATACATAATAAAGACTTTAGGGATTTGAAATAAAAAGACTAAATGTGCATTTTTAAAAGTTTCCAAACTAAAACAAAAATGATATTAAATACCCATCCATCCATTATCTGCACCACTTATCCTCAGTAGGGTCGCTAGGGTACTGGAGCCTATCCCAGCTATCTTCAGGCAGTGGGCAGGGGAGACCCTGAACTGGTTGCCAGCCAATCGCAGGGCACACAGAGACAGACAACTCACTCGCTCATTCACACCTAGGGACAATTTGGACCGGCCAATTAACCTGACATGCATGTTTTTGGAATGTGGCAGGAATCCGAAGTGCCCGGAGGAAACCCACGCATCCCACGGGGAGATTATGCAAACTCCAGACAGGAAGGTTTGATCCCATGACCTCAAAACTGTGCTGCACATGCACTAACCACTGCGCTGCCGTTCTGCCTTAATATACAATGATAATAATGATTTTATTTGCTGGGCTAATGGGGAGGCAGAATAAGACTATCCATACTGTACTTGTCATTGCAGTCCAATAGCACTTAATGCAACCTTTAGGTCATATTCACAATGTCGTCCGATTAATTGCATATCCATGATGCATATTGTGACTGTAATCATGTCAGAAATCCCAGTTAACTTTGTAAACATGCTACTAGCATAACATGGAAGAGTAAACATCATGGTAATGATCAACCAGAATATCACGTCACTCACATCGTCACATGACTTGCTGGCATCCGTCTGTCACATCTATCATTCTCAAAATGAGTCACCACTTTCTGCACTCCACTTACTTCAAGTGCATCTTGGCCTCTCAGTGCTCCCGTCTATGTGTGCATATATGGGTGCGTTCCCGCTCAACTAATCCTCATCTCGGATGCGAGAATAACAAGAGGCTGGGATCCAAGCGAGTCCTTCTAATACCCCCGAACAGACTGACCGTCAGAGTAAGAGAGGAGGCGGGATTTGGGTAGAAGGGATGGGTTCCAGGAGACCAATCAGTGGTCATAGACTGCCACCACAAAAACATGGCACTGCAATACTTGAGTACAAATACGACAGCTAAACCTGCACTGGGAAATGGAAGGGGTATCTGACATTTTGGATTGAAGTTGGCAGCAAAGTTAAATTGATAGATTTGTCTACATTTTCATGATATGGACGGAGTCTAGGATAAACACATAATAAAGACTAAAGGGCGAAAAACAAGATAATCAAGCAATCAATTAATAAGTAGTGAAACATGGTTTGGATCAAGAAACAAGATAAAAACAAGATGCATGTCAGGATAAATGGGCGAAAGTATTTTCAAGATATTGTTTGGAGACTGGCCTAAGTTCTATGTGCATCAGAAATATCCATCCATCCATTATCTGCACCGCTTATCCTCAGTAGGGTCGCGGGGATGCTGGTGCCCATTCCAGCTATCTTCGGGCAGTGGGCAGGGGACACCCTGAACTAGTTGCCAGCAAATCGCAGGGCACACAGGGACAGACAATTCGCTCGCTTATTCACACCTATGGACAATTTGAACCGGCCAATTAACCTGCATCTTTTTGGAATGTGGGAGGAAACCGGAGTGCCCGGAGGAAACCCACGCAAGCACGGGGAGAACATGCAAACTCCACAGAGGAGGTTTGATCTCATGACCTCAGAACTGTGCCGTACACGCGGTAACCACTGCGCCGCCGTGCTGCCCATGCATCAGAAATAGTGCAATGAAAAATAGTGCAACAACATTTAGCAGCAACATAATTCCTAAATAGGAAAAGGATACCTTATTTTTCTATACTTAGGTGAGATGTACTTTTTTAGTTTTGTGAACTAGTTTATTGTGGTGATGGGGTAGTTCACCATCCATCCAGCCATTTTCTTATCCTCACTAGGATCACAGGGGGTGCTGGAGCCCATCCCAACCGTCTCCGGTAGCAGGCAGAGGACACCCTGAACTGCTTGTCAGACATTCGCACACGGACAGACAACTCACTGACTAATCCACAAATAAGGACAATTTGGACCAGCCAATAAACCTGACATGCATGTTTTTGGAATTACAAAGGAAACCCACGTAGGCACGGGGAGAACATTCAAACTCCGCAGGGGGAGGCCGCAATAGCTGGAATTGAACCCTAGACCTCCGCACAGTGGAGCTGAGCACTAACCATTCAGCTGCCATGACACTAGTTCTCCATAAATTGAGAAATATTTGCATTCAGCACCAGTATTTCAATGTAACATAGAATTCATCATGGTCATGTATATATATGTTTCAGTGGTGTAGTGGCTAGAATATTCACCTAACATGCCAAAAGTCCCCGATTCGAGACCGGGTGAAAACATATGTTGGCTTGGAGAGGGATGCGCGCCACCAGGCTGTACTTGCCCAGGAAATGGTGCCCCCTATGAGCCTAGCGATTAAGGGATCTAACCAACCATATAGATATTTTTGAATTCTTCTGGTAGATGTTAATGTGCAAAAAGGAAACCGTTTCCAAGATATAAAAAATACATGCTTTTGTTTAAAACTTGTCAGAGCCCGACAGACAGAGGACCCAGACGCGTAACGTTTTCACACAAGCTTTATTTTACGGAAATGGGGCAGCCGTGCGCGTGAACACAAACGCCAGTGATTCGGCAATCGCTGGGCGGGAGAAGTAAAACGGAGAAGTCAGGCGCGGGAAAACAGCAAGCCAGAGGCAGACGAGATCGAAACTGGACAGGACAGCCGGGATCGATACCAGATACAGGATACACTAGCAGATTCCGGACAGGACGGGACAGACGGGACAGACGGGATTGATACCAGATACTGGGGCAAAATACCGGACAGGACGTGACAGACAGGATCGATACCAGATACTGGAGCAAGATACCGGACTGGACGGGACAGATGGGATCAATACCGGGTACTGGATACACGAGCGCGATACCGGATAGGACGGGACAGACTGGATCGATCCCAGATACATAAGCCAGATACCGGACAGGACGGGACAGACGGGATCAATACCAGGTAATGGATACACAAGCACGATACTGGACAGGACAGGACGGACGGGATTGATACCAGATACACGAGAAAGATACCGGACAGGACGGGACAGACGGGATCAATACCGGGTACTGGATACACGAGCATGATACCGGATAGGCTGGGACAGACGGGATCCATACCAGATACACAAGCAAGATACTGGACAGGACAGGACAGGCGATATCAATACCGGGTACTGGATACTTGAGCACGATACCGGATAGGACGTGACAGATGGGATCCATACCAGATACACGAGCAAGATACCGGACAGGACAGGACAGGCGATATCAATACCGGGTACTGGATACACGAGCACGATACCGGACAGGACGGGACAGACGGGATTGATACCAGATACAAGTGCAAGATACCGGACAGGACGGGACAGACTTGATCGATATCGGACACTGGATACACAAGCAGGATACCGGACAGAGTCAAAGTACACGTCTTGCAAGTGCAGAGGTTTGTTGACGGACTGACCAGGAGTGAATGAGATCACTGAGTTTAAATAGGTGGAGAGCCAATCAGGCAACAAGCAGCATCTAGCGCCAAACGATTGGGCACAGATGAGGGCAATGGGTAATGGTTACAAATCTGGAAACGGGATACATTTACCAGAACAGAAATCCAATGTATCGGAGCAGTTTGTTCTCTCACAAGGAATAAATTGTGGACGAAAATACTGGTCTCGAGTCAAGATTTTTTTTTAAAAAGCAGTAGGTTATTCTTAAAAATTTGTAGCCGTTTGTTAGGGCAGAAAAACGGTAGTCTAACGCTTAAAACTACTATACTGTATCGGAGTTGATCGCTTGAAACGTGTTTGTTATTTTGGCAAGCTAAGAGATCAAATCAAACAAGCAGTGTTTGGACTTTGGCCACGCAAAGTTTTTGGACTTTCAGCAACACGTCTTTAAACGAGTCTAAAATATAGTACTTTTTTCCCCATTTCCTCCCAACATTATTATTTGATGCTATGTTGCTAACACAAGTTAAACAAGTTATGCCTGTGCTTGCTGGCAAAAAACGCACACCCAGGAAGTACCGGTTGGTCCGCTGCATAGTCCAATAATTAGGAAAGACTCACCACCAACACACATATATAATAAAATCTATTAATAGTTTTTCCCAAAACAAAAGAAAAGCACTTAAATAGCATACTGATGTAGATAGTAAAAGTATACTATAACAGATAAAATGAAAATGCAACAAAACACGTTGAAATATTAAATGGCAATCATTCAGAGCTACATTTTAAAAGTAATTAATAATAAATCATACAATAAAATGAAGAAAATAGTCAATTAAAACAATATTCAAAAATTTGATATCTAATATTATTATATGATTAATAAATGCAAATACATTGTAACATAATAATATAAAATCTATCCTGGAAGGGGGATTACCTCATGAGGGGTCCCTTTTTCTCATGTTGAGGTTTTTGAGTTTTTCCTTGCTCTCATGTAGGTTTTAGATCAGGGGATGGTGAAATAATAGTTTGTAATTTTCAATAATCTGTGGTCTGTGCAGCCCTTTGAGACTCCTTGTGATTACAAATAAACAGGACTTGACTTGACTATATAAATATGAAAATAATGAAATGATACAAGAAATGACTGATAGCCAATAAACCCAAATGTAAGAAAAAAAAAGGAATTCTCTTTTTATTCATACAATTTTTTTTTTAAATTATACAAAGATTTAGAACAGATAAAAAATGTATATAAATAATAAATAAAAAAATTATATATCTGATACTATTATAAATTTGGTAAATGTACAGTAGAAAAGGAATCTCTGCATAAAAATATTCAATTTAAACAATAAATATTAAAAAAAACTATTTTACTTGGTGAACAAGACACAAGCAGGAATGCTATGATGTCTAGTTTATTGGCAATTTAAGATTATTTTTGTTTTTTTCATATATTTATTATTATTTTTATTTATTATTATCTTCCTTTCTCCCCCCTCTTCATTCTTTTGGTTTGTTTTTTGTGTTTTGGTATTTCATAGGCTTGTATGTTTAGGGTTGCTTCTTTATGAATACTGTAGTATACTGTTTTGTGTAATTGAATATTACAAGTTGTTATTACCTATTTTTTTCTTTGCAATGGGGAGAAAAACAAAACCATGTACGATTGCCTGTAATGTTGAACGATTTTGTCAAAAAAATAAAAAAGAAATAAAAACAAGACATTGCTTAATACTTTTACTGTAAAAGACAAATTGACCGAAACAAATCACTTGAAAAACTTGGTACTCATTTTACATTATCTGAGTCTATTTTTTGTTGGATGCAACAACCTGGCATCATTATCAAAGTAACAACTAGCTGTTTACACTGTTTACTTCTGCAACACATCAAATTATATTTCATATTGACTCTCCCTTGAGCACTGAAAGACCATTACATTAAGTCCAGTCACATTTATCCGATAGGCCTTATTAAATTATAATCAGGGTTGGGTAGGGTTACTTTAACTTGATTACTTTCAATTACTTTTGGATTACTCCAATACCAAATATGCTAAGAAAAGACAAAATAAACTAAATATGAATAAAATTATCACTCACAACACGTGGTAAGCTCTCTCTCCTGGCTTTGATCTCTTCGATCTCTGGCAAAACTAACATAAAATGCGACAGAAATAAAATGAAAATAAATCCAAACAGCTTGCCAACATCATTTTTGCCGTTCCATGTAGTCCGTTACTCCCTAAGCCTGCACAAAATTTAGTCATTTTATTCATATTTAGTTTCTTTTGTCTTTTATTAGCATATTTGGTATTGGAGAAATCCAAAAGTAATTGAAAGTAATCCAATTAAAGTAACCCTACCCAACCCTGATTATAATGGAGTGAAAAGATTATACAAAGAATCAAGAGCTCACCTGGATTTTATTTGGTTTTGTTGACTTGGGTGGGGGAAAAAAATAAGAAAAGGACGAGAATTCCTACCTGTAACCGGACATTTATAAAAGAACGGAAAGTCTATCAGGAATCTGTGTCTTCCATGCTGGACCATCTGGCAGTAGTATTTCAATGCATTTCCAGCTCAATTCACTTGAACACAACCAATCAAATGCGAAGTAACACCCACCCTCAAATAAAGGAAAGGAGACTTCTTTTCTCTTGTATTTTTACACAGACTACAGTTTATTTTAGAATATAATTAACAGGAACAACTTTCGAATTAAAAACAGATAAATAGATACACAAATCTAATTTTCTTGAACTAATTCTAAGACCAAATCCAAACTTCAGCGATGTTTAGTCACATAAATCATCTTGAAGCTAAAAATATGTTTTAATTTTTTTTTTTTTCTAGCACTTTTTAGCATGTCTATGCTAAGATAAGTAAACAGGTTTCTCATGTTTTGTTTTCATGCTAAACTAGCAAACAAAGCCTCCTGGGCTTTACTTTTCAATATCTAATATAAATGGTTCAGTCTTTGTCTTACAACACTATAGGCACAGTATTTAACTCGTCTACATATTTTTTTGGGGTACTTTTACATAATCCAAAGACTTTTCTGTCATGATTACCAATGAGAATCACATGTGCCTGCTCATTTGGCGCCAACCTCTGTGGGCTCTGATTGGCTCCCTGTCCCTATTTAAACCCACTCCTGTCAATCCCCTGTTGTCAGCCCGTCTGCGAACCTTTGTGTATACAAGGCAACCCCTTTTCAACCCTGACTCCCGCCTGTCCCGTTTTTGCTCTCGTTTGTCTCCGGCTAAGACCTGTTTAGATCCTGACCACGTCTGCTCTCCTGTCCCGGCTTACGACCCTTTTTTGTTCTCGAATACGTCTACTCTCCCGTCCTGGCTTACGACTCGTTTCCGACCCCGACCACGCCTTGCTCTACCAACCAGTTTTTCCGTCCCTGACTCCGCCATCGCTCGCTACGGAAGATCCACTTCGGTGTTCGATCACAATCTGAGTACGAGAGCGACTTGCTTCCCGCGTCCAGCGAACACCAGATCGTGGCCGCAGCCCTTTCTCTTTCCTTCAATAAAACTTGTGGTAAACGTCACGCAATTGGGTCCTGTTTCTGGTCCTGACATTTTTACTGTTTATTGTGGCCTTTTTCTAGTAAAATTTGCTAGAAGAAAATGGTATATTCGATTTCAGTAAATGTTCCTAGTTCAAAAAAAATGAATGTCGTTCTAGGCTTACCCCAGTTGCAGTACATGTATTTAACTTTAAAAACGCCCTAATAAAACCTAAACCATTTTTCCATTGTACTCCTACTTCCTCAAGCTGAAATAATGTATCAGAACTGGAGCCTAAAATAAATTTTACATGACATTTATAGTCTTCAAGCTATTATACTACAGATCTCAATCTTATAGTACTCCACTAATCAACACATGGTTTCATATGGACCAAAGTAAGAAATCATTTTTACTGGAACATGTTAGCTAAACAGGTGCTAACCCCTCTCTAAAGGTGTCACCATGACAACCAAACATCAATGTAACGCCCCAGTAAAGAATCTTTTATCTTTTTTAAAAAAAAAAAAGTTATTTGCATTTCTGTTCCATTCTAGATCGTGTTCAATAGAAGCAGAACTATTGTCAGTGAGCATCGATGTGGTGGGAGGGTCTGTAAGGAGGGGACAAGGTCTTAAAGGAGAAACTGCTTAGCATGCATAGCACATAACCTAGGGTAGACGAACAAATTCTTGAATGTATGCGTTTCAGATTTGGGAGTAATTGGTTGAAATCTGTAGTGCAAGTTGGTCAACTCAGAAATAACCCTGAAATGGACATTTCCAACCAAAATAGCAACATTCTCACAGTCATCAGCACCGAATGATTTTGTAGTCACAGAGTAACTTTGCAAAGGGGCTAATGTTTATTTTGTTTATTTTTACGTTGGAAGGAATGAGTATAGAATATAACAGGCGCCAGAAACCCCAAACTTGGTGCAGATGTTTTGTTAAACGTTGCTTTTCAATACTTTTCCTGAGGTTTACTTAACTCTACTAAATTCCAATTTTTAATGTACTTTTTCTGTGTATACTTGTTGCTTACTCAACTTCATGTGTTATTTCAGGCAAGGCTGGGTTGGATTGTTTTGTGTCATGATGACTAATTTGGATCACCTGTGCCCGCTTGTTTGGCGCCAGCTGCTGCGGGCTACCTGATTGGTTCCCTGTCCTTTGTAAGCCCAGTCCTGTCACTCCGCTGTTGTCAGTCCGTCAGCGAACCTCTGTTTTCTACAAGGCAAGCACTTTGCACCCGTGTTTCCACCCGTCCGTTCCCGATCTCCCTGTTTGTCTCCGGCTATGGCCTGTTTTTGACCCCAACCACGTTTGCTCTCCCGTACCGGCTTACGACCCGTTTTTGATCCCGACCAGGTTTTTGCTTTCCTGTCCCAGCTATCGACCTGTTTTTCCGTCTAACTTCGCTACAATCTCCTGCCCCGGAAGATCCACTTCCGTATTCGGATCAAGATCCGATTGCATGAGCGGCTTGCTTCCCGCGTCCAGCAATCACCGGATCACGGGTGCTGCCCTTCCTCTTTCTATCAATAAACTTGTGGTTAACGCTATGCATTTGGGTCCTGATTCCATTATGTTCATGACAGCCACAAGTATGCTTAAAAGCAAATGAGCAAATTCCCTAAGAACTGTATTTTCAAACGACAATTTTTCAGAAGCTAGAGGTTGTTGTTTTTTTAATGGAAATTACAATTATAAAATTATAAAATTATAAAATTGAAAAGCCTTTCACAAAGGGACATTTGTGCGGAGGTTCAGGGTTCAAGTCCATCTACTGCGGCCTCCCCGTGCGGAGTTTGCATGTTCTCACCGTGCCTGCGTGGGTTTCCTTTTGGGCACTGCGGTTTCCTCCCATATTCCAAAAACATGCCTGTCAGGTATGACAGTCCAAATTTTCTCTAGGTGTGAATGAGCAAGTGAGTTGTCTGCCACTGGTGTCTCGTGCCCACTGCTCGAAGATAGCTGAAATGGGCTCCAGCATCCCCGCGACCCTACTGAGGATAAGCGGTGCAGATAATGGATGAAGAAACTAGAGGGAATTGACATTATTGTTGGCCATCTTAGCACAATGGGAACCCCAAAAACTAAAAATCTCACAAAACAGACAATAAATCGGGTAATTTGGTCTCTTTGAATTTATGTCATCCACGTGTTTGTAGCACTCGTTTTCGTTCGCACTACTCAACACAGCAACAGTCTTCGAATAGGCTGTCTTACCCTACTCCTTTTTCCATTTTCTCTGGAAATTTCGCACTCAGTCTTGACCTCACGTTGGGGTCTGCGTTGAAAAAAAAACAGGCAAGTCATGAACACCATGCTTTGACACCTCGTTCACGATACAAACACTGCAGCAGAATTAAAACGTTGGAACCGAAAGGGATTACGAAAAGCACACGACTCACTGTTTCTGTTGTGATGTCAGCGCAGTTAGTTCATCGCATCGCTCCAAAAAAATCGCAAGAAATGGACCGTACAGAAGTACTTGTAGTAATGCGTTCGAGGTGGTAAGCTAAGAAGGTCAGCATGGCATGTTTGTGAGAGGGTTGTGTTGAGGTGTGACATTGAGCTGTGGGATAGAGGAGGATTGAGACGAGCATAATCCCTCACACATGACCACAAAACACACTCATTTGTGGCTCACACACATACAGACAAGTGTAAACTTTTCTTTTATCCTCACTGTTAAATGTGAAACTGGAGTGCCATGTCCAATTTTGTTGTCACAATATGTTCAACCCATTTTTCTAACAATGACAATAAAGGTATATTCCATTTTATTCTATTCTATTCTATTCTATTCTATTCTATTCTATTCTCATCTCATCTCATCTCATCTCATCTCATTCGCTGCACCGCTTATCCTCAGTAGGGTCGCGGGGGTGCTGGAGCCCATCCCAGCAATCATCGGGCAGTGGGCAGGGGACACCCTGAACTGGTTTCCAGCCAATCGCAGGGCACACGGGGACAGACAACTCACTCGCTCAGTCACACGTAGGGACAATTTGGACCGGCCAATAAACCTGACATGCATGTTTTTGGAATGTGGGAATAAACCGGAGTGCCCGGAGGAAACCCACGCAAGCATGAGGAGAACATACAAACTCCGCACAGTAAGGCCGGGAGCTGGATTTGAACCCACGCAGGAGGTTCCCACGACCTCAGAACTGTGCCGCACACGCGCTAACTACTGCGCCGCCGTGCTAACCTATTCTATTCTATTCTATTCTAAACTGCGTCTAATGAACTCCTGTGTGACATCCTACTGAAGTAAACTTCTCAATTAAGGACAATCTACTGTAGGGGCGTCAAACTCAATTGCGCAAAGGGCCAAAACTCAAACAAATTTCGTCGTGGACAGGCCCAAGTCTGAGGCCCTAAGCAAAATTAGATTTGGGGCCCCTATTACTTGATAATTTGCATACCTACTAGAACTCATTCCATGTTCCACTCCAGGGGTGGGCAACTATATGGAGTCAGGGACCGCATGTGACATGTTATACTCCATTTTAAATAGATAAGTTTCATCAAATTGGTTTTGAAACAAACACAATTAGAGCACAATAGTGTAAAAGGTCCCTGTTTTAAGCACTTCATTTGTTGTGTACCTCTAAATGAGGGGTGTCAAACACATTTTAACTCAGAGGACACACGATAGAACAAATATTCTGTCGGGGGCCGGACTAGTAGATTAAAGAGGAAGAAAAAGAGAGATAAAGAAATAAGAGAAAGAGGGAGGGAAAAGGAGAGAGGGCGGGACAAAGAAAGAAAAAAAGGGAGCGAGGGAGAGAGCGTGAGAAACAAAAGAGATAAAAAGAGAAGTTGTGAGAGAGGGGAAAGAAAGTAGAGGAAGAAAGAAATACAAAGAGAAATAGAAAGACAGAAGGAGAGAAAAGAGAAAAGAAAACGCGAAGGGTAGGAAAAGAGAAAGAGAAAAGGTAAAAAGGAAGTTAGAGCAAATGAAGTTAAAAAGACGCAGAGCGTGAAAGAGACAGAGAGTGGGAGAAAAGGGGTGGAAGAGAGAGAGAGAGAGAGAGAGAGAGAGAGAGAGAGAGAGAGAGAGAGAGAGAGAGAGAGAGAGAGAGAGAGAGAGAGAGAGAGAGAGAGAGAGAGAGAAATACAAGTACAGTGTCTTTGTGAGAGGAACCTGGCTTTGGCAACATCAAGTTGACATATTTCAACCTGCAGCTTTTTTCTCTCTTGCGCTTCTCTGAGTGTTTTCTCCCCGGCCAGATTCAATCCCTTAGCGGGCCTGATCTGGCCCGCGGGTCGCCTGTTTGACAACTATGCTTTAGAGGAATTACTTAGTTATTTTTAGTTTTTTTTTATAGTATTTCTGAAGTCGGATTTTTATTGAAGTTCTGTAGTTCTTTTGTAGTGTTCCTATAGTTTATTTTTTTGGACCATTTTTCTAGTACTTTTAAGTAATTTTGATGTAGTATTTCCATAGTTGTAGTTTTAGTATTTCTGTAGTACTTTTGTTGTGTTTCAAAAGTAGATTTTCTTATTGTATATCTGTAGTATTTTCGTGGTATTTTTGTATTATTACAGCAGTTTTATGATTATGGTATTTTTGTAGTATGACTGCAGTATTATTTCTTTTAGTATTTTTGTACTATCTCTGTATTATTTTCTAATATTTCCATATAAGAATGTTATATATCTGTAGTATTGTTGTAGTATTTTTGGAGTACAGTGTTACTGTGGTTTTATTTTGTAGTATTTTTGTGATATTTCCATTGGAGAATTTTTGTAGTATCGCTATAGGTGTAATTTGCAGTATTTCTGTTGTAAACCCCTGGTGGTAGTATTTTTGTAGTAATATTTCTCTAGTATTTTTTTAGATTATAGTATTTATATGTTTTAGTATTTCAGTAGAAGTATAATTGATGTATTTCCAAAGCAGTATTTTAATAGTATTTTTGTAGAATTTTTGTAGTATTTCCATAGTAGTTTTTTTGTCATATTTCTTTAGTATTTTGTAATATGACTGTAGTTTTTTGTTGTATTTTAGGAGTAAGTAATTCTGTAGTATTATTTTGTAATAACAGTAGTCACAGTAGTAGTATTTTTGTAGTAATTCTATACTATTTTTTTCATTTTCATCTATTAAATCAAAACAATATATGAGGTCCCTGTTTTAAGTACTATATTTGATATTTAGTTTTGTAGTTATTGTGTAGTGTTTGTGTTGTATTTCTGGAGAAGTATTTTTGAGTGGACACACAAAATGACGTAGGGGACAATGTTGACACTAAAATAGTTTACCACTCATGGGGCCCCCCTAGTGGTTGCAGGGCCCTAAGCAGCCGCTTTGCTCGCTTATGACTTGGGCCAACGACCGGGGCCGAACTGGATACATATTTATTGAATACAACTAAAACTTGAGTTTAATAAAAAAAATATTCCAGAATAAACAAACTTAAACATTAAATAACTTAAAAACGTTGCTCTGTATAAACATTTCTCCTGTCAAAACAATACAAATTCAAAATGTGGAAAAAAATGGAAATATAAACGAAATTTGTGCTTTTCAATTGGGGAATTTTGCTTTGGTGAAAAACATTTGCTGGGTCCTCATATTCCTTTTTATCTCTTTAACTTTCTGTTTTACATTAAATTCCTCAATTATGGCCACATTAGCTCCACAAAAAAGGCACAAGGGTTTACCGGCAATGCCAGTTAACAAATATTGAGCTTCTCCTTAGTTTTGAAAGGCTCTGTTTTCCGACTCAACTATTTTCTCGGCTATTACAAAGTATTACCATCCGCCTAATCCACAGCGACAGAAACGTCACCCTGCTTTTCTCCGTTTAGCCTTCCGTTACATCGTGATAGATAAATGTTTGTCCCTGGACGTTACGTGTCTGCTTCCTGACACTAAAGACTCACTATTAATGCACAGGATACAGTCAACTCGCTTGATGCGGCAACATTTTCGGGAAGTCTTGTGGCGACAGCAGATGCGCTGCACTGTGGGATCTGTAGTTTAAGAGTTATCAGCGTTTTATAGATCCAGGACATCATACTAGATGTATATAAAATGATTTCATTCAATAATTGTACACCGGGCGGGATGTGGCTCGCAGGCCGTGAGTTTGACACCCAAGCTCTACTAAACAACCTACTACTTTACATAGGGCAGGGCAGATCAATCCAAATATTATCAATAGGTAGGCAAGTACTTGGATCGGATAGATACTGTTGTCCTGAGATCGATATTTCATTCCTCCATAGATTTCCTCAAAGCGTCGCTTTTCTATGTAAACGACAGAGGCAAGGAGGAAGCACAGCACAGAGCTGACTTTTTTTCCAACCACAGAAAAGGGAAATGCCAGGTGTACCTTGTATGGTAAGGTGGTCTGCTACTGTGACATCACCACAAATTTACATCAACATATAAAAGCCTTGTTACTGTTCCTAAAAAAATGTGGTTGTCACTTTGGCAACTGAGTCAAAGGGAGACAGTTGACCATTTATTTGCATTACAGCCTTTTTTATTCTGTAATGGGAAGTATTTTAGTTCTCTAGATCAGTGTTGCAAAGTATTTTTTTTACATTGCTGCTTTTTGATCTGAATCTCTAGGTGCTTGTTCTGAACTAGTTGTATCAGAAATATTTATTTTCATTTGTTTATACTGTTTTTATACTTTGCAATGGAATTATTTAATAAAGATGTAAACATTTATAGTGCCTAATCTTTTTGCTGTGTTGATATTAATTCTAAAATAATTCAAGGGAAGCAGAGTTAAATTATTTAATAATCATGACATTTCCAAGCATTGGTATCGATTGATACTACCAAGGTTACTTGTATGAGATCGATACCAAAATTCCTAGTATTGCCCACCCCCAACTTTACATACTGTACCTACGACATACCAGACAACATGCTAGCTAACATTCTTCTGGTGAAAACACACACACAACTTATTAGTCTACTAGAATACATATGTTGTACATGCCATAACTTAAGTCCACCCCTCAAAATTAGGTCATTTTAAAAGTTAAATCAAATTCAATTTATTTTTAACAATTTTTCCGCCACAAGCATTTGGGAGTGTAGCCAAATTATTTTGTCTTCATGTTAATAAAAAAAGTAAATATAATCTATCTAAATATATCCTAAAAACACACTCTAAAGCGCAGGTGTCAAACAGGCGGCCCGCAGGCCAGATCAGGCCTGCTAAGGGATTTAATCTGGCCCGCGAGACAACACTCAGAGAAGCGCAAGAGAAAAACAAGCTGCAGGTTGAAATATGTCAAGTTGATGTTGCCAAATCCAGGTGCCTCTCACAAAGACACTGTACTTGTATTTCTCTCTCTCTCTCTCACCCCTTTTCTCCCACTCTCTTTCACTCTCATTGTCTCTCTTTTTCTCTTCCTTTGTTGCTCTTTGTCTGTTTTGTCTTTTTAACTTTTTTGTTCTAGTTTCCATTTTTCCTTTTTTCTCTTTTCTCTTTCTCTCTTCCTACCCTTTGCACTTTCTTTTCTCTTTTCTTCCTTCAGTCTTTCTATTTCTCTTTGAATTTCTTTCTTCCTCTCCCTTTCTTTCCCCCTCTCTCCTGACTTTTATTTCTCACGCTCTCTCCCTCTCTCTCTTTTTCTTTCCTTGTCCCGTCCTCTCTTCTTTTCCCTCCCTCTTTCTCTTATTTCTTTCTCTCTTTTTCTTTCTCTTTAATCTACTGGTTCGGCCCCCGAGGGAATGTTTGTTCTATCGTGTGGCCCCCGAGTTAAAATGAATTTGACACCCCTGCTCTAAAGACTGAAGCGTCAATGCAAAAACCCTTTAGTGACCCCATGCGGCAAGAAAGCGCAGTCGACAGCATTCATGGCGTTTTTTGAGTTGCTATAGCAACAGTCCTGGTCGCGAAGAAAAAGGGCGAGAGGATTATTTACGAGCAAGATGGAGGATTTAAAAGGGGTTTTATTGCACCCTGTAAAATAAATAAGCAGCATGATGTCACACCGATAGAATGGCTCTACTGCCTATGCTTTGATGTCTTTAGGTAAGGGGTGTTGAATGGATAAAAAGGACTAAATAAGGACCGATCAGATGTTGTAAAACTTGAAAATTACACAGATAGTAAACCTACTGAAAAGCTAACATCTATCCATCAATTATCTGCATTGCTTATCCTCAGTAGGGTCACGGGGGTGCTGGAGCCCATCCCAGCTATTTTTGGACAGTGGGAAGGTTGCACTCAGTAACAGACAACTCACTTGCTCTTTTACACCTAGGGACAATAAAGAGCAGGTAATTAACCTGTCATGCATGTTTTTGAAACGAGGAAGGAAACCGGCGTGCCTGGAGGAAACCCACACAAGCATGGGGAGAACATGCAAACTCCGCACAGGACAGTTTGATCCCATGACCTCAGAACTGTGCCGCACACAGCTAACCACTGCGCTGCCTTGCTGCCCGAAAACCTAACATATATATCCCAATTTGAACAGATAAGTAAAGAAATGGTTTTTGTCCGTCAGTAATCTTCAATTTTCAACAACAAAAGACAAAATTCTTTGATTAAAAAAAAAAAATCCCCAAAACTTAAATAAAAGAAGCCCACATAATTCAAGCACAATCAGTAAGCTATATTTTGGAAAATGTGCACTAAAATCTCTTCAAAAGAAAAAAAAAAAGGAAAGGGCACAGAGAATTAAGGTACAGTGAAAACAATTCCTGGTGTAAGACACAAATATGAATCAATTTCATCTCGGGGGCTGGAGAAAACCTTCTTGGGGTCTAGATGTGGCCCGCGGGCCATGAGTTGGATATATAAGTGCTTTAGAATCAATGAAATGATTATAAATGTAATTTATATATTCCCCCACAAGCCCTGCTCCTAAAAATAATTATTTCTACAAGGAGGGAATGACAACACTCCAGCATAACTCTATAAACTTTTTTTAAAAATACTCATGGAGTACATGTTTGGCGCATATTGATGGACTTCATGACTGACAGGAAACCTGTATAATTTTCTTGTATTTTATACAATTATTTTCAAAAAATTCAGACCATTATATTCTTATAGCAGACAAGAGTCGAAATGATTTCGTTTATTAAAGCTTTACGGACTTTGGTACTTTTTGACTCGCTGCCGCCATCTCCAGGCTTCAAAGTCATGATTGCAGGCTTAAGTCAGCCCGTTCATTATGTGCCTGCAAGTACGTGAATTTCTTAATTGCACTTTTTCATATTTCTTAGAGTTTGGATTGGTGCTTGGACCCTACTTAAAACAGGCCTTTTCTTACTTTCACCATTTCCATGCTACACTACTAAATAAAAAAAACGAGAAAACACTGGGACGAGTATGAAGTCACTCTTCACCACTACCCACAGCCCCGATTCTTCGAACCTTAGGTTTTCTGCCCCAATAAGGTATGATAATTGAACGATAGATGCAATGGAAAATAAAGTATAAGGGCTCTTTGAACTCAGTTGGGAATTGTTAGAACATGTTCAATAGAGGACACCTCAAACGTCATTTTTTTGGGCCATTGGTCCAATCCAATGATTGCTGTGTATCACTGATTTTGAACATACGGCACAATCACCGGCAAAAAGACCAATATTAGTAGAAATTTCGCAAAAACAATCAAGTATTTGGAGCGTCGAGTACAGAGGCGTAATCGAGTAATTGAAACGGCAATTAGAATTAGACTTGCAGTCCCGGTAAGAATGTTTGGCACAAATAATGGAATCAAAACGTGTGAAGTTGCCCGTTTGCAACGATAGGATAGGTGGAGAAGGTTTCACAGCCATTAAAGCAGTGGTTCTCAACCAGTGTTGGGCACGTACTTTAAAAAAGTATTTTTTTATATTGTAGTTACTCACTACTTATTCAAATTCAAAGTGTTTATTGTCATATGCACAGTTAGGAACCATGTTTCACTGCACAATGAAATTCTTACTTTGGTGTCCACACGGTTACCAGCGTAAAAGTGGAAACTACTAAACTATATCCATGTCCACATAAAAGAATATTACCAATGTTAAAAAGATAAAAATACAAGATTATCTCAAAATGAGTTAAGGCAGTAAAGATAAAACACAGTTGAAAGTGACTGTAGTGTCACGAATGGAACAAGCAGTGGACCCGAATGCGTAACATTTCACACATTGAGGGATCGGAGAAGTCAGAGCCAGAGGAAAAAACAACAGCGATCTGGTGCTCGATGGGCAGGAGGAGCAGGAATCCCTCGCGAACGAAGCGTGGTCCGGGATCGGAAGCAAGTCGGGCAGCCGGGACGGAAGATGGGGCGTGGTCGGACATCAGAACAAGTCAGGTAACCGGAGACAGTCGCGAAGCCAGGGACAGACGAGCAGGATACAGGTACAGGTCGGGAACAGAACAGGAGCCAGAGTCAAAATTGCTTGCCTTGCATGTATGAAGGTTCGCTCACGGACTGACCAGGAGCGAACGAGAATGATGTGCTTAAATAGGAGGAGGACTAATTAGAGAACGATTGGCAGCTGGGGCTGAAGGACTGAGCACAGGTGAAGGCAATTCATGACATGTTGTGCATTCTTCAATCAGAAGCTGTAGCGGATCAGACAGACAAGGACCACAATTGTGTCATGTTTAGAAAGTTTATTTAGGGATGGGGGAAATGGGAGAGAGGGTCTTGGAGTGAAGAGAAATCTTGAAGTGGAGATTTGGGACTACCTTTAATGAAGATGGCTTGAAAGATGGAACAAAGAGGAAACTGGGCAACAAAGTTGCGCAGACAAACAGGTTCCGGCTGTAGCCTTTGAAGACGATCAGACAAAGGTAGGCTGTAAGCCAGGGCTTTGAATACAGAGCTTGATTGGCAGGGAATTCAGAACAGCTGGCGGTAAACGAGAACAGACAGGTGGAACAGATCAGGGTGCAGTGACAGAGCAGGAAGGTGATTGGTGCTGGTTACCGGTAGAGAGAGAGAGTTCATAACAATAAGCCACCCCCTTAAAACTGCTTTAATATAGCCAGATACTTTAAGAAATTCTAAATAATAGATAAGCGTGAACCTAAACAACGATCATTATCTAATTACGTAGATAATAAAGACTAACATGCAGGTAAAAACCTAAAAATGTAACATGTTTAAACCATTTTCAGTACCTTCAAGCAGCACTTCAATGGCACACCATTTTTGTACTTTGTACAATCGTTTCCTTCTTCAACTCGATCGATGTTGTCATTGTTTTCACGTTTCTTTCCCCTTATCACTAACTTTCTTGTGACCCAATAATATGGGCAGAAAAATGAAAGAAAACCTATAAAATCCCAATCAAATGAGATGTGATTCCTCTTAAACAAATTTGGAAGGGTCACGATTGACTGAACAGGACGAGATCAAGCAGGGCATCAACGTCATCTACTCTTCAGGAGCGTAATGGACCTTTTGATCTTTTCCTCATCTCATTGTTTTGCGAAGGCCCGAAACCCACTGGAAATGGGTCCGCAACCCACTTTTGGGTCCCGAAGCACCAGCTGGGAAACACTGTTTTAAAGGGACACTAATATTTGACCACTAGATGTCGCTGTATGGTGTAGTTCAACCGAAAACCAGAGCAAGGATGAAAGCACACAACAAAAACTCAAAGTGACCATTTTCCTTGTCATTTTGTTTGCCCTACCTTTCACATTTTAAGGGTACCTAAATCATATCAAATACTACAAAATTGTGTCTTTTATCTTCCAAAAAATGAGATATTTTTAAAGAAATACCTTCATATCCCAACATAATATTTTTGCATTAATATTAAATGCATTAGAATTTTCATTATTTAAATTGCTAACAACATAGTGAACATTGTTTACAACAAGATAGGACATGACACTCCAAGATAAACACAGAACCAAAAACTAAAAGACAAAAATAGGATAAGGAGTGTAAGGATAAATAGAAAAAAATATTTACAAGGTCGTGTTGACTGGTCAAGATTTTAAGTGCACCGTAACAATAATGCAATAAAAAAATAGTTTTAGTAGTTTAGTGCTTAATTGTTTCTTACTTTTTCCATTGCATTTCCTATTGCGGTCTTTGTTTCCGGTTTGATTTTGTTTGGACATGTCAATTGTTTTGTGGCCTTTGGTTGTTTGTTACTTTGTTCCTTGTTTTGTTATTAAATACCCTCCAGTTCTTGCTTCACTTGGGTTAACCCCGCAAAACCCAATAGTGCGATCATATCTATCTATCTATTTATCACCAACAAAATTCATCATTATTTAAGGGCCAAGAACTGACCAGGACCAATACCTGGTATCAGTATTTATCTTTCCCTAATTAAATGACGCTAAAAATAAAATATTCGAGCCAACGATATTATTCATAGAGGATGCCTACAAGAGGCAAAAATATATACATATCTTGTCTATGTGTATTCACATTTAAATTATTGACTCTTATTTGGGGGATATATTGCTGCTAATGTCATTGGACTGTTATTCTGATGCACCTACAACTTAGCCCAGTCTCCAAACACCATTTTGTAAATAGTTGCCTATTTATCCTGACATTCCTTTTTATCGCATTTTTTTCTCTTTTAAGTATTTCGTGAAATGTTTATCCTGGATTGCCAGGTTTAGTCTCGATGTAAACCACGTTCGTCACGAACAAAACAAAGGGTAGATCCAATCGGGTAACGTTTCTGACAAGTTTATTGAGATATAGAGGAAAGGCAGCGCCCGCGATCCGGTGCTCAAATGCGAAAGTGGATATTTCGGAGCAGGAGATCGTAGTGTAGTAAACGGAAAAACTGGTTGGTATACGGACAGGAGAGCAGAACGTAGTCGGGTCAAAAAACGAGTCTTTAGCCGGGACGGGAGATCAAAACGTAGTCGGGGTCAGCAGCCGTAGACAAACGGGGGAATCAGGAACGGACGGGTGGAAACCGGGTGAAAAAGCGGGACCGTCGGGAGTCAGAGTCAAAATGTTTGCCTTATAGAAACAGGTTTGCTGACGAACTGACCACAGGCTAGTTAAAGGAGTGAGCTTAAGTAAGACGGAGAACCAATAAGGTAGGCAGCAGCAGCTGGCGCCAAACGAACGGGCACAGGGGAATGTAATCAGTCATCATGACAACGTTGCTATCAATGACAATAAAGATAATTATTTAATGTCTAAACCAGGGGTGGCGAACACGCGGGTCTAGAGCCGCACGCAGCTCTTGGCCAATAAGAATGCGGCCCTTTGCCTCATCATGTTTTCTATATACTGTGGCTCTTTGCCTTGTTTCATGTTTAGTTTTTTTTGTGTGTATTGAGGATGGACACTTACCTTGAAATCAACACAAGAACAATACTTGTTGTATTGTAAGGAGAGGAGTGTGTTATGTGAAATAATGTTTTTGATTGTGTGTGTTTGTGTGTGTCCGTCTGTCATGGCAGGTCAGTGCGTGGTGTGGCTCTTTGACTCTCACAGTTAAAAAATTTGCCTCTTTGTGTCAAACTTGTTCGCCACCCTTGGTCTAAATAATCTAAAAAAACATAAACTCCAAATATAACATGCATGTCATGTTCACCTTTGTTAAGTAAAATACTCAATTACCACGTCTCCCTAATATAGAGACCCCCAAACTGGTTCTCAGAATAAAAAACGCACATTTACGCAAGCACACTGGCAATGTGCCATTGTCTCTTTTGTGTACCATCCATTTGATTTGCATCGCATACAAACACTCGGACACTCTACAGAGACTCTTCAAGTGCTGTTTATAAAGCTTTAATGGTCATAAAAATACTGTTTCTTTACATTATGTACAATGAGCAGCTATATGGAGGTATCGATATCGGAATGATGTGTATGGAGCTAATGAAGGATTTAAGGCAAAATGGCTGTTAGGTCTATGCAGGGCTTATGTGTGGTGACGGTTGCCACGGAGATGATGACACAATGCTCTCTAGGCAGACCATTTTAAAAGGCACGCTAGCTTGACAAAGTGACAACACCAGAAAAGGCAACAAGTGTCAGAGACACGCTAAGGACGATACGGTTGGAATATCACGTGCAAAAGGCAGAATGTAAGAAGATTATTGTAAAAAAGAAGAAACTGCATGCGAAGAAATTGTAACATACATGAGTCAAGTGATAGTAGAAAACATGTGATTATACAAGCGTAGTTGAAATATTAAAGCCCCTTGATGTAAAATGTGACCACTAGATGGCACTGTATTGTTTAATGCAAACAAAAAGCAGTGCCAAAGAGCACAGCGTAGCAGTAAGTAGCCAGACAAACATGGCAGCGAACTTAAGAAGGGATTCCACTATGTAAAAAATATACAAATTTCTTCACATAAAATATATGATAATTCAGGTATTTTTGACTATTATTCAAATCAATGTTTTATTTTTTATCGAATGACAGACTTTTGTACCACTAGAAGGCACAAAATATTGTCACAGTCCCTTTAAGAGTCTAAACTTAAAATTAAAGTGGAAAAATGCAGAACATTTTACAAGAGTAGGTGAAATATCAGGATAACCTTGCAGGAATAATTACGTATGAAAAACAAATCAAAATTGCAAGTTTGCATGATAAATGTATATATTTTTTAACAGTAAGAATAAAACCTGATATTTTGCAAAAGTGACCAGAATAGCATTTAAGGAAAAAAAGACAGTAATGTCTCAATTTACAAAAGTTGATAAGTTAACAATACAAATGGTACAGTAGTAGTTCAATAAAAATGTAAATTTTGACAAAATGATAGTACCAGAAAGTGTAACTTATATGTGAAACACAATATTGTATTGCTACCTGAAAAAATTTATGAACATGAACGTTCTATTTTCGAGTATTACTTCGGTCCAAATTTCACACACATTCCTGAACACAGAGTGTTTATTTAGACATAATATATCCATCCATCCATTATCTGCACCGCTTATCCTCAGTAGGGTCGCGGGGGTGCTGGAGCCCATCCCAGCTATCTTCGGGCAGTGGGCAGGGGACACCCGAAACTGGTTGCCAGCCAGTCTAGACATAATATAATTTTATTCTATTATATGTATATGTTTCTATCTATTTCCGTACATGTAAAAATAAAAAGCATTCTTTGGTAGACGAAACGAAAAGCGAATCCAGACCGTTTTGGGAATTCACTATCTTAAAGTGCAACTTTTTTCTTGTAGTATTACGAATTTTTTCTCTGAAAAAAAAAAATCATAATGACATCCTAACACTCATCTGTACATAGCCTGAACCACATAACATGCAATAAATGATGCACTCACATCTGCCTGGAATTTTATCAACATCATTATCAATGACCAGTTTAGCTAACTTCTTGACCAGATGAGTTTTAGCTACTTCACACACACTATTATTTGTAAAACAACCTGGTGCTACATTCACAGTCAAATTTCACCCCACACACACCCACAACATGATATTAACAAAAAGAACACAAAATCAAACATCACATCGTACAGTTCCTTAAATGCTGAGTTAGCATTAGCGTCGTTGTGTAGCATGCTTTCCCCAAAACAATATGGAGGCGTCCTTGAAACACTAATAACAACTAGTTCCGCACTTTGCAAAACGCATTACGTTTTTGTCTACATCTTCGCGGCTCAACTCGACTGTAAGTTTATCGTCCACGTGGTAGCCATGTAGCCTGCTAGATTTTAAAATAAAATAAAATAAAAGGAAGACGTCGGTATAAGGCGAAGCTTTTTTGCCACAGAAAGTAATCTCAAATGTTCTGTCGAATCAAAAATAGAAACAAAATTGAAAACTGGGGTACATAATAGCTTGGTGATTTACGTTTGAACGGTATTTGAAATGCAGCAATTCATTTAAAAGTGATTAATTTTCACGGTTGTCATGGCGCCCAATTGGCCCTGCCCATGTGGCGGCAGCTGCGGCTCGTTGACAGATTGGCTTCCCTTCTATTTAACCTTAGTGGTCTCACTCACCCTTTGTCAGTCCGTCAACGAACCTCTGCACCCTCAAGACGTGGGTTTTGACTCTGTCCGGTTTCCTGCCTGCGTTTCCTGTCCTGTATTTTCCCCGTCTATTTTTGTCCTGTTTATTATTATCTCCAGTTTTTGTTCCCGTCTAGTTTGTCCTGTTTAATTTCGATATCCTGCATTGATATCAATCCTGTCTGTCCCGTCCCGTCCTTTATCAACCCCATCTGTCCGATATCTGCTCAGGCAAATGGTATTGATCTCGTCCGCTTCCTGTCATTCCACGCCAGACTGCTGCCTAACGTGCATGACTCTCCATTTCCCGTGAAATAAAAGGCTTGTGTTAGAAACGTCACACATTTGGGTCCTGATCCTGTTCCGGTTCATGACATTAATGATGAAATGATTGAATAAATGGCCTACATGTTGCTTTGTGTAGCAGAATATTGAAATAAATTGAGGGTGATGGTCTTAAAATTTGATGCAGCTTTTGAATTATGGATACTTTACTATGATTCATTAAGAGGTTACAAAATCCATGTTGATTGTAACTAAGTAGTGTACGTTCTTTAGCGTCATCTGTTTATAGATTAGTTTCACGTGAAAGCTTCTGAATGCTCACTTGATTTGCACATGAAACATACATGAAACATTATTTGCATATCAAAAGCTCTTTGAGATAATAACATTTGTTCGCCTAATGCAAAATAAGACTGCCTGCTAATAAGATGCTTGAAAGGACAGATACAGCTTTGTCAAAGCTACAATATAAGAAAAAAACACTGTCATGTATTTGCATCTTTAAGAAAAACAAATGTATGGAGTATTTCAAAGGATAATCTGTTGTCTAGTGTCTCAACTAATGCCCTAGGAGGAACAAAAAAACATCAAAACCGTACAAATTTAAAGACCAGTTTAATCGATTTGTGTTAGTTAGATGTGATTACATTGATGTGTAAGTGGTCACCTTCAAATTGTCTAAATTTTCAAATGAATTCTTTGAAAGAACAGCTATTAGCAGCCAGATTTGTCATATTCACTTCATGTCAAGAACCGGAAAAGGAGGAGAACCCAACTGCGTGACGTTTCTCACGCAAGCTTTATTTTTACGGGAAATGAGGCAGTCATGCACGTTAAACCAAACGCCAGTGATTCGTTGGGCGAAAGAAGTAAGGCAGCAGTCTGGTGTTGAATGACAGGAAGCCAGAGGCTGACGAAATCGATACCAATTGTACGAGCAAAAATCAGACAGATGGGTTCGATACTGGACAGGACGGGACAGACAGAATTGATAACAGAAATAGGAGACTGGAGACAGATATCAGACAGGACGAGAATGACGGGCACGAAACCAGACACTGGAGACCGGAGACCGAAATCAAAACAGGACGAAACAGACGGGATAGCTACCGGACAGGATACACAAACGGGATACCGGACAGAGTCAAAACCCACGTCTTGCGGGTGCAAAGGTTCATTGACGGACTGACAAAGGGTGAGTGAGAGTACTGAGCTTAAATAGAAGGGAAGCCAATCTGTCAACGAGCCGCAGCTGGCGCCAATTGGGCGCCATGCCAAACGTGACAGTTCAATCGTGACAGTAAAGTTGTTCTCTGAAGTTATTATAAGTATTTATTTGTCTAAGTATTATGTAAGAAATTACAAAAACAAAGTCCAGAATTTTGAAATTATCGTCCCTTAATTTAGTACCTAACACGTTGAAACATAGTTAATTCAAAATAAAATAAAAATTGAGCGCAAAATAACTGACAGAGAAGAAAATATGAACATTTATTTGTTTAATTTTATCAAAAGTCTTAATCTTAGTCAATATAGTCATTTCTAAAAATGTGGGGTGTTATTAGCTCCTCCAAAATGTGATTTGATAAAGATTTTACTGCGTGGGTTGCACAACAATTTAAGGACAGTTGAAATGAAACGTTTACGGATTCATTTTAGTTTGTCTCAGTAAGATTCCGATTAATCTTATAATTAATGACTGGATTCAAATGGCAACACTCTAATGCCGTTTTTTACCGTAACTTACTGTAAAAGTTTAATTACCCTGTAAGATAGGACCTTTCCATAAATGACAATTGCACACATATGTATTTGTATTTTAAAGGGTTAGGATCTGGTTCTGTTGGCTTGATGAGACCTTATCTTTTGAATGAAAAATTATTTTCTGGTTCAAATGTTTTTGGTATCACGCCTAAGTGTCAGATGTTCTGTTTTGCCTCCCATAAAAACTTTGGTTAGTTTCAGTGGTGAAAATGCTTCTGTTTGACAAGTACAAGGGGAAATATAAAGACACCGGATGTAACAAGGACAACTTGCAATTATTTACTTGCTCGATTGCGTTTTATTTCCAGGTGGGCTTGGCGCTCCTGTTGGGCGTTCCCACTTCCCGAGACAGTGCAGGGGGTGTCTGGCTTCGGTGGGCGCTTCGACTGCTCCCCTTGAGACTTTGAACCCGCCGCAGACCCGTGCGGTCCTCACCGCCAGAGACGGCAAATGCCACTTTGTTCTGCTTGACGGAAGCGTGCCGAGTCAGACCGATAGAGACGTGAGACTGCGTTGACAGGCTCGGAGATTCTCTCTTGGTCCGGGAAGACGACGCAACTGTGTTCCGGGCAAAGCTGGGGACTTCGCGGGAACTCTTTGAGGCCGGTGCCTGTGAGCTGCCGCTGTCAGAGGAGGGGCCGCCAGGGACTTGTGTCTGTAAGAGAGTCCTCATGGTTGAGCGGCACATCTTTTCCTCGGGCGCCGGTTTGGGCAGGTTCCTCAAGGGTTTGGCACTGGGCTTATTGATGGATGAAGTCCTCTTCAAGTTACTGGAATCACACGCACACCTTGAGGTGTTTGCATGGTAGATGTCACCAGCCCCTCTCTGGACTTTGGATTCATCCCGAGGTAGGCTTGAGTGTCTGAAAGGTCCCAGGGTCTTATCGCTGCGTCTTCTCGGCGGTGTGCTTTGGTCGCGGGGGAGACGAGGTTCCGGAGTGGTGGGTTCCTTCTTTTTGCTCCCTGCCCTGGTCGCACGGCTAATAGGGACCACTTTCCGCAAGTTCTGGCTTTCGCTACTAGTTAGTGTCCGCACCCCACTGGTATTACTGCATGTGCCCACACTTGGACCATCACTTTTGACCTTTCCTTTTACTTTTTTGTCATTCTTCGCAAGAACCGTGTAAAAGCTTTCATTTTCCCACTGTTCCGGCAGGGCAGAAGCGGCGTCCACTGTTTTTGGGACTGACAAATCCTTAGATGGAACAGAGTCCAAATCGGCAGATGCAGAACTTAATTCACCAGGGTTGGTAATGTCTTGGTCACTTAATCCAGTGATAAGTTCGTCTTTTGAAAGGGATGAACTCTCCACTTCGGAGACATCAAGGGTGACAGAGCAGTCGGCTTCAGTTGTGTCTGGGATGTCATACGTTGGCTTTCTATTGGACAATGTTGTGTCTAAGGGTAAGGGGGTGTCACAGGTTGTCGAGGAAACTGAATTACTTTCATCCTCTTGCTTTGAAAAATCTATTGCTGTCCCTGAACACGCATCCAGAGTCCTGGAAGGGAGTCGTCTTTTTTGTTCTAAATCTGTCACCTCCACATCACCTTGATTGACCAAGTTTGGACTCTGAAGGTGAAATGCTTGTGGACCAGGAACCAAAGTGTGCCTCTCTAAGCTTACATTTATGTGGCTACCAAACGAACGGAGCAGGCGGGAGTACCCGCCGTTGTTGTTGTTGTATTGATCCTCATCAGCGTTCTGCCCAGCAGAAGAAAACCTGGCCAGTGGACTTATGGGTTCACTCTCGGCACGAGGGGAGGTAAGCTCTCGGTTGTCGATCCAAGGGGCGGTTCTGCGCTGAAGGGTGCGGCCCGACCGCGGCAGGCTGTTGAACTTTTCTCCAAACAGCTCCATGTAGCTGTTCAGTTCCCGGTCCGCAATGGACGTCAGGGCATGGCGGTGGCGGCGGGCACTGGATGAGCGTCCTGGTGGACTGTGAGGACTCTTTGATCTACCCTGACAGAAGTCTAAGAGGCCTTCCTCGGTGAGGATTCCAACGTCGTTCTCGCTGCAGCTACGAGTGAACGCCCCGCCGCCGCTGTCCTCTTCCGACCACGCCAATCGCTTTTTCTCCAGCTCCTTCAGGCGACGCTGTCTTGCCACCTCTCTCAACTCACGCTCTGTGTTGTCCTGTCGTTTCAAAAAAACAAACAAACAAATGGGCAATGATGCTTTAAACATTTAACAAACTTCAACGTTCAGAGTCAGTGCCCGGACCTTGACCGTTTTCTTGAACTTGACACAGAAGTCATGGAAAATACGAAACCCTTCGTCCAGTTTGAAGGTTTCCTTGTCCTCACAGAAGAAGTCCACCAGCGCGTTGCCTTCTTTGCGAAGCTCCAGACGACGACGTTTCAGATCCGCCAGCGTGTTCGCAGAACTCTGAAAACATTTAGAAGTGGCTAATATCGACCATTTCTTTTCTTTTCAGTGAGACATGTAGTGACAGACCTGCAGAAAAGGCTCTAGCTGCGGTAGCAACTCAGGGTCTTCCTGCACCTTCTCCTCTAGGGTTTGTATCCGACTGTACAAGGATGAAAACTCCAGCTCTATGTTCTCAACGGAGATCCTACACGGAAGGAAAATACGCTACCTCAATATCATATGAAAACACATGCAATCTATATTTGAATACTAAAATCACAACTTGTCTTTAAAAATTACGTTTTTCATGTTTAATATAATAAATATAATTAGTTTCACCCTTAGACCAGTTTGACATGTCAGTATATTTTGACAAACAAAGTGTATAAATTACTTCAAACACATCTTATTGTAACATAATTGAATTTTTCCTTGAATGTATCAAGTGAACTTTGTGTCATAACTTAAAAATATTTCATTGCTCGACTTTACTTTGATTGTTTATGATGTTTGTAAGTTTTACCGTAAATTTGAATGTCGACATAAACATTTATTTTGGCTCTTTTGTCAGGAACAGAACAGAAACAGGACCCAATTACGTTGCGTTTCTCACAAGTTTTATTAAAGGAAAGAGGAAGGGCTGTTCGCTAGGCGCTAGGCAAACACCGGATCGTGGGCGCTCTGAACGCGGAAGCGGATCTTCCGTGGCAAGCGATGTCAGTGTCAGGGGCGGTAAACAGGTCAGTAGCCGGGACAGGAGAGCAAAAACGTGGTCAGGGTCGTAAGCGAGTCGTAAGCCAGGAAAGGAGAGTAGACGTGGTCGGATCAAAAACGGGTCGAAGCCGGGGGACAGACAGGAGCAAAAAACAGGTAGGAGTCAGGGTCGAAAAAGGCTTGCCTAGTGTTAACTGAGGTTCGCAGACGGACAGACAACAGGTGACAGAAAAGAGTGGGATTAAATAGGGACAGAGAGCCAATCAGAGTCTGAGGCAGTTGGGGCCAAAGGAGCGGGCACAGGTGATTCATACAGGTAATCATGACATCTTTAACCTTTAGCTTTTAACTATTGGATAATTTAAAGGCATTTTATACTTGACTGTACTCATTCATTTCAAAATGAAATGAATTAAAAAGAATGCTTACTATTCCAAAACCTTCCAATTACTTTCAGATAAATGTACTTACAGGACTTTTGAGTTTACTTTACCTGGCTGCACTCTGGATGTGGACCAGTTTTTCCGGGAATTTTAATAGTCCTTCGTCTTTTTTCTTCGCCTCCTACAAGAAAACTCATGTTAAGTAGTGAGGTGATATTGTTAGACTAATGATTATATGATGGAAAGTTAATCAAACCAAAACAACACCAAATATAGATAATGACTTTTGTTTGTTTGCTAAAAACCTAAATCATGTTCTTTTAACACATTAGCATCTCAAACTAAAAACTTTGCACAGCATTAAAGGTTTTCAAGATTTATCCTTGGAGTATTTACATATTTAAATTACATAGTAATTTAGGAATTACCATGGCTACAAAGTGCAGTAGGTTCATCCCCGGCTTGTTCGCTTTGGTGTCGGCCAACGAGAGTAGCGACGACAGCTTGAAACCGACCGCGTTTCCTGCGTAACCTCCCTGAATAAACATCAAGCAATGGTCAAATATGTGAATTCGTTTCATGATGCTTCACTCAAAGTGATATCTACGTACCGCATTCATGATGTTTCCCGCCTGCAGCACCAGATGCAAAATGGCGTGGAGCTCGTCGCAACACATTAACTCTGTGTTAACAAATCAACGACAAACTGAAAGATGCTAATCATGGAAAATGGTCACTTGTAAATAATAATGAACGGAATTAGGCTAAATTAGTAGCTGTCTCAAGGTTAGAAAATGAATTTAAAGTCCTAGTGTCAATAGTACTGATTTTCCAGCAGTAAACATCCTTGTTGTCGGATGAAAAGCCCTTGAAATATATTATGTCCTGTCTTTTAATGCTGTGGTTTGCAAGCATTGTAATGTTTATTTATCATAAAACTTTGCATTGGTTTAAATGTAGCAGGAATCTCACCTCACTTGTGATAGCTCTTGGTTAAATTCTTGGTCTAATCATAAAATGGCAGACAAAACGATCAAGGGAACAAAATAATAAGACTATTTTGTGGTCATTTGTCTTGGATTAAGATTGCTATGTTAGCTTTGAGAAGTAAATTATAGGAAAAATCGGAACAGTTTTTTATCTGGCGGTAACCCTGTATCTGGTTTATATAAAAAAACCTCAAGCATTGGTTGTTCAGTGGCAGAATTCTCGCTTGCCATGTGGGAGGCCCGGGTTCGATTCCCGGCCAATGCATGCATTATCATCTGCGTTTAACGATTGCTACATCAACTGTTTTAAGTAGTTTGTAATCATTTGGATGGGATCAAAATCCTTATTGAAAATATTGTTTTGTTGGTTTTTACCTTGGTGTAATTTCTGGATTCGGACCATAATTTGTATATACAAGCATTGGTTGTTTAGTGGCAGAATTCTCGCTTGCCATGTGGGAGGCCCGGGTTCGATTCCCGGCCAATGCATGCATTATCATCTGCATTTAACGATTGCTACATCAACTGTTTTAAGTAGTTTGTAATCATTTGGATGGGATCAAAATCCTTATTGAAAATATTGTTTTGTTGGTTTTTACCTTGGTGTAATTTCTGGATTCGGACCATAATTTGTATATACAAGCATTGGTTGTTCAGTGGCAGAATTCTCGCTTGCCATGTGGGAGGCCCGGGTTCGATTCCCGGCCAATGCATGCACTATCATCTGCGTTTAACGATTGCTACATCAACTGTTTTAAGTAGTTTGTAATCATTTGGATGGGATCAAAATCCTTATTGAAAATATTGTTTTGTTGGTTTTTACCTTGGTGTAATTTCTGGATTCGGACCATAATTTGTATATACAAGAATTGGTTGTTTAGTGGCAGAATTCTCGCTTGCCATGTGGGAGGCCCGGGTTCGATTCCCGGCCAATGCATGCACTATCATCTGCGTTTAACGATTGCTACATCAACTGTTTTAAGTAGTTTGTAATCATTTGGATGGGATCAAAATCCTTATTGAAAATATTGTTTTGTTGGTTTTTACCTTGGTGTAATTTCTGGATTCGGACCATAATTTGTATATACAAGCATTGGTTGTTTAGTGGCAGAATTCTCGCTTGCCATGTGGGAGGCCCGGGTTCGATTCCCGGCCAATGCATGCATTATCATCTGCGTTTAACGATTGCTACATCAACTGTTTTAAGTAGTTTGTAATCATTTGGATGGGATCAAAATCCTTATTGAAAATATTGTTTTGTTGGTTTTTACCTTGGTGTAATTTCTGGATTCGGACCATAATTTGTATATACAAGCATTGGTTGTTTAGTGGCAGAATTCTCGCTTGCCATGTGGGAGGCCCGGGTTCGATTCCCGGCCAATGCATGCATTATCATCTGCATTTAACGATTGCTACATCAACTGTTTTAAGTAGTTTGTAATCATTTGGATGGGATCAAAATCCTTATTGAAAATATTGTTTTGTTGGTTTTTACCTTGGTGTAATTTCTGGATTCGGACCATAATTTGTATATACAAGCATTGGTTGTTCAGTGGCAGAATTCTCGCTTGCCATGTGGGAGGCCCGGGTTCGATTCCCGGCCAATGCATGCACTATCATCTGCGTTTAACGATTGCTACATCAACTGTTTTAAGTAGTTTGTAATCATTTGGATGGGATCAAAATCCTTATTGAAAATATTGTTTTGTTGGTTTTTACCTTGGTGTAATTTCTGGATTCGGACCATAATTTGTATATACAAGAATTGGTTGTTTAGTGGCAGAATTCTCGCTTGCCATGTGGGAGGCCCGGGTTCGATTCCCGGCCAATGCATGCACTATCATCTGCGTTTAACGATTGCTACATCAACTGTTTTAAGTAGTTTGTAATCATTTGGATGGGATCAAAATCCTTATTGAAAATATTGTTTTGTTGGTTTTTACCTTGGTGTAATTTCTGGATTCGGACCATAATTTGTATATACAAGCATTGGTTGTTTAGTGGCAGAATTCTCGCTTGCCATGTGGGAGGCCCGGGTTCGATTCCCGGCCAATGCATGCATTATCATCTGCATTTAACGATTGCTACATCAACTGTTTTAAGTAGTTTGTAATCATTTGGATGGGATCAAAATCCTTATTGAAAATATTGTTTTGTTGGTTTTTACCTTGGTGTAATTTCTGGATTCGGACCATAATTTGTATATACAAGCATTGGTTGTTCAGTGGCAGAATTCTCGCTTGCCATGTGGGAGGCCCGGGTTCGATTCCCGGCCAATGCATGCACTATCATCTGCGTTTAACGATTGCTACATCAACTGTTTTAAGTAGTTTGTAATCATTTGGATGGGATCAAAATCCTTATTGAAAATATTGTTTTGTTGGTTTTTACCTTGGTGTAATTTCTGGATTCGGACCATAATGTGTACATACAAGCATTGGTTGTTTAGTGGCAGAATTCTCGCTTGCCATGTGGGAGGCCCGGGTTCGATTCCCGGCCAATGCATGCACTATCATCTGCGTTTAACGATTGCTACATCAACTGTTTTAAGTAGTTTGTAATCATTTGGATGGGATCAAAATCCTTATTGAAAATATTGTTTTGTTGGTTTTTACCTTGGTGTAATTTCTGGATTCGGACCATAATTTGTATATACAAGAATTGGTTGTTCAGTGGCAGAATTCTCGCTTGCCATGTGGGAGGCCCGGGTTCGATTCCCGGCCAATGCATGCACTATCATCTGCGTTTAACGATTGCTACATCAACTGTTTTAAGTAGTTTGTAATCATTTGGATGGGATCAAAATCCTTATTGAAAATATTGTTTTGTTGGTTTTTACCTTGGTGTAATTTCTGGATTCGGACCATAATTTGTATATACAAGCATTGGTTGTTTAGTGGCAGAATTCTCGCTTGCCATGTGGGAGGCCCGGGTTCGATTCCCGGCCAATGCATGCAATATCATCTGCATTTAACGATTGCTACATCAACTGTTTTAAGTAGTTTGTAATCATTTGGATGGGATCAAAATCCTTATTGAAAATATTGTTTTGTTGGTTTTTACCTTGGTGTAATTTCTGGATTCGGACCATAATTTGTATATACAAGCATTGGTTGTTCAGTGGCAGAATTCTCGCTTGCCATGTGGGAGGCCCGGGTTCGATTCCCGGCCAATGCATGCACTATCATCTGCGTTTAACGATTGCTACATCAACTGTTTTAAGTAGTTTGTAATCATTTGGATGGGATCAAAATCCTTATTGAAAATATTGTTTTGTTGGTTTTTACCTTGGTGTAATTTCTGGATTCGGACCATAATTTGTATATACAAGAATTGGTTGTTTAGTGGCAGAATTCTCGCTTGCCATGTGGGAGGCCCGGGTTCGATTCCCGGCCAATGCATGCACTATCATCTGCGTTTAACGATTGCTACATCAACTGTTTTAAGTAGTTTTTAATCATTTGGATGGGATCAAAATCCTTATTGAAAATATTGTTTTGTTGGTTTTTACCTTGGTGTAATTTCTGGATTCGGACCATAATTTGTATATACAAGCATTGGTTGTTTAGTGGCAGAATTCTCGCTTGCCATGTGGGAGGCCCGGGTTCGATTCCCGGCCAATGCATGCATTATCATCTGCGTTTAACGATTGCTACATCAACTGTTTTAAGTAGTTTGTAATCATTTGGATGGGATCAAAATCCTTATTGAAAATATTGTTTTGTTGGTTTTTACCTTGGTGTAATTTCTGGATTCGGACCATAATTTGTATATACAAGAATTGGTTGTTTAGTGGCAGAATTCTCGCTTGCCATGTGGGAGGCCCGGGTTCGATTCCCGGCCAATGCATGCACTATCATCTGCGTTTAACGATTGCTACATCAACTGTTTTAAGTAGTTTGTAATCATTTGGATGGGATCAAAATCCTTATTGAAAATATTGTTTTGTTGGTTTTTACCTTGGTGTAATTTCTGGATTCGGACCATAATTTGTATATACAAGCATTGGTTGTTTAGTGGCAGAATTCTCGCTTGCCATGTGGGAGGCCCGGGTTCGATTCCCGGCCAATGCATGCAATATCATCTGCATTTAACGATTGCTACATCAACTGTTTTAAGTAGTTTGTAATCATTTGGATGGGATCAAAATCCTTATTGAAAATATTGTTTTGTTGGTTTTTACCTTGGTGTAATTTCTGGATTCGGACCATAATTTGTATATACAAGCATTGGTTGTTCAGTGGCAGAATTCTCGCTTGCCATGTGGGAGGCCCGGGTTCGATTCCCGGCCAATGCATGCATTATCATCTGCGTTTAACGATTGCTACATCAACTGTTTTAAGTAGTTTGTAATCATTTGGATGGGATCAAAATCCTTATTGAAAATATTGTTTTGTTGGTTTTTACCTTGGTGTAATTTCTGGATTCGGACCATAATTTGTATATACAAGCATTGGTTGTTTAGTGGCAGAATTCTCGCTTGCCATGTGGGAGGCCCGGGTTCGATTCCCGGCCAATGCATGCATTATCATCTGCATTTAACGATTGCTACATCAACTGTTTTAAGTAGTTTGTAATCATTTGGATGGGATCAAAATCCTTATTGAAAATATTGTTTTGTTGGTTTTTACCTTGGTGTAATTTCTGGATTCGGACCATAATTTGTATATACAAGCATTGGTTGTTCAGTGGCAGAATTCTCGCTTGCCATGTGGGAGGCCCGGGTTCGATTCCCGGCCAATGCATGCACTATCATCTGCGTTTAACGATTGCTACATCAACTGTTTTAAGTAGTTTGTAATCATTTGGATGGGATCAAAATCCTTATTGAAAATATTGTTTTGTTGGTTTTTACCTTGGTGTAATTTCTGGATTCGGACCATAATTTGTATATACAAGAATTGGTTGTTTAGTGGCAGAATTCTCGCTTGCCATGTGGGAGGCCCGGGTTCGATTCCCGGCCAATGCATGCACTATCATCTGCGTTTAACGATTGCTACATCAACTGTTTTAAGTAGTTTGTAATCATTTGGATGGGATCAAAATCCTTATTGAAAATATTGTTTTGTTGGTTTTTACCTTGGTGTAATTTCTGGATTCGGACCATAATTTGTATATACAAGCATTGGTTGTTTAGTGGCAGAATTCTCGCTTGCCATGTGGGAGGCCCGGGTTCGATTCCCGGCCAATGCATGCATTATCATCTGCATTTAACGATTGCTACATCAACTGTTTTAAGTAGTTTGTAATCATTTGGATGGGATCAAAATCCTTATTGAAAATATTGTTTTGTTGGTTTTTACCTTGGTGTAATTTCTGGATTCGGACCATAATTTGTATATACAAGCATTGGTTGTTCAGTGGCAGAATTCTCGCTTGCCATGTGGGAGGCCCGGGTTCGATTCCCGGCCAATGCATGCACTATCATCTGCGTTTAACGATTGCTACATCAACTGTTTTAAGTAGTTTGTAATCATTTGGATGGGATCAAAATCCTTATTGAAAATATTGTTTTGTTGGTTTTTACCTTGGTGTAATTTCTGGATTCGGACCATAATGTGTACATACAAGCATTGGTTGTTTAGTGGCAGAATTCTCGCTTGCCATGTGGGAGGCCCGGGTTCGATTCCCGGCCAATGCATGCACTATCATCTGCGTTTAACGATTGCTACATCAACTGTTTTAAGTAGTTTGTAATCATTTGGATGGGATCAAAATCCTTATTGAAAATATTGTTTTGTTGGTTTTTACCTTGGTGTAATTTCTGGATTCGGACCATAATTTGTATATACAAGCATTGGTTGTTCAGTGGCAGAATTCTCGCTTGCCATGTGGGAGGCCCGGGTTCGATTCCCGGCCAATGCATGCACTATCATCTGCGTTTAACGATTGCTACATCAACTGTTTTAAGTAGTTTGTAATCATTTGGATGGGATCAAAATCCTTATTGAAAATATTGTTTTGTTGGTTTTTACCTTGGTGTAATTTCTGGATTCGGACCATAATTTGTATATACAAGAATTGGTTGTTTAGTGGCAGAATTCTCGCTTGCCATGTGGGAGGCCCGGGTTCGATTCCCGGCCAATGCATGCATTATCATCTGCGTTTAACGATTGCTACATCAACTGTTTTAAGTAGTTTGTAATCATTTGGATGGGATCAAAATCCTTATTGAAAATATTGTTTTGTTGGTTTTTACCTTGGTGTAATTTCTGGATTCGGACCATAATTTGTATATACAAGCATTGGTTGTTTAGTGGCAGAATTCTCGCTTGCCATGTGGGAGGCCCGGGTTCGATTCCCGGCCAATGCATGCATTATCATCTGCATTTAACGATTGCTACATCAACTGTTTTAAGTAGTTTGTAATCATTTGGATGGGATCAAAATCCTTATTGAAAATATTGTTTTGTTGGTTTTTACCTTGGTGTAATTTCTGGATTCGGACCATAATTTGTATATACAAGCATTGGTTGTTCAGTGGCAGAATTCTCGCTTGCCATGTGGGAGGCCCGGGTTCGATTCCCGGCCAATGCATGCACTATCATCTGCGTTTAACGATTGCTACATCAACTGTTTTAAGTAGTTTGTAATCATTTGGATGGGATCAAAATCCTTATTGAAAATATTGTTTTGTTGGTTTTTACCTTGGTGTAATTTCTGGATTCGGACCATAATTTGTATATACAAGAATTGGTTGTTCAGTGGCAGAATTCTCGCTTGCCATGTGGGAGGCCCGGGTTCGATTCCCGGCCAATGCATGCACTATCATCTGCGTTTAACGATTGCTACATCAACTGTTTTAAGTAGTTTGTAATCATTTGGATGGGATCAAAATCCTTATTGAAAATATTGTTTTGTTGGTTTTTACCTTGGTGTAATTTCTGGATTCGGACCATAATTTGTATATACAAGCATTGGTTGTTTAGTGGCAGAATTCTCGCTTGCCATGTGGGAGGCCCGGGTTCGATTCCCGGCCAATGCATGCATTATCATCTGCATTTAACGATTGCTACATCAACTGTTTTAAGTAGTTTGTAATCATTTGGATGGGATCAAAATCCTTATTGAAAATATTGTTTTGTTGGTTTTTACCTTGGTGTAATTTCTGGATTCGGACCATAATTTGTATATACAAGCATTGGTTGTTCAGTGGCAGAATTCTCGCTTGCCATGTGGGAGGCCCGGGTTCGATTCCCGGCCAATGCATGCACTATCATCTGCGTTTAACGATTGCTACATCAACTGTTTTAAGTAGTTTGTAATCATTTGGATGGGATCAAAATCCTTATTGAAAATATTGTTTTGTTGGTTTTTACCTTGGTGTAATTTCTGGATTCGGACCATAATGTGTACATACAAGCATTGGTTGTTTAGTGGCAGAATTCTCGCTTGCCATGTGGGAGGCCCGGGTTCGATTCCCGGCCAATGCATGCACTATCATCTGCGTTTAACGATTGCTACATCAACTGTTTTAAGTAGTTTGTAATCATTTGGATGGGATCAAAATCCTTATTGAAAATATTGTTTTGTTGGTTTTTACCTTGGTGTAATTTCTGGATTCGGACCATAATTTGTATATACAAGAATTGGTTGTTTAGTGGCAGAATTCTCGCTTGCCATGTGGGAGGCCCGGGTTCGATTCCCGGCCAATGCATGCACTATCATCTGCGTTTAACGATTGCTACATCAACTGTTTTAAGTAGTTTGTAATCATTTGGATGGGATCAAAATCCTTATTGAAAATATTGTTTTGTTGGTTTTTACCTTGGTGTAATTTCTGGATTCGGACCATAATTTGTATATACAAGCATTGGTTGTTTAGTGGCAGAATTCTCGCTTGCCATGTGGGAGGCCCGGGTTCGATTCCCGGCCAATGCATGCAATATCATCTGCATTTAACGATTGCTACATCAACTGTTTTAAGTAGTTTGTAATCATTTGGATGGGATCAAAATCCTTATTGAAAATATTGTTTTGTTGGTTTTTACCTTGGTGTAATTTCTGGATTCGGACCATAATTTGTATATACAAGCATTGGTTGTTCAGTGGCAGAATTCTCGCTTGCCATGTGGGAGGCCCGGGTTCGATTCCCGGCCAATGCATGCACTATCATCTGCGTTTAACGATTGCTACATCAACTGTTTTAAGTAGTTTGTAATCATTTGGATGGGATCAAAATCCTTATTGAAAATATTGTTTTGTTGGTTTTTACCTTGGTGTAATTTCTGGATTCGGACCATAATTTGTATATACAAGAATTGGTTGTTTAGTGGCAGAATTCTCGCTTGCCATGTGGGAGGCCCGGGTTCGATTCCCGGCCAATGCATGCACTATCATCTGCGTTTAACGATTGCTACATCAACTGTTTTAAGTAGTTTTTAATCATTTGGATGGGATCAAAATCCTTATTGAAAATATTGTTTTGTTGGTTTTTACCTTGGTGTAATTTCTGGATTCGGACCATAATTTGTATATACAAGCATTGGTTGTTTAGTGGCAGAATTCTCGCTTGCCATGTGGGAGGCCCGGGTTCGATTCCCGGCCAATGCATGCATTATCATCTGCATTTAACGATTGCTACATCAACTGTTTTAAGTAGTTTGTAATCATTTGGATGGGATCAAAATCCTTATTGAAAATATTGTTTTGTTGGTTTTTACCTTGGTGTAATTTCTGGATTCGGACCATAATTTGTATATACAAGCATTGGTTGTTCAGTGGCAGAATTCTCGCTTGCCATGTGGGAGGCCCGGGTTCGATTCCCGGCCAATGCATGCACTATCATCTGCGTTTAACGATTGCTACATCAACTGTTTTAAGTAGTTTGTAATCATTTGGATGGGATCAAAATCCTTATTGAAAATATTGTTTTGTTGGTTTTTACCTTGGTGTAATTTCTGGATTCGGACCATAATTTGTATATACAAGAATTGGTTGTTTAGTGGCAGAATTCTCGCTTGCCATGTGGGAGGCCCGGGTTCGATTCCCGGCCAATGCATGCACTATCATCTGCGTTTAACGATTGCTACATCAACTGTTTTAAGTAGTTTGTAATCATTTGGATGGGATCAAAATCCTTATTGAAAATATTGTTTTGTTGGTTTTTACCTTGGTGTAATTTCTGGATTCGGACCATAATTTGTATATACAAGCATTGGTTGTTTAGTGGCAGAATTCTCGCTTGCCATGTGGGAGGCCCGGGTTCGATTCCCGGCCAATGCATGCATTATCATCTGCATTTAACGATTGCTACATCAACTGTTTTAAGTAGTTTGTAATCATTTGGATGGGATCAAAATCCTTATTGAAAATATTGTTTTGTTTGTTTTTACCTTGGTGTAATTTCTGGATTCGGACCATAATTTGTATATACAAGCATTGGTTGTTCAGTGGCAGAATTCTCGCTTGCCATGTGGGAGGCCCGGGTTCGATTCCCGGCCAATGCATGCACTATCATCTGCGTTTAACGATTGCTACATCAACTGTTTTAAGTAGTTTGTAATCATTTGGATGGGATCAAAATCCTTATTGAAAATATTGTTTTGTTGGTTTTTACCTTGGTGTAATTTCTGGATTCGGACCATAATTTGTATATACAAGAATTGGTTGTTTAGTGGCAGAATTCTCGCTTGCCATGTGGGAGGCCCGGGTTCGATTCCCGGCCAATGCATGCACTATCATCTGCGTTTAACGATTGCTACATCAACTGTTTTAAGTAGTTTGTAATCATTTGGATGGGATCAAAATCCTTATTGAAAATATTGTTTTGTTGGTTTTTACCTTGGTGTAATTTCTGGATTCGGACCATAATTTGTATATACAAGCATTGGTTGTTTAGTGGCAGAATTCTCGCTTGCCATGTGGGAGGCCCGGGTTCGATTCCCGGCCAATGCATGCATTATCATCTGCATTTAACGATTGCTACATCAACTGTTTTAAGTAGTTTGTAATCATTTGGATGGGATCAAAATCCTTATTGAAAATATTGTTTTGTTGGTTTTTACCTTGGTGTAATTTCTGGATTCGGACCATAATTTGTATATACAAGCATTGGTTGTTCAGTGGCAGAATTCTCGCTTGCCATGTGGGAGGCCCGGGTTCGATTCCCGGCCAATGCATGCACTATCATCTGCGTTTAACGATTGCTACATCAACTGTTTTAAGTAGTTTGTAATCATTTGGATGGGATCAAAATCCTTATTGAAAATATTGTTTTGTTGGTTTTTACCTTGGTGTAATTTCTGGATTCGGACCATAATGTGTACATACAAGCATTGGTTGTTTAGTGGCAGAATTCTCGCTTGCCATGTGGGAGGCCCGGGTTCGATTCCCGGCCAATGCATGCATTATCATCTGCGTTTAACGATTGCTACATCAACTGTTTTAAGTAGTTTGTAATGATTTGGATGGGATCAAAATCCTTATTGAAAATATTGTTTTGTTGGTTTTTACCTTGGTGTAATTTCTGGATTCGGACCATAATTTGTATATACAAGCATTGGTTGTTCAGTGGCTGAATTCTCGCTTGCCATGTGGGAGGCCCGGGTTCGATTCCCGGCCAATGCATGCACTATCATCTGCGTTTAACGATTGCTACATCAACTGTTTTAAGTAGTTTGTAATCATTTGGATGGGATCAAAATCCTTATTGAAAATATTGTTTTGTTGGTTTTTACCTTGGTGTAATTTCTGGATTCGGACCATAATTTGTACATACAAGCATTGGTTGTTTAGTGGCAGAATTCTCGCTTGCCATGTGGGAGGCCCGGGTTCGATTCCCGGCCAATGCATGCATTATCATCTGCATTTAACGATTGCTACATCAACTGTTTTAAGTAGTTTGTAATCATTTGGATGGGATCAAAATCCTTATTGAAAATATTGTTTTGTTGGTTTTTACCTTGGTGTAATTTCTGGATTCGGACCATAATTTGTATATACAAGCATTGGTTGTTCAGTGGCAGAATTCTCGCTTGCCATGTGGGAGGCCCGGGTTCGATTCCCGGCCAATGCATGCACTATCATCTGCGTTTAACGATTGC
This sequence comes from Urocampus carinirostris, assembly GCF_059441175.1. NCBI lineage: Eukaryota > Metazoa > Chordata > Actinopteri > Syngnathiformes > Syngnathidae > Urocampus > Urocampus carinirostris. The sequence continues at coordinate 25,801,979 of NC_142356.1, read as the reverse complement.
TACATCAACTGTTTTAAGTAGTTTGTAATCATTTGGATGGGATCAAAATCCTTATTGAAAATATTGTTTTGTTGGTTTTTACCTTGGTGTAATTTCTGGATTCGGACCATAATTTGTACATACAAGCATTGGTTGTTTAGTGGCAGAATTCTCGCTTGCCATGTGGGAGGCCCGGGTTCGATTCCCGGCCAATGCATGCATTATCATCTGCATTTAACGATTGCTACATCAACTGTTTTAAGTAGTTTGTAATCATTTGGATGGGATCAAAATCCTTATTGAAAATATTGTTTTGTTGGTTTTTACCTTGGTGTAATTTCTGGATTCGGACCATAATTTGTATATACAAGCATTGGTTGTTCAGTGGCAGAATTCTCGCTTGCCATGTGGGAGGCCCGGGTTCGATTCCCGGCCAATGCATGCACTATCATCTGCGTTTAACGATTGCTACATCAACTGTTTTAAGTAGTTTGTAATCATTTGGATGGGATCAAAATCCTTATTGAAAATATTGTTTTGTTGGTTTTTACCTTGGTGTAATTTCTGGATTCGGACCATAATGTGTACATACAAGCATTGGTTGTTTAGTGGCAGAATTCTCGCTTGCCATGTGGGAGGCCCGGGTTCGATTCCCGGCCAATGCATGCATTATCATCTGCGTTTAACGATTGCTACATCAACTGTTTTAAGTAGTTTGTAATCATTTGGATGGGATCAAAATCCTTATTGAAAATATTGTTTTGTTGGTTTTTACCTTGGTGTAATTTCTGGATTCGGACCATAATTTGTATATACAAGCATTGGTTGTTCAGTGGCAGAATTCTCGCTTGCCATGTGGGAGGCCCGGGTTTGATTCCCGGCCAATGCATGCACTATCATCTGCGTTTAACGATTGCTACATCAACTGTTTTAAGTAGTTTGTAATCATTTGGATGGGATCAAAATCCTTATTGAAAATATTGTTTTGTTGGTTTTTACCTTGGTGTAATTTCTGGATTCGGACCATAATTTGTATATACAAGCATTGGTTGTTTAGTGGCAGAATTCTCGCTTGCCATGTGGGAGGTCCGGGTTCGATTCCCGGCCAATGCATGCACTATCATCTGCGTTTAACGATTGCTACATCAACTGTTTTAAGTAGTTTGTAATCATTTGGATGGGATCAAAATCCTTATTGAAAATATTGTTTTGTTGGTTTTTACCTTGGTGTAATTTCTGGATTCGGACCATAATTTGTATATACAAGCATTGGTTGTTTAGTGGCAGAATTCTCGCTTGCCATGTGGGAGGCCCGGGTTCGATTCCCGGCCAATGCATGCATTATCATCTGCATTTAACGATTGCTACATCAACTGTTTTAAGTAGTTTGTAATCATTTGGATGGGATCAAAATCCTTATTGAAAATATTGTTTTGTTGGTTTTTACCTTGGTGTAATTTCTGGATTCGGACCATAATTTGTATATACAAGCATTGGTTGTTCAGTGGCAGAATTCTCGCTTGCCATGTGGGAGGCCCGGGTTCGATTCCCGGCCAATGCATGCACTATCATCTGCGTTTAACGATTGCTACATCAACTGTTTTAAGTAGTTTGTAATCATTTGGATGGGATCAAAATCCTTATTGAAAATATTGTTTTGTTGGTTTTTACCTTGGTGTAATTTCTGGATTCGGACCATAATGTGTACATACAAGCATTGGTTGTTTAGTGGCAGAATTCTCGCTTGCCATGTGGGAGGCCCGGGTTCGATTCCCGGCCAATGCATGCATTATCATCTGCGTTTAACGATTGCTACATCAACTGTTTTAAGTAGTTTGTAATGATTTGGATGGGATCAAAATCCTTATTGAAAATATTGTTTTGTTGGTTTTTACCTTGGTGTAATTTCTGGATTCGGACCATAATTTGTATATACAAGCATTGGTTGTTCAGTGGCAGAATTCTCGCTTGCCATGTGGGAGGCCCGGGTTCGATTCCCGGCCAATGCATGCACTATCATCTGCGTTTAACGATTGCTACATCAACTGTTTTAAGTAGTTTGTAATCATTTGGATGGGATCAAAATCCTTATTGAAAATATTGTTTTGTTGGTTTTTACCTTGGTGTAATTTCTGGATTCGGACCATAATTTGTATATACAAGCATTGGTTGTTCAGTGGCAGAATTCTCGCTTGCCATGTGGGAGGCCCGGGTTCGATTCCTGGCCAATGCATGCACTATCATCTGCGTTTAACGATTGCTACATCAACTGTTTTAAGTAGTTTGTAATCATTTGGATGGGATCAAAATCCTTATTGAAAATATTGTTTTGTTGGTTTTTACCTTGGTGTAATTTCTGGATTCGGACCATAATGTGTACATACAAGCATTGGTTGTTCAGTGGCAGAATTCTCGCTTGCCATGTGGGAGGCCCGGGTTCGATTCCCGGCCAATGCATGCACTATCATCTGCGTTTAACGATTGCTACATCAACTGTTTTAAGTAGTTTGTAATCATTTGGATGGGATCAAAATCCTTATTGAAAATATTGTTTTGTTGGTTTTTACCTTGGTGTAATTTCTGGATTCGGACCATAATTTGTATATACAAGCATTGGTTGTTTAGTGGCAGAATTCTCGCTTGCCATGTGGGAGGCCCGGGTTCGATTCCCGGCCAATGCATGCACTATCATCTGCGTTTAACGATTGCTACATCAACTGTTTTAAGTAGTTTGTAATCATTTGGATGGGATCAAAATCCTTATTGAAAATATTGTTTTGTTGGTTTTTACCTTGGTGTAATTTCTGGATTCGGACCATAATTTGTATATACAAGCATTGGTTGTTTAGTGGCAGAATTCTCGCTTGCCATGTGGGAGGCCCGGGTTCGATTCCCGGCCAATGCATGCATTATCATCTGCATTTAACGATTGCTACATCAACTGTTTTAAGTAGTTTGTAATCATTTGGATGGGATCAAAATCCTTATTGAAAATATTGTTTTGTTGGTTTTTACCTTGGTGTAATTTCTGGATTCGGACCATAATTTGTATATACAAGCATTGGTTGTTCAGTGGCAGAATTCTCGCTTGCCATGTGGGAGGCCCGGGTTCGATTCCCGGCCAATGCATGCACTATCATCTGCGTTTAACGATTGCTACATCAACTGTTTTAAGTAGTTTGTAATCATTTGGATGGGATCAAAATCCTTATTGAAAATATTGTTTTGTTGGTTTTTACCTTGGTGTAATTTCTGGATTCGGACCATAATGTGTACATACAAGCATTGGTTGTTTAGTGGCAGAATTCTCGCTTGCCATGTGGGAGGCCCGGGTTCGATTCCCGGCCAATGCATGCACTATCATCTGCGTTTAACGATTGCTACATCAACTGTTTTAAGTAGTTTGTAATCATTTGGATGGGATCAAAATCCTTATTGAAAATATTGTTTTGTTGGTTTTTACCTTGGTGTAATTTCTGGATTCGGACCATAATTTGTATATACAAGCATTGGTTGTTCAGTGGCGGAATTCTCGCTTGCCATGTGGGAGGCCCGGGTTCGATTCCCGGCCAATGCATGCACTATCATCTGCGTTTAACGATTGCTACATCAACTGTTTTAAGTAGTTTGTAATCATTTGGATGGGATCAAAATCCTTATTGAAAATATTGTTTTGTTGGTTTTTACCTTGGTGTAATTTCTGGATTCGGACCATAATTTGTATATACAAGCATTGGTTGTTCAGTGGCAGAATTCTCGCTTGCCATGTGGGAGGCCCGGGTTCGATTCCCGGCCAATGCATGCACTATCATCTGCGTTTAACGATTGCTACATCAACTGTTTTAAGTAGTTTGTAATCATTTGGATGGGATCAAAATCCTTATTGAAAATATTGTTTTGTTGGTTTTTACCTTGGTGTAATTTCTGGATTCGGACCATAATTTGTAAATACAAGCATTGGTTGTTCAGTGGCAGAATTCTCGCTTGCCATGTGGGAGGCCCGGGTTCGATTCCCGGCCAATGCATGCACTATCATCTGTGTTTAACGATTGCTACATCAACTGTTTTAAGTAGTTTGTAATCATTTGGATGGGATCAAAATCCTTATTGAAAATATTGTTTTGTTGGTTTTTACCTTGGTGTAATTTCTGGATTCGGACCATAATTTGTACATACAAGCATTGGTTGTTTAGTGGCAGAATTCTCGCTTGCCATGTGGGAGGCCCGGGTTCGATTCTCGGCCAATGCATGCATTATCATCTGCATTTAACGATTGCTACATCAACTGTTTTAAGTAGTTTGTAATCATTTGGATGGGATCAAAATCCTTATTGAAAATATTGTTTTGTTGGTTTTTACCTTGGTGTAATTTCTGGATTCGGACCATAATTTGTATATACAAGCATTGGTTGTTCAGTGGCAGAATTCTCGCTTGCCATGTGGGAGGCCCGGGTTCGATTCCCGGCCAATGCATGCACTATCATCTGCGTTTAACGATTGCTACATCAACTGTTTTAAGTAGTTTGTAATCATTTGGATGGGATCAAAATCCTTATTGAAAATATTGTTTTGTTGGTTTTTACCTTGGTGTAATTTCTGGATTCGGACCATAATGTGTACATACAAGCATTGGTTGTTTAGTGGCAGAATTCTCGCTTGCCATGTGGGAGGCCCGGGTTCGATTCCCGGCCAATGCATGCATTATCATCTGCGTTTAACGATTGCTACATCAACTGTTTTAAGTAGTTTGTAATCATTTGGATGGGATCAAAATCCTTATTGAAAATATTGTTTTGTTGGTTTTTACCTTGGTGTAATTTCTGGATTCGGACCATAATTTGTATATACAAGCATTGGTTGTTCAGTGGCAGAATTCTCGCTTGCCATTTGGGAGGCCCGGGTTCGATTCCCGGCCAATGCATGCACTATCATCTGCGTTTAACGATTGCTACATCAACTGTTTTAAGTAGTTTGTAATCATTTGGATGGGATCAAAATCCTTATTGAAAATATTGTTTTGTTGGTTTTTACCTTGGTGTAATTTCTGGATTCGGACCATAATTTGTATATACAAGCATTGGTTGTTTAGTGGCAGAATTCTCGCTTGCCATGTGGGAGGCCCGGGTTCGATTCCCGGCCAATGCATGCACTATCATCTGCGTTTAACGATTGCTACATCAACTGTTTTAAGTAGTTTGTAATCATTTGGATGGGATCAAAATCCTTATTGAAAATATTGTTTTGTTGGTTTTTACCTTGGTGTAATTTCTGGATTCGGACCATAAATTGTATATACAAGCATTGGTTGTTTAGTGGCAGAATTCTCGCTTGCCATGTGGGAGGCCCGGGTTCGATTCCCGGCCAATGCATGCATTATCATCTGCATTTAACGATTGCTACATCAACTGTTTTAAGTAGTTTGTAATCATTTGGATGGGATCAAAATCCTTATTGAAAATATTGTTTTGTTGGTTTTTACCTTGGTGTAATTTCTGGATTCGGACCATAATTTGTATATACAAGCATTGGTTGTTCAGTGGCAGAATTCTCGCTTGCCATGTGGGAGGCCCGGGTTCGATTCCCGGCCAATGCATGCATTATCATCTGCGTTTAACGATTGCTACATCAACTGTTTTAAGTAGTTTGTAATCATTTGGATGGGATCAAAATCCTTATTGAAAATATTGTTTTGTTGGTTTTTACCTTGGTGTATTTTCTGGATTCGGACCATAATGTGTACATACAAGCATTGGTTGTTTAGTGGCAGAATTCTCGCTTGCCATGTGGGAGGCCCGGGTTCGATTCCCGGCCAATGCATGCATTATCATCTGCGTTTAACGATTGCTACATCAACTGTTTTAAGTAGTTTGTAATCATTTGGATGGGATCAAAATCCTTATTGAAAATATTGTTTTGTTGGTTTTTACCTTGGTGTAATTTCTGGATTCGGACCATAATTTGTATATACAAGCATTGGTTGTTCAGTGGCAGAATTCTCGCTTGCCATGTGGGAGGCCCGGGTTCGATTCCCGGCCAATGCATGCACTATCATCTGCGTTTAACGATTGCTACATCAACTGTTTTAAGTAGTTTGTAATCATTTGGATGGGATCAAAATCCTTATTGAAAATATTGTTTTGTTGGTTTTTACCTTGGTGTAATTTCTGGATTCGGACCATAATTTGTATATACAAGCGTTGGTTGTTCAGTGGCAGAATTCTCGCTTGCCATGTGGGAGGCCCGGGTTCGATTCCCGGCCAATGCATGCACTATCATCTGCGTTTAACAATTGCTACATCAACTGTTTTAAGTAGTTTGTAATCATTTGGATGGGATCAAAATCCTTATTGAAAATATTGTTTTGTTGGTTTTTACCTTGGTGTAATTTCTGGATTCGGACCATAATGTGTACATACAAGCATTGGTTGTTTAGTGGCAGAATTCTCGCTTGCCATGTGCGAGGCCCGGGTTCGATTCCCGGCCAATGCATGCATTATCATCTGCGTTTAACGATTGCTACATCAACTGTTTTAAGTAGTTTGTAATCATTTGGATGGGATCAAAATCCTTATTGAAAATATTGTTTTGTTGGTTTTTACCTTGGTGTAATTTCTGGATTCGGACCATAATGTGTACATACAAGCATTGGTTGTTTAGTGGCAGAATTCTCGCTTGCCATGTGGGAGGCCCGGGTTCGATTCCCGGCCAATGCATGCATTATCATCTGCGTTTAACGATTGCTACATCAACTGTTTTAAGTAGTTTGTAATCATTTGGATGGGATCAAAATCCTTATTGAAAATATTGTTTTGTTGGTTTTTACCTTGGTGTAATTTCTGGATTCGGACCATAATTTGTATATACAAGCATTGGTTGTTCAGTGGCAGAATTCTCGCTCGCCATGTGGGAGGCCCGGGTTCGATTCCCGGCCAATGCATGCACTATCATCTGCGTTTAACGATTGCTACATCAACTGTTTTAAGTAGTTTGTAATCATTTGGATGGGATCAAAATCCTTATTGAAAATATTGTTTTGTTGGTTTTTACCTTGGTGTAATTTCTGGATTCGGACCATAATTTGTATATACAAGCATTGGTTGTTCAGTGGCAGAATTCTCGCTCGCCATGTGGGAGGCCCGGGTTCGATTTCCGGCCAATGCATGCACTATCATCTGCGTTTAACGATTGCTACATCAACTGTTTTAAGTAGTTTGTAATCATTTGGATGGGATCAAAATCCTTATTGAAAATATTGTTTTGTTGGTTTTTACCTTGGTGTAATTTCTGGATTCGGACCATAATGTGTACATACAAGCATTGGTTGTTTAGTGGCAGAATTCTCGCTTGCCATGTGCGAGGCCCGGGTTCGATTCCCGGCCAATGCATGCATTATCATCTGCGTTTAACGATTGCTACATCAACTGTTTTAAGTAGTTTGTAATCATTTGGATGGGATCAAAATCCTTATTGAAAATATTGTTTTGTTGGTTTTTACCTTGGTGTAATTTCTGGATTCGGACCATAATGTGTACATACAAGCATTGGTTGTTTAGTGGCAGAATTCTCGCTTGCCATGTGGGAGGCCCGGGTTCGATTCCCGGCCAATGCATGCATTATCATCTGCGTTTAACGATTGCTACATCAACTGTTTTAAGTAGTTTGTAATCATTTGGATGGGATCAAAATCCTTATTGAAAATATTGTTTTGTTGGTTTTTACCTTGGTGTAATTTCTGGATTCGGACCATAATTTGTATATACAAGCATTGGTTGTTCAGTGGCAGAATTCTCGCTTGCCATGTGGGAGGCCCGGGTTCGATTCCCGGCCAATGCATGCACTATCATCTGCGTTTAACGATTGCTACATCAACTGTTTTAAGTAGTTTGTAATCATTTGGATGGGATCAAAATCCTTATTGAAAATATTGTTTTGTTGGTTTTTACCTTGGTGTAATTTCTGGATTCGGACCATAATTTTTATATACAAGCATTGGTTGTTCAGTGGCAGAATTCTCGCTTGCCATGTGGGAGGCCCGGGTTCGATTCCCGGCCAATGCATGCACTATCATCTGCGTTTAACGATTGCTACATCAACTGTTTTAAGTAGTTTGTAATCATTTGGATGGGATCAAAATCCTTATTGAAAATATTGTTTTGTTGGTTTTTACCTTGGTGTAATTTCTGGATTCGGACCATAATTTTTATATACAAGCATTGGTTGTTCAGTGGCAGAATTCTCGCTTGCCATGTGGGAGGCCCGGGTTCGATTCCCGGCCAATGCATGCACTATCATCTGCGTTTAACGATTGCTACATCAACTGTTTTAAGTAGTTTGTAATCATTTGGATGGGATCAAAATCCTTATTGAAAATATTGTTTTGTTGGTTTTTACCTTGGTGTAATTTCTGGATTTGGACCATAATTTGTATATACAAGCATTGGTTGTTTAGTGGCAGAATTCTCGCTTGCCATGTGGGAGGCCCGGGTTCGATTCCCGGCCAATGCATGCATTATCATCTGCGTTTAACGATTGCTACATCAACTGTTTTAAGTAGTTTGTAATCATTTGGATGGGATCAAAATCCTTATTGAAAATATTGTTTTGTTGGTTTTTACCTTGGTGTAATTTCTGGATTCGGACCATAATTTGTATATACAAGCATTGGTTGTTCAGTGGCAGAATTCTCGCTTGCCATGTGGGAGGCCCGGGTTCGATTCCCGGCCAATGCATGCACTATCATCTGCGTTTAACGATTGCTACATCAACTGTTTTAAGTAGTTTGTAATCATTTGGATGGGATCAAAATCCTTATTGAAAATATTGTTTTGTTGGTTTTTACCTTGGTGTAATTTCTGGATTCGGACCATAATGTGTACATACAAGCATTGGTTGTTTAGTGGCAGAATTCTCGCTTGCCATGTGGGAGACCCGGGTTCGATTCCCGGCCAATGCATGCATTATCATCTGCGTTTAACGATTGCTACATCAACTGTTTTAAGTAGTTTGTAATCATTTGGATGGGATCAAAATCCTTATTGAAAATATTGTTTTGTTGGTTTTTACCTTGGTGTAATTTCTGGATTCGGACCATAATTTGTATATACAAGCATTGGTTGTTCAGTGGCAGAATTCTCGCTCGCCATGTGGGAGGCCCGGGTTCGATTCCCGGCCAATGCATGCACTATCATCTGCGTTTAACGATTGCTACATCAACTGTTTTAAGTAGTTTGTAATCATTTGGATGGGATCAAAATCCTTATTGAAAATATTGTTTTGTTGGTTTTTACCTTGGTGTAATTTCTGGATTCGGACCATAATGTGTACATACAAGCATTGGTTGTTTAGTGGCAGAATTCTCGCTTGCCATGTGGGAGGCCCGGGTTCGATTCCCGGCCAATGCATGCATTATCATCTGCGTTTAACGATTGCTACATCAACTGTTTTAAGTAGTTTGTAATCATTTGGATGGGATCAAAATCCTTATTGAAAATATTGTTTTGTTGGTTTTTACCTTGGTGTAATTTCTGGATTCGGACCATAATTTGTATATACAAGCATTGGTTGTTCAGTGGCAGAATTCTCGCTTGCCATGTGGGAGGCCCGGGTTCGATTCCCGGCCAATGCATGCACTATCATCTGCGTTTAACGATTGCTACATCAACTGTTTTAAGTAGTTTGTAATCATTTGGATGGGATCAAAATCCTTATTGAAAATATTGTTTTGTTGGTTTTTACCTTGGTGTAATTTCTGGATTCGGACCATAATTTGTATATACAAGCATTGGTTGTTCAGTGGCAGAATTCTCGCTTGCCATGTGGGAGGCCCGGGTTCGATTCCCGGCCAATGCATGCACTATCATCTGCGTTTAACAATTGCTACATCAACTGTTTTAAGTAGTTTGTAATCATTTGGAAGGGATCAAAATCCTTATTGAAAATATTGTTTTGTTGGTTTTTACCTTGGTGTAATTTCTGGATTCGGACCATAATTTTTATATACAAGCATTGGTTGTTCAGTGGCAGAATTCTCGCTTGCCATGTGGGAGGCCCGGGTTCGATTCCCGGCCAATGCATGCACTATCATCTGCGTTTAACGATTGCTACATCAACTGTTTTAAGTAGTTTGTAATCATTTGGATGGGATCAAAATCCTTATTGAAAATATTGTTTTGTTGGTTTTTACCTTGGTGTAATTTCTGGATTTGGACCATAATTTGTATATACAAGCATTGGTTGTTTAGTGGCAGAATTCTCGCTTGCCATGTGGGAGGCCCGGGTTCGATTCCCGGCCAATGCATGCATTATCATCTGCGTTTAACGATTGCTACATCAACTGTTTTAAGTAGTTTGTAATCATTTGGATGGGATCAAAATCCTTATTGAAAATATTGTTTTGTTGGTTTTTACCTTGGTGTAATTTCTGGATTCGGACCATAATTTGTATATACAAGCATTGGTTGTTCAGTGGCAGAATTCTCGCTTGCCATGTGGGAGGCCCGGGTTCGATTCCCGGCCAATGCATGCACTATCATCTGCGTTTAACGATTGCTACATCAACTGTTTTAAGTAGTTTGTAATCATTTGGATGGGATCAAAATCCTTATTGAAAATATTGTTTTGTTGGTTTTTACCTTGGTGTAATTTCTGGATTCGGACCATAATGTGTACATACAAGCATTGGTTGTTTAGTGGCAGAATTCTCGCTTGCCATGTGGGAGGCCCGGGTTCGATTCCCGGCCAATGCATGCATTATCATCTGCGTTTAACGATTGCTACATCAACTGTTTTAAGTAGTTTGTAATCATTTGGATGGGATCAAAATCCTTATTGAAAATATTGTTTTGTTGGTTTTTACCTTGGTGTAATTTCTGGATTCGGACCATAATTTGTATATACAAGCATTGGTTGTTCAGTGGCAGAATTCTCGCTCGCCATGTGGGAGGCCCGGGTTCGATTCCCGGCCAATGCATGCACTATCATCTGCGTTTAACGATTGCTACATCAACTGTTTTAAGTAGTTTGTAATCATTTGGATGGGATCAAAATCCTTATTGAAAATATTGTTTTGTTGGTTTTTACCTTGGTGTAATTTCTGGATTCGGACCATAATGTGTACATACAAGCATTGGTTGTTTAGTGGCAGAATTCTCGCTTGCCATGTGGGAGGCCCGGGTTCGATTCCCGGCCAATGCATGCATTATCATCTGCGTTTAACGATTGCTACATCAACTGTTTTAAGTAGTTTGTAATCATTTGGATGGGATCAAAATCCTTATTGAAAATATTGTTTTGTTGGTTTTTACCTTGGTGTAATTTCTGGATTCGGACCATAATTTGTATATACAAGCATTGGTTGTTCAGTGGCAGAATTCTCGCTTGCCATGTGGGAGGCCCGGGTTCGATTCCCGGCCAATGCATGCACTATCATCTGCGTTTAACGATTGCTACATCAACTGTTTTAAGTAGTTTGTAATCATTTGGATGGGATCAAAATCCTTATTGAAAATATTGTTTTGTTGGTTTTTACCTTGGTGTAATTTCTGGATTCGGACCATAATTTGTATATACAAGCATTGGTTGTTCAGTGGCAGAATTCTCGCTTGCCATGTGGGAGGCCCGGGTTCGATTCCCGGCCAATGCATGCACTATCATCTGCGTTTAACAATTGCTACATCAACTGTTTTAAGTAGTTTGTAATCATTTGGATGGGATCAAAATCCTTATTGAAAATATTGTTTTGTTGGTTTTTACCTTGGTGTAATTTCTGGATTCGGACCATAATGTGTACATACAAGCATTGGTTGTTTAGTGGCAGAATTCTCGCTTGCCATGTGCGAGGCCCGGGTTCGATTCCCGGCCAATGCATGCATTATCATCTGCGTTTAACGATTGCTACATCAACTGTTTTAAGTAGTTTGTAATCATTTGGATGGGATCAAAATCCTTATTGAAAATATTGTTTTGTTGGTTTTTACCTTGGTGTAATTTCTGGATTCGGACCATAATGTGTACATACAAGCATTGGTTGTTTAGTGGCAGAATTCTCGCTTGCCATGTGGGAGGCCCGGGTTCGATTCCCGGCCAATGCATGCATTATCATCTGCGTTTAACGATTGCTACATCAACTGTTTTAAGTAGTTTGTAATCATTTGGATGGGATCAAAATCCTTATTGAAAATATTGTTTTGTTGGTTTTTACCTTGGTGTAATTTCTGGATTCGGACCATAATTTGTATATACAAGCATTGGTTGTTCAGTGGCAGAATTCTCGCTTGCCATGTGGGAGGCCCGGGTTCGATTCCCGGCCAATGCATGCACTATCATCTGCGTTTAACGATTGCTACATCAACTGTTTTAAGTAGTTTGTAATCATTTGGATGGGATCAAAATCCTTATTGAAAATATTGTTTTGTTGGTTTTTACCTTGGTGTAATTTCTGGATTCGGACCATAATTTTTATATACAAGCATTGGTTGTTCAGTGGCAGAATTCTCGCTTGCCATGTGGGAGGCCCGGGTTCGATTCCCGGCCAATGCATGCACTATCATCTGCGTTTAACGATTGCTACATCAACTGTTTTAAGTAGTTTGTAATCATTTGGATGGGATCAAAATCCTTATTGAAAATATTGTTTTGTTGGTTTTTACCTTGGTGTAATTTCTGGATTTGGACCATAATTTGTATATACAAGCATTGGTTGTTTAGTGGCAGAATTCTCGCTTGCCATGTGGGAGGCCCGGGTTCGATTCCCGGCCAATGCATGCATTATCATCTGCGTTTAACGATTGCTACATCAACTGTTTTAAGTAGTTTGTAATCATTTGGATGGGATCAAAATCCTTATTGAAAATATTGTTTTGTTGGTTTTTACCTTGGTGTAATTTCTGGATTCGGACCATAATTTGTATATACAAGCATTGGTTGTTCAGTGGCAGAATTCTCGCTTGCCATGTGGGAGGCCCGGGTTCGATTCCCGGCCAATGCATGCACTATCATCTGCGTTTAACGATTGCTACATCAACTGTTTTAAGTAGTTTGTAATCATTTGGATGGGATCAAAATCCTTATTGAAAATATTGTTTTGTTGGTTTTTACCTTGGTGTAATTTCTGGATTCGGACCATAATGTGTACATACAAGCATTGGTTGTTTAGTGGCAGAATTCTCGCTTGCCATGTGGGAGGCCCGGGTTCGATTCCCGGCCAATGCATGCATTATCATCTGCGTTTAACGATTGCTACATCAACTGTTTTAAGTAGTTTGTAATCATTTGGATGGGATCAAAATCCTTATTGAAAATATTGTTTTGTTGGTTTTTACCTTGGTGTAATTTCTGGATTCGGACCATAATTTGTATATACAAGCATTGGTTGTTCAGTGGCAGAATTCTCGCTCGCCATGTGGGAGGCCCGGGTTCGATTCCCGGCCAATGCATGCACTATCATCTGCGTTTAACGATTGCTACATCAACTGTTTTAAGTAGTTTGTAATCATTTGGATGGGATCAAAATCCTTATTGAAAATATTGTTTTGTTGGTTTTTACCTTGGTGTAATTTCTGGATTCGGACCATAATGTGTACATACAAGCATTGGTTGTTTAGTGGCAGAATTCTCGCTTGCCATGTGGGAGGCCCGGGTTCGATTCCCGGCCAATGCATGCATTATCATCTGCGTTTAACGATTGCTACATCAACTGTTTTAAGTAGTTTGTAATCATTTGGATGGGATCAAAATCCTTATTGAAAATATTGTTTTGTTGGTTTTTACCTTGGTGTAATTTCTGGATTCGGACCATAATTTGTATATACAAGCATTGGTTGTTCAGTGGCAGAATTCTCGCTTGCCATGTGGGAGGCCCGGGTTCGATTCCCGGCCAATGCATGCATTATCATCTGCATTTAACGATTGCTACATCAACTGTTTTAAGTAGTTTGTAATCATTTGGATGGGATCAAAATCCTTATTGAAAATATTGTTTTGTTGGTTTTTACCTTGGTGTAATTTCTGGATTCGGACCATAATTTGTATATACAAGCATTGGTTGTTCAGTGGCAGAATTCTCGCTTGCCATGTGGGAGGCCCGGGTTCGATTCCCGGCCAATGCATGCATTATCATCTGCGTTTAACGATTGCTACATCAACTGTTTTAAGTAGTTTGTAATCATTTGGATGGGATCAAAATCCTTATTGAAAATATTGTTTTGTTGGTTTTTACCTTGGTGTAATTTCTGGATTCGGACCATAATGTGTACATACAAGCATTGGTTGTTTAGTGGCAGAATTCTCGCTTGCCATGTGGGAGGCCCGGGTTCGATTCCCGGCCAATGCATGCATTATCATCTGCGTTTAACGATTGCTACATCAACTGTTTTAAGTAGTTTGTAATCATTTGGATGGGATCAAAATCCTTATTGAAAATATTGTTTTGTTGGTTTTTACCTTGGTGTAATTTCTGGATTCGGACCATAATTTGTATATACAAGCATTGGTTGTTCAGTGGCAGAATTCTCGCTTGCCATGTGGGAGGCCCGGGTTCGATTCCCGGCCAATGCATGCACTATCATCTGCGTTTAACGATTGCTACATCAACTGTTTTAAGTAGTTTGTAATCATTTGGATGGGATCAAAATCCTTATTGAAAATATTGTTTTGTTGGTTTTTACCTTGGTGTAATTTCTGGATTCGGACCATAATTTGTATATACAAGCATTGGTTGTTCAGTGGCAGAATTCTCGCTTGCCATGTGGGAGGCCCGGGTTCGATTCCCGGCCAATGCATGCACTATCATCTGCGTTTAACAATTGCTACATCAACTGTTTTAAGTAGTTTGTAATCATTTGGATGGGATCAAAATCCTTATTGAAAATATTGTTTTGTTGGTTTTTACCTTGGTGTAATTTCTGGATTCGGACCATAATGTGTACATACAAGCATTGGTTGTTTAGTGGCAGAATTCTCGCTTGCCATGTGCGAGGCCCGGGTTCGATTCCCGGCCAATGCATGCATTATCATCTGCGTTTAACGATTGCTACATCAACTGTTTTAAGTAGTTTGTAATCATTTGGATGGGATCAAAATCCTTATTGAAAATATTGTTTTGTTGGTTTTTACCTTGGTGTAATTTCTGGATTCGGACCATAATGTGTACATACAAGCATTGGTTGTTTAGTGGCAGAATTCTCGCTTGCCATGTGGGAGGCCCGGGTTCGATTCCCGGCCAATGCATGCATTATCATCTGCGTTTAACGATTGCTACATCAACTGTTTTAAGTAGTTTGTAATCATTTGGATGGGATCAAAATCCTTATTGAAAATATTGTTTTGTTGGTTTTTACCTTGGTGTAATTTCTGGATTCGGACCATAATTTGTATATACAAGCATTGGTTGTTCAGTGGCAGAATTCTCGCTTGCCATGTGGGAGGCCCGGGTTCGATTCCCGGCCAATGCATGCACTATCATCTGCGTTTAACGATTGCTACATCAACTGTTTTAAGTAGTTTGTAATCATTTGGATGGGATCAAAATCCTTATTGAAAATATTGTTTTGTTGGTTTTTACCTTGGTGTAATTTCTGGATTCGGACCATAATTTTTATATACAAGCATTGGTTGTTCAGTGGCAGAATTCTCGCTTGCCATGTGGGAGGCCCGGGTTCGATTCCCGGCCAATGCATGCACTATCATCTGCGTTTAACGATTGCTACATCAACTGTTTTAAGTAGTTTGTAATCATTTGGATGGGATCAAAATCCTTATTGAAAATATTGTTTTGTTGGTTTTTACCTTGGTGTAATTTCTGGATTTGGACCATAATTTGTATATACAAGCATTGGTTGTTTAGTGGCAGAATTCTCGCTTGCCATGTGGGAGGCCCAGGTTTGATTCCCGGCCAATGCATGCATTATCATCTGCGTTTAACGATTGCTACATCAACTGTTTTAAGTAGTTTGTAATCATTTGGATGGGATCAAAATCCTTATTGAAAATATTGTTTTGTTGGTTTTTACCTTGGTGTAATTTCTGGATTCGGACCATAATTTGTATATACAAGCATTGGTTGTTCAGTGGCAGAATTCTCGCTTGCCATGTGGGAGGCCCGGGTTCGATTCCCGGCCAATGCATGCACTATCATCTGCGTTTAACGATTGCTACATCAACTGTTTTAAGTAGTTTGTAATCATTTGGATGGGATCAAAATCCTTATTGAAAATATTGTTTTGTTGGTTTTTACCTTGGTGTAATTTCTGGATTCGGACCATAATGTGTACATACAAGCATTGGTTGTTTAGTGGCAGAATTCTCGCTTGCCATGTGGGAGGCCCGGGTTCGATTCCCGGCCAATGCATGCATTATCATCTGCGTTTAACGATTGCTACATCAACTGTTTTAAGTAGTTTGTAATCATTTGGATGGGATCAAAATCCTTATTGAAAATATTGTTTTGTTGGTTTTTACCTTGGTGTAATTTCTGGATTCGGACCATAATTTGTATATACAAGCATTGGTTGTTCAGTGGCAGAATTCTCGCTCGCCATGTGGGAGGCCCGGGTTCGATTCCCGGCCAATGCATGCACTATCATCTGCGTTTAACGATTGCTACATCAACTGTTTTAAGTAGTTTGTAATCATTTGGATGGGATCAAAATCCTTATTGAAAATATTGTTTTGTTGGTTTTTACCTTGGTGTAATTTCTGGATTCGGACCATAATGTGTACATACAAGCATTGGTTGTTTAGTGGCAGAATTCTCGCTTGCCATGTGGGAGGCCCGGGTTCGATTCCCGGCCAATGCATGCATTATCATCTGCGTTTAACGATTGCTACATCAACTGTTTTAAGTAGTTTGTAATCATTTGGATGGGATCAAAATCCTTATTGAAAATATTGTTTTGTTGGTTTTTACCTTGGTGTAATTTCTGGATTCGGACCATAATTTGTATATACAAGCATTGGTTGTTCAGTGGCAGAATTCTCGCTTGCCATGTGGGAGGCCCGGGTTCGATTTCCGGCCAATGCATGCACTATCATCTGCGTTTAACGATTGCTACATCAACTGTTTTAAGTAGTTTGTAATCATTTGGATGGGATCAAAATCCTTATTGAAAATATTGTTTTGTTGGTTTTTACCTTGGTGTAATTTCTGGATTCGGACCATAATGTGTACATACAAGCATTGGTTGTTTAGTGGCAGAATTCTCGCTTGCCATGTGGGAGGCCCGGGTTCGATTCCCGGCCAATGCATGCATTATCATCTGCGTTTAACGATTGCTACATCAACTGTTTTAAGTAGTTTGTAATCATTTGGATGGGATCAAAATCCTTATTGAAAATATTGTTTTGTTGGTTTTTACCTTGGTGTAATTTCTGGATTCGGACCATAATGTGTACATACAAGCATTGGTTGTTTAGTGGCAGAATTCTCGCTTGCCATGTGGGAGGCCCGGGTTCGATTCCCGGCCAATGCATGCATTATCATCTGCGTTTAACGATTGCTACATCAACTGTTTTAAGTAGTTTGTAATCATTTGGATGGGATCAAAATCCTTATTGAAAATATTGTTTTGTTGGTTTTTACCTTGGTGTAATTTCTGGATTCGGACCATAATTTGTATATACAAGCATTGGTTGTTCAGTGGCAGAATTCTCGCTTGCCATGTGGGAGGCCCGGGTTCGATTCCCGGCCAATGCATGCACTATCATCTGCGTTTAACGATTGCTACATCAACTGTTTTAAGTAGTTTGTAATCATTTGGATGGGATCAAAATCCTTATTGAAAATATTGTTTTGTTGGTTTTTACCTTGGTGTAATTTCTGGATTCGGACCATAATTTGTATATACAAGCATTGGTTGTTCAGTGGCAGAATTCTCGCTTGCCATGTGGGAGGCCCGGGTTCGATTCCCGGCCAATGCATGCACTATCATCTGCGTTTAACGATTGCTACATCAACTGTTTTAAGTAGTTTGTAATCATTTGGATGGGATCAAAATCCTTATTGAAAATATTGTTTTGTTGGTTTTTACCTTGGTGTAATTTCTGGATTCGGACCATAATGTGTACATACAAGCATTGGTTGTTTAGTGGCAGAATTCTCGCTTGCCATGTGGGAGGCCCGGGTTCGATTCCCGGCCAATGCATGCATTATCATCTGCGTTTAACGATTGCTACATCAACTGTTTTAAGTAGTTTGTAATCATTTGGATGGGATCAAAATCCTTATTGAAAATATTGTTTTGTTGGTTTTTACCTTGGTGTAATTTCTGGATTCGGACCATAATTTGTATATACAAGCATTGGTTGTTCAGTGGCAGAATTCTCGCTTGCCATGTGGGAGGCCCGGGTTCGATTCCCGGCCAATGCATGCACTATCATCTGCGTTTAACGATTGCTACATCAACTGTTTTAAGTAGTTTGTAATCATTTGGATGGGATCAAAATCCTTATTGAAAATATTGTTTTGTTGGTTTTTACCTTGGTGTAATTTCTGGATTCGGACCATAATGTGTACATACAAGCATTGGTTGTTTAGTGGCAGAATTCTCGCTTGCCATGTGGGAGGCCCGGGTTCGATTCCCGGCCAATGCATGCATTATCATCTGCGTTTAACGATTGCTACATCAACTGTTTTAAGTAGTTTGTAATCATTTGGATGGGATCAAAATCCTTATTGAAAATATTGTTTTGTTGGTTTTTACCTTGGTGTAATTTCTAGATTCGGACCATAAATTGTATATACAAGCATTGGTTGTTCAGTGGCAGAATTCTTGCTTGCCATGTGGGAGGCCCGGGTTCGATTCCCGGCCAATGCATGCACTATCATCTGCGTTTAACGATTGCTACATCAACTGTTTTAAGTAGTTTGTAATCATTTGGATGGGATCAAAATCCTTATTGAAAATATTGTTTTGTTGGTTTTTACCTTGGTGTAATTTCTGGATTCGGACCATAATTTGTACATACAAGCATTGGTTGTTTAGTGGCAGAATTCTCGCTTGCCATGTGGGAGGCCCGGGTTCGATTCCCGGCCAATGCATGCATTATCATCTGCGTTTAACGATTGCTACATCAACTGTTTTAAGTAGTTTGTAATCATTTGGATGGGATCAAAATCCTTATTGAAAATATTGTTTTGTTGGTTTTTACCTTGGTGTAATTTCTGGATTCGGACCATAATTTGTATATACAAGCATTGGTTGTTTAGTGGCAGAATTCTCGCTTGCCATGTGGGAGGCCCGGGTTCGATTCCCGGCCAATGCATGCATTATCATCTGCGTTTAACGATTGCTACATCAACTGTTTTAAGTAGTTTGTAATCATTTGGATGGGATCAAAATCCTTATTGAAAATATTGTTTTGTTGGTTTTTACCTTGGTGTAATTTCTGGATTCGGACCATAATTTGTACATACAAGCATTGGTTGTTCAGTGGCAGAATTCTCGCTTGCCATGTGGGAGGCCCGGGTTCGATTCCCGGCCAATGCATGCACTATCATCTGCGTTTAACGATTGCTACATCAACTGTTTTAAGTAGTTTGTAATCATTTGGATGGGATCAAAATCCTTATTGAAAATATTGTTTTGTTGGTTTTTACCTTGGTGTAATTTCTGGATTCGGACCATAATGTGTACATACAAGCATTGGTTGTTTAGTGGCAGAATTCTCGCTTGCCATGTGGGAGGCCCGGGTTCGATTCCCGGCCAATGCATGCATTATCATCTGCGTTTAACGATTGCTACATCAACTGTTTTAAGTAGTTTGTAATCATTTGGATGGGATCAAAATCCTTATTGAAAATATTGTTTTGTTGGTTTTTACCTTGGTGTAATTTCTGGATTCGGACCATAATTTGTATATACAAGCATTGGTTGTTCAGTGGCAGAATTCTCGCTTGCCATGTGGGGGCCCGGGTTCGATTCCCGGCCAATGCATGCACTATCATCTGCGTTTAACGATTGCTACATCAACTGTTTTAAGTAGTTTGTAATCATTTGGATGGGATCAAAATCCTTATTGAAAATATTGTTTTGTTGGTTTTTACCTTGGTGTAATTTCTGGATTCGGACCATAATTTGTATATACAAGCATTGGTTGTTTAGTGGCAGAATTCTCGCTTGCCATGTGGGAGGCCCGGGTTCGATTCCCGGCCAATGCATGCATTATCATCTGCGTTTAACGATTGCTACATCAACTGTTTTAAGTAGTTTGTAATCATTTGGATGGGATCAAAATCCTTATTGAAAATATTGTTTTGTTGGTTTTTACCTTGGTGTAATTTCTGGATTCGGACCATAATTTGTATATACAAGCATTGGTTGTTCAGTGGCAGAATTCTCGCTTGCCATGTGGGAGGCCCGGGTTCGATTCCCGGCCAATGCATGCACTATCATCTGCGTTTAACGATTGCTACATCAACTGTTTTAAGTAGTTTGTAATCATTTGGATGGGATCAAAATCCTTATTGAAAATATTGTTTTGTTGGTTTTTACCTTGGTGTAATTTCTGGATTCGGACCATAATGTGTACATACAAGCATTGGTTGTTTAGTGGCAGAATTCTCGCTTGCCATGTGGGAGGCCCGGGTTCGATTCCCGGCCAATGCATGCATTATCATCTGCGTTTAACGATTGCTACATCAACTGTTTTAAGTAGTTTGTAATCATTTGGATGGGATCAAAATCCTTATTGAAAATATTGTTTTGTTGGTTTTTACCTTGGTGTAATTTCTGGATTCGGACCATAATTTGTATATACAAGCATTGGTTGTTCAGTGGCAGAATTCTCGCTTGCCATGTGGGAGGCCCGGGTTCGATTCCCGGCCAATGCATGCACTATCATCTGCGTTTAACGATTGCTACATCAACTGTTTTAAGTAGTTTGTAATCATTTGGATGGGATCAAAATCCTTATTGAAAATATTGTTTTGTTGGTTTTTACCTTGGTGTAATTTCTGGATTCGGACCATAATTTGTACATACAAGCATTGGTTGTTTAGTGGCAGAATTCTCGCTTGCCATGTGGGAGGCCCGGGTTCGATTCCCGGCCAATGCATGCATTATCATCTGCGTTTAACGATTGCTACATCAACTGTTTAAGTAGTTTGTAATCATTTGGATGGGATCAAAATCCTTATTGAAAATATTGTTTTGTTGGTTTTTACCTTGGTGTAATTTCTGGATTCGGACCATAATTTGTATATACAAGCATTGGTTGTTCAGTGGCAGAATTCTCGCTTGCCATGTGGGAGGCCTGGTTTCGATTCCCGGCCAATGCATGCACTATCATCTGCGTTTAACGATTGCTACATCAACTGTTTTAAGTAGTTTGTAATCATTTGGATGGGATCAAAATCCTTATTGAAAATATTGTTTTGTTGGTTTTTACCTTGGTGTAATTTCTGGATTCGGACCATAATTTGTATATACAAGCATTGGTTGTTTAGTGGCAGAATTCTCGCTTGCCATGTGGGAGGCCCGGGTTCGATTCCCGGCCAATGCATGCATTATCATCTGCGTTTAACGATTGCTACATCAACTGTTTTAAGTAGTTTGTAATCATTTGGATGGGATCAAAATCCTTATTGAAAATATTGTTTTGTTGGTTTTTACCTTGGTGTAATTTCTGGATTCGGACCATAATTTGTATATACAAGCATTGGTTGTTCAGTGGCAGAATTCTCGCTTGCTATGTGGGAGGCCCGGGTTCGATTCCCGGCCAATGCATGCACTATCATCTGCGTTTAACGTTTGCTACATCAACTGTTTTAAGTAGTTTGTAATCATTTGGATGGGATCAAAATCCTTATTGAAAATATTGTTTTGTTGGTTTTTACCTTGGTGTAATTTCTGGATTCGGACCATAATGTGTACATACAAGCATTGGTTGTTTAGTGGCAGAATTCTCGCTTGCCATGTGGGAGGCCCGGGTTCGATTCCCGGCCAATGCATGCATTATCATGTGCGTTTAACGATTGCTACATCAACTGTTTTAAGTAGTTTGTAATCATTTGGATGGGATCAAAATCCTTATTGAAAATATTGTTTTGTTGGTTTTTACCTTGGTGTAATTTCTGGATTCGGACCATAATTTGTATATACAAGCATTGGTTGTTTAGTGGCAGAATTCTCGCTTGCCATGTGGGAGACCCGGGTTCGATTCCCGGCCAATGCATGCATTATCATCTGCGTTTAACGATTGCTACATCAACTGTTTTAAGTAGTTTGTAATCATTTGGATGGGATCAAAATCCTTATTGAAAATATTGTTTTGTTGGTTTTTACCTTGGTGTAATTTCTGGATTCGGACCATAATTTGTATATACAAGCATTGGTTGTTCAGTGGCAGAATTCTCGCTTGCCATGTGGGAGGCCCGGATTCGATTCCCGGCCAATGCATGCACTATCATCTGCGTTTAACGATTGCTACATCAACTGTTTTAAGTAGTTTGTAATCATTTGGATGGGATCAAAATCCTTATTGAAAATATTGTTTTGTTGGTTTTTACCTTGGTGTAATTTCTGGATTCGGACCATAATGTGTACATACAAGCATTGGTTGTTTAGTGGCAGAATTCTCGCTTGCCATGTGGGAGGCCCGGGTTCGATTCCCGGCCAATGCATGCATTATCATCTGCGTTTAACGATTGCTACATCAACTGTTTTAAGTAGTTTGTAATCATTTGGATGGGATCAAAATCCTTATTGAAAATATTGTTTTGTTGGTTTTTACCTTGGTGTAATTTCTGGATTCGGACCATAATTTGTATATACAAGCATTGGTTGTTCAGTGGCAGAATTCTCGCTTGCCATGTGGGAGGCCCGGGTTCGATTCCCGGCCAATGCATGCACTATCATCTGCGTTTAACGATTGCTACATCAACTGTTTTAAGTAGTTTGTAATCATTTGGATGGGATCAAAATCCTTATTGAAAATATTGTTTTGTTGGTTTTTACCTTGGTGTAATTTCTGGATTCGGACCATAATTTGTACATACAAGCATTGGTTGTTTAGTGGCAGAATTCTCGCTTGCCATGTGGGAGGCCCGGGTTCGATTCCCGGCCAATGCATGCATTATCATCTGCGTTTAACGATTGCTACATCAACTGTTTTAAGTAGTTTGTAATCATTTGGATGGGATCAAAATCCTTATTGAAAATATTGTTTTGTTGGTTTTTACCTTGGTGTAATTTCTGGATTCGGACCATAATTTGTATATACAAGCATTGGTTGTTTAGTGGCAGAATTCTCGCTTGCCATGTGGGAGGCCCGGGTTCGATTCCCGGCCAATGCATGCATTATCATCTGCGTTTAACGATTGCTACATCAACTGTTTTAAGTAGTTTGTAATCATTTGGATGGGATCAAAATCCTTATTGAAAATATTGTTTTGTTGGTTTTTACCTTGGTGTAATTTCTGGATTCGGACCATAATTTGTATATACAAGCATTGGTTGTTCAGTGGCAGAATTCTCGCTTGCCATGTGGGAGGCCTGGGTTCGATTCCCGGCCAATGCATGCACTATCATCTGCGTTTAACGATTGCTACATCAACTGTTTTAAGTAGTTTGTAATCATTTGGATGGGATCAAAATCCTTATTGAAAATATTGTTTTGTTGGTTTTTACCTTGGTGTAATTTCTGGATTCGGACCATAATTTGTATATACAAGCATTGGTTGTTTAGTGGCAGAATTCTCGCTTGCCATGTGGGAGGCCTGGGTTCGATTCCCGGCCAATGCATGCTCTATCATCTGCGTTTAACGATTGCTACATCAACTGTTTTAAGTAGTTTGTAATCATTTGGATGGGATCAAAATCCTTATTGAAAATATTGTTTTGTTGGTTTTTACCTTGGTGTAATTTCTGGATTCGGACCATAATTTGTATATATAAGAATTGGTTGTTTAGTGGCAGAATTCTCGCTTGCCATGTGGGAGGCCCGGGTTCGATTCCCGGCCAATGCATGCATTATCATCTGCGTTTAACGATTGCTACATCAACTGTTTTAAGTAGTTTGTAATCATTTGGATGGGATCAAAATCCTTATTGAAAATATTGTTTTGTTGGTTTTTACCTTGGTGTAATTTCTGGATTCGGACCATAATTTGTATATACAAGCATTGGTTGTTCAGTGGCAGAATTCTTGCTTGCCATGTGGGAGGCCCGGGTTCGATTCCCGGCCAATGCATGCACTATCATCTGCGTTTAACGATTGCTACATCAACTGTTTTAAGTAGTTTGTAATCATTTGGATGGGATCAAAATCCTTATTGAAAATATTGTTTTGTTGGTTTTTACCTTGGTGTAATTTCTGGATTCGGACCATAATTTGTATATACAAGCATTGGTTGTTCAGTGGCAGAATTCTCGCTTGCCATTTGGGAGGCCCGGGTTCGATTCCCGGCCAATGCATGCACTATCACCTGCGTTTAACGATTGCTACATCAACTGTTTTAAGTAGTTTGTAATCATTTGGATGGGATCAAAATCCTTATTGAAAATATTGTTTTGTTGGTTTTTACCTTGGTGTAATTTCTGGATTCGGATCATAATGTGTACATACAAGCATTGGTTGTTTAGTGGCAGAATTCTCGCTTGCCATGTGGGAGGCCCGGGTTCGATTCCCGGCCAATGCATGCACTATCATCTGCGTTTAACGACTGCTACCTCAACTGTTTTAAGTAGTTTGTAATCATTTGGATGGGATCAAAATCCTTATTGAAAATATTGTTTTGTTGGTTTTTACCTTGGTGTAATTTCTGGATTCGGACCATAATTTGTATATACAAGCATTGGTTGTTTAGTGGCAGAATTCTCGCTTGCCATGTGGGAGGCCCGGGTTCGATTCCCGGCCAAAGCATGCACTATCATCTGCGTTTAACGATTGCTACATCAACTGTTTTAAGTAGTTTGTAATCATTTGGATGGGATCAAAATCCTTATTGAAAATATTGTTTTGTTGGTTTTTACCTTGGTGTAATTTCTGGATTCGGACCATAATTTGTATATACAAGCATTGGTTGTTTAGTGGCAGAATTCTCGCTTGCCATGTGGGAGGCCTGGGTTCGATTCCCGGCCAATGCATGCACTATCATCTGCGTTTAACGATTGCTACATCAACTGTTTTAAGTAGTTTGTAATCATTTGGATGGGATCAAAATCCTTATTGAAAATATTGTTTTGTTGGTTTTTACCTTGGTGTAATTTCTGGATTCGGACCATAATTTGTATATACAAGAATTGGTTGTTTAGTGGCAGAATTCTCGCTTGCCATGTGGGAGGCCCGGGTTCGATTCTCGGCCAATGCATGCATTATCGTCTGCGTTTAACGATTGCTACATCAACTGTTTTAAGTAGTTTGTAATCATTTGGATGGGATCAAAATCCTTATTGAAAATATTGTTTTGTTGGTTTTTACCTTGGTGTAATTTCTGGATTAGGACCATAATTTGTATATACAAGCATTGGTTGTTCAGTGGCAGAATTCTCGCTTGCCATGTGGGAGGCCCGGGTTCGATTCCCGGCCAATGCATGCACTATCATCTGCGTTTAACGATTGCTACATCAACTGTTTTAAGTAGTTTGTAATCATTTGGATGGGATCAAAATCCTTATTGAAAATATTGTTTTGTTGGTTTTTACCTTGGTGTAATTTCTGGATTCGGACCATAATGTTTACATACAAGCATTGGTTGTTTAGTGGCAGAATTCTCGCTTGCCATGTGGGAGGCCCGGGTTCGATTCCCGGCCAATGCATACATTATCATCTGCGTTTAACGATTGCTACATCAACTGTTTTAAGTAGTTTGTAATCATTTGGATGGGATCAAAATCCTTATTGAAAATATTGTTTTGTTGGTTTTTACCTTGGTGTAATTTCTGGATTCGGACCATAATTTGTATATACAAGCATTGGTTGTTCAGTGGCAGAATTCTCGCTTGCCATGTGGGAGGCCTGGGTTCGATTCCCGGCCAATGCATGCACTATCATCTGCGTTTAACGATTGCTACATCAACTGTTTTAAGTAGTTTGTAATCATTTGGATGGGATCAAAATCCTTATTGAAAATATTGTTTTGTTGGTTTTTACCTTGGTGTAATTTCTGGATTCGGACCATAATTTGTATATACAAGCATTGGTTGTTCAGTGGCAGAATTCTCGCTTGCCATGTGGGAGGCCTGGGTTCGATTCCCGGCCAATGCATGCACTATCATCTGCGTTTAACGATTGCTACATCAACTGTTTTAAGTAGTTTGTAATCATTTGGATGGGATCAAAATCCTTATTGAAAATATTGTTTTGTTGGTTTTTACCTTGGTGTAATTTCTGGATTCGGACCATAATTTGTATATACAAGCATTGGTTGTTCAGTGGCAGAATTCTCGCTTGCCATGTGGGAGGCCTGGGTTCGATTCCCGGCCAATGCATGCACTATCATCTGCGTTTAACGATTGCTACATCAACTGTTTTAAGTAGTTTGTAATCATTTGGATGGGATCAAAATCCTTATTGAAAATATTGTTTTGTTGGTTTTTACCTTGGTGTAATTTCTGGATTCGGACCATAATTTGTATATACAAGCATTGGTTGTTTAGTGGCAGAATTCTCGCTTGCCATGTGGGAGGCCCGGGTTCGATTCCCGGCCAATGCATGCATTATCATCTGCGTTTAACGATTGCTACATCAACTGTTTTAAGTAGTTTGTAATCATTTGGATGGGATCAAAATCCTTATTGAAAATATTGTTTTGTTGGTTTTTACCTTGGTGTAATTTCTGGATTCGGACCATAATTTGTATATACAAGCATTGGTTGTTCAGTGGCAGAATTCTCGCTTGCCATGTGGGAGGCCCGGGTTCGATTCCCGGCCAATGCATGCACTATCATCTGCGTTTAACGATTGCTACATCAACTGTTTTAAGTAGTTTGTAATCATTTGGATGGGATCAAAATCCTTATTGAAAATATTGTTTTGTTGGTTTTTACCTTGGTGTAATTTCTGGATTCGGACCATAATGTGTACATACAAGCATTGGTTGTTTAGTGGCAGAATTCTCGCTTGCCATGTGGGAGGCTCGGGTTCGATTCCCGGCCAATGCATGCATTATCATCTGCGTTTAACGATTGCTACATCAACTGTTTTAAGTAGTTTGTAATCATTTGGATGGGATCAAAATCCTTATTGAAAATATTGTTTTGTTGGTTTTTACCTTGGTGTAATTTCTGGATTCGGACCATAATGTGTACATACAAGCATTGGTTGTTTAGTGGCAGAATTCTCGCTTGCCATGTGGGAGGCCCGAGTTCGATTCCCGGCCAATGCATGCACTATCATCTGCGTTTAACGATTGCTACATCAACTGTTTTAAGTAGTTTGTAATCATTTGGATGGGATCAAAATCCTTATTGAAAATATTGTTTTGTTGGTTTTTACCTTGGTGTAATTTCTGGATTCGGACCATAATTTGTATATACAAGCATTGGTTGTTTAGTGGCAGAATTCTCGCTTGCCATGTGGGAGGCCCGGGTTCGATTCCCGGCCAATGCATGCATTATCATCTGCGTTTAACGATTGCTACATCAACTGTTTTAAGTAGTTTGTAATCATTTGGATGGGATCAAAATCCTTATTGAAAATATTGTTTTGTTGGTTTTTACCTTGGTGTAATTTCTGGATTCGGACCATAATTTGTATATACAAGCATTGGTTGTTTAGTGGCAGAATTCTCGCTTGCCATGTGGGAGGCCCGGGTTCGATTCCCGGCCAATGCATGCATTATCATCTGCGTTTAACGATTGCTACATCAACTGTTTTAAGTAGTTTGTAATCATTTGGATGGGATCAAAATCCTTATTGAAAATATTGTTTTGTTGGTTTTTACCTTGGTGTAATTTCTGGATTCGGACCATAATTTGTATATACAAGCATTGGTTGTTCAGTGGCAGAATTCTCGCTTGCCATGTGGGAGGCCTGGGTTCGATTCCCGGCCAATGCATGCACTATCATCTGCGTTTAACGATTGCTACATCAACTGTTTTAAGTAGTTTGTAATCATTTGGATGGGATCAAAATCCTTATTGAAAATATTGTTTTGTTGGTTTTTACCTTGGTGTAATTTCTGGATTCGGACCATAATTTGTATATACAAGAATTGGTTGTTTAGTGGCAGAATTCTCGCTTGCCATGTGGGAGGCCCGGGTTCGATTCCCGGCCAATGCATGCATTATCATCTGCGTTTAACGATTGCTACATCAACTGTTTTAAGTAGTTTGTAATCATTTGGATGGGATCAAAATCCTTATTGAAAATATTGTTTTGTTGGTTTTTACCTTGGTGTAATTTCTGGATTCGGACCATAATTTGTATATACAAGCATTGGTTGTTCAGTGGCAGAATTCTCGCTTGCCATGTGGGAGGCCCGGGTTCGATTCCCGGCCAATGCATGCACTATCATCTGCGTTTAACGATTGCTACATCAACTGTTTTAAGTAGTTTGTAATCATTTGGATGGGATCAAAATCCTTATTGAAAATATTGTTTTGTTGGTTTTTACCTTGGTGTAATTTCTGGATTCGGACCATAATGTGTACATACAAGCATTGGTTGTTTAGTGGCAGAATTCTCGCTTGCCATGTGGGAGGCCCGAGTTCGATTCCCGGCCAATGCATGCACTATCATCTGCGTTTAACGATTGCTACATCAACTGTTTTAAGTAGTTTGTAATCATTTGGATGGGATCAAAATCCTTATTGAAAATATTGTTTTGTTGGTTTTTACCTTGGTGTAATTTCTGGATTCGGACCATAATTTGTATATACAAGCATTGGTTGTTTAGTGGCAGAATTCTCGCTTGCCATGTGGGAGGCCCGGGTTCGATTCCCGGCCAATGCATGCATTATCATCTGCGTTTAACGATTGCTACATCAACTGTTTTAAGTAGTTTGTAATCATTTGGATGGGATCAAAATCCTTATTGAAAATATTGTTTTGTTGGTTTTTACCTTGGTGTAATTTCTGGATTCGGACCATAATTTGTATATACAAGCATTGGTTGTTCAGTGGCAGAATTCTCGCTTGCCATGTGGGAGACCCGGGTTCGATTCCCGGCCAATGCATGCACTATCATCTGCGTTTAACGATTGCTACATCAACTGTTTTAAGTAGTTTGTAATCATTTGGATGGGATCAAAATCCTTATTGAAAATATTGTTTTGTTGGTTTTTACCTTGGTGTAATTTCTGGATTCGGACCATGATTTGTACATACAAGCATTGTTTGTTTAGTGGCAGAATTCTCGCTTGCCATGTGGGCGGCCCGGGTTCGATTCCCGGCCAATGCATGCATTATCATCTGCGTTTAACGATTGCTACATCAACTGTTTTAAGTAGTTTGTAATCATTTGGATGGGATCAAAATCCTTATTGAAAATATTGTTTTGTTGGTTTTTACCTTGGTGTAATTTCTGGATTCGGACCATAATTTGTATTTACAAGCATTGGTTGTTCAGTGGCAGAATTCTCGCTTGCCATGTGGGAGGCCTGGGTTCGATTCCCGGCCAATGCATGCACTATCATCTGCGTTTAACGATTGCTACATCAACTGTTTTAAGTAGTTTGTAATCATTTGGATGGGATCAAAATCCTTATTGAAAATATTGTTTTGTTGGTTTTTACCTTGGTGTAATTTCTGGATTCGGACCATAATTTGTATATACAAGCATTGGTTGTTTAGTGGCAGAATTCTCGCTTGCCATGTGGGAGGCCCGGGTTCGATTCCCGGCCAATGCATGCATTATCATCTGCGTTTAACGATAGCTACATCAACTGTTTTAAGTAGTTTGTAATCATTTGGATGGGATCAAAATCCTTATTGAAAATATTGTTTTGTTGGTTTTTACCTTGGTGTAATTTCTGGATTCGGACCATAATTTGTATATACAAGCATTGGTTGTTCAGTGGCAGAATTCTCGCTTGCCATGTGGGAGGCCCGGGTTCGATTCCCGGCCAATGCATGCACTATCATCTCCGTTTAATGATTGCTTCATCAACTGTTTTAAGTAGTTTGTAATCATTTGGATGGGATCAAAATCCTTATTGAAAATATTGTTTTGTTGGTTTTTACCTTGGTGTAATTTCTGGATTCGGACCATAATTTGTATATACAAGCATTGGTTGTTCAGTGGCAGAATTCTCGCTTGCCATGTGGGAGGCCCGGGTTCGATTCCCGGCCAATGCATGCACTATCATCTCCGTTTAATGATTGCTTCATCAACTGTTTTAAGTAGTTTGTAATCATTTGGATGGGATCAAAATCCTTATTGAAAATATTGTTTTGTTGGTTTTTACCTTGGTGTAATTTCTGGATTCGGACCATAATTTGTACATACAAGCATTGGTTGTTTAGTGGCAGAATTCTCGCTTGCCATGTGGGAGGCCCGGGTTCGATTCCCGGCCAATGCATGCATTATCATCTGCGTTTAACGATTGCTACATCAACTGTTTTAAGTAGTTTGTAATCATTTGGATGGGATCAAAATCCTTATTGAAAATATTGTTTTGTTGGTTTTTACCTTGGTGTGATTTCTGGATTCGGACCATAATTTGTATATACAAGCATTGGTTGTTCAGTGGCAGAATTCTCGCTTGCCATGTGGGAGGCCCGGGTTCGATTCCCGGCCAATGCATGCACTATCATCTGTGTTTAACGATTGCTACATCAACTGTTTTAAGTAGTTTGTAATCATTTGGATGGGATCAAAATCCTTATTGAAAATATTGTTTTGTTGGTTTTTACCTTGGTGTAATTTCTGGATTCGGACCATAATTTGTATATACAAGCATTTGTTGTTCAGTGGCAGAATTCTCGCTTGCCATGTGGGAGGCCCGGGTTCGATTCCCGGCCAATGCATGCACTATCATCTCCGTTTAATGATTGCTTCATCAACTGTTTTAAGTAGTTTGTAATCATTTGGATGGGATCAAAATCCTTATTGAAAATATTGTTTTGTTGGTTTTTACCTTGGTGTAATTTCTGGATTCGGACCATAATTTGTATATACAAGCATTGGTTGTTCAGTGGCAGAATTCTCGCTTGCCATGTGGGAGGCCCGGGTTCGATTCCCGGCCAATGCATGCATTATCATCTGCGTTTAACGATTGCTACATCAACTGTTTTAAGTAGTTTGTAATCATTTGAATGGGATCAAAATCCTTATTGAAAATATTGTTTTGTTGGTTTTTACCTTGGTGTGATTTCTGGATTCGGACCATAATTTGTATATACAAGCATTGGTTGTTCAGTGGCAGAATTCTCGCTTGCCATGTTGGAGGCCCGGGTTCGATTCCCGGCCAATGCATGCATTATTATCTGCGTTTAACGATTGCTACATCAACTGTTTTAAGTAGTTTGTAATCATTTGGATGGGATCAAAATCCTTATTGAAAATATTGTTTTGTTGGTTTTTACCTTGGTGTGATTTCTGGATTCGGACCATAATTTGTATATACAAGCATTGGTTGTTCAGTGGCAGAATTCTCGCTTGCCATGTTGGAGGCCCGGGTTCGATTCCCGGCCAATGCATGCATTATTATCTGCGTTTAACGATTGCTACATCAACTGTTTTAAGTAGTTTGTAATCATTTGGATGGGATCAAAATCCTTATTGAAAATATTGTTTTGTTGGTTTTTACCTTGGTGTAATTTCTGGATTCGGACCATAATTTGTATATACAAGCATTGGTTGTTCAGTGGCAGAATTCTCGCTTGCCATGTGGGAGGCCCGGGTTCGATTCCCGGCCAATGCATGCACTATCATCTGCGTTTAACGATTGCTACATCAACTGTTTTAAGTAGTTTGTAATCATTTGGATGGGATCAAAATCCTTATTGAAAATATTGTTTCGGACCACAATTTACATATCCAAGCATTGGTTGTTCAATGGCGGAATTCTTGCTTGCCATGTGGGAGGCCCGGGTTCGATTCCCGGCCAATGCATGTACTACCATCTGCGTTTAACGATTGCTACATCAAATTATTTTAAGTAGTTTGTAATCATTTGGATGGGATCAAAATCCTTATTGAAAATATTGTTTTGTTGGTATTTACTTTGGTGTCATTTCTGGATCCGGACCACAAATTGCATATCCAAGCATTGGTTGTTCAGTGGCAGAATTCTTGCTTGCCATGTGGGAGGCCCGGGTTCGATTCCCAGCCTATGCATGTACTATCATCTGCGTTTAACGATTGCTACATCAAACTATTTTAAGTAGTTTGTAATCATTTGGATGGGATCAAAATCCTTATTGAAAATATTGTTTTGTTGGTATTTACTTTGGTGTAAT
The DNA here is from genome assembly GCF_059441175.1 of Urocampus carinirostris. Classification (NCBI taxonomy): domain Eukaryota; kingdom Metazoa; phylum Chordata; class Actinopteri; order Syngnathiformes; family Syngnathidae; genus Urocampus; species Urocampus carinirostris. The sequence continues at coordinate 25,769,663 of NC_142356.1, read as the reverse complement.
TTCTGGATTCGGACCACAATTTACATATCCAAGCATTGGTTGTTCAATGGCAGAATTCTTGCTTGCCATGTGGGAGGCCCGGGTTCGATTCCCAGCCAATGCATGTACTATCATCTGCGTTTAACGATTGCTACATCAAACTATTTTAAGTAGTTTGTAATCATTTGGATGGGATCAAAATCCTTATTGGAAATATTGTTTTGATGGTATTTACTTTGGTGTAATTTCTGGATTCGGACCACAATTTACATATCCAAGCATTGGTTGTTCAATGGCAGAATTCTTGCTTGCCATGTGGGAGGCCCGGGTTCGAATCCCGGCCAATGCATGCACTATCATCTGCGTTTAATGATTGCTACATCAACTGTTTTAAGTAGTTTGTAATCATTTGGATGTGATCAAAATCCTTATTGAAAATATTGTTTTGTTGGTATTTACTTTGGTGTCATTTCTGGATTCGGACCACAATTTGCTTATCCAAGCATTGGTCGTTCAGTGGCAGAATTCTCGTTTGCCATGTGGGAGGCCCTGGTTCGATTCCCGGCCAATGCATGTACTATCATCTGCATTTATCGATTGCTACATCAAACTATTTTATGTAGTTTGTAATCATTTGGATTGGTTCAAAGTCCTTATTGAAAATAATGTTTGGTTGTTTTTTGGCTTGGTGTAATTTCTGGATTCAGACCGTAATTTGACTTTTCAAGTATTGGTTGTTCAGTGGCAGAATTCTAACTTGCCATGCGGGAGGTCCATGTTCGATTCCTGGCCAATGCCTATACTACCAGTTGAGGTTAACGATTGCTACATTAAACTCATTTAAGTAGTTAGCAATTATTTGGATTTCATCAAATTCCCCATTGAAAGTATTGTTTTGTTGTTAACAAGCACTGTTTTGTGAAAGGGCTGGGTATGATTCCCGCTCAATGCATTCAACGCTGGGTAGTGGGTACAATAATTCTACCATTCATATTTGTTTTTATGTGGTCTTTGGTGATGGAACAAGATTGCAAAGTTAGCTTCAGAATCTATTTTTATTTGAACAATGTAAACCATTTTTGCCTTGGCTGGGATACTGAATTTGGTCTATGAGCCCCTTTTTTCAATCATTGGTTGTTCAGTGGCAGCATTTTTGCTTGAATATGAGAGGATAGGTATCCCGGCCAATGAATCAAATGTCAAAGCAAATCAAGGTTTTTTGATCCAACCAATCTCATTTTTTGTGTTCATTACTCACAAAACCTTCACATTAGCTCCATGTTTTATAATGTATTGTCAAATGTTTTTTTTCTGCTACATCTACTGTCACTTGTAATGATGTGAAGAAAATACTGAGCGTCATACTACAGCATGATCATTTGAAAGCAAACACAACACTCGCGGGCACAGGTGAGTTCAGCAAATTTACCTCGAGTGGCCATTCTGATTACATCGATGTCATGACTCATCAGCGCACAGGAAGGAACAAACTCCTCACTGAGCACCATTGCCTCTAACCGCACCTCCAACCTGACGCAAAGGACAGTCATGAGGCACTTCCATACACATGTTTCAACAATGAAATTATGGCTATCAATTAACCGGTTATATACTAATGAAATATTGGACCAATATTAAGTTAGTAAAAGCCAAGTGAAGATGTGGTATGAAAGTGTTAAAGAGGAGTGGGACTAGCACACAATTGCAAAAATATTGCAAAAATATAACAAAGTTACACAATTAATGATGGATACTTAACACTGTGATAAGTAATAATAGAGGCATGCTCTTATTGTTGTGTATATACTGTATTTTCCAGACCATAAGGCGCACCGAAAAAACCCAAATTAGCCAGAAATTTGTAAGTGCGCCCAGAGGTGGGTAGAGTAGCCAAAGATTTTACTGGAGTAAAAGTACTGTTAATTCAGAATAATATTAGAAACAGATCTTAGAAAATGGTTAAAACAGAAAGTCGTCCTAAAAGCTATTATTTAATGCAAAGTCTGATTCATTATCAGATACACCAAAGGGTTGTTTTGGGTTTATTTATATGTTTCAGGACGATTTTTTGTCTTCTCCATTCGCTGACATTTGTTTCTGGGACCGTAAATATAGAGTGATAATGATATAACTTTGAATGCATTGTAGGTTCACATCTGTATCACTAGTGAGCTGGTGGTTAGGTTTCGGCGCTCTCATCACCACGATCATTGTTCGAATCCCATTGCATGCAATGTTTTGATCAATCATTGCACTAATATACACTGCAAGTATATAGAATGCGCAAGAGTCAGGTTTGGGAGAGTTACTTGTAATTGGATACAGTTACTAATTACTTGATTACTCTCCATTACTTTTGGATTACTCCAATACCAAATCTGCTAATAAAAGACAAAATAAACATAAAATAAACAAAATGGTTTGTTGTCCAACAAAAAGGTTTAAACTCTAACCAGTTAATTAAGCAAAAAACATTCTCTTCCACATGGTAAACAATATATTCTCTGTTTTAGTACACTTTAAGAGCACATTAAGGGGTTGGGAACCTTTTTGACTCAAAGAGCCATAAAAGCAAAAATATTTAAATTCTTTTTTGGAGAGAGCCACACCGTAAATTTTATGTCAAAATTCAACATAACGGCTAACCCGCTCTCCAGACAAGAGCTAATTTCTCAGGACACTGTATTTCCCTGTGTGAAGTTTGATGATTTGATACAATCTATGAAATAATATTAATTCCATAGCCTGTATCCTGTATAATTATAAATATACGAGTTAAAATTTGTCTCCCTGAAAATGTCTAGATAAAGCAATGGTGATGATGACAGTGAAAAAAGTGATGGTGATAGTGATGATAATGATGTTGATAAAGTGTATGTGCACCCACTGAAGATAAAAGATTAAATAGGGGCTGGGATCAAATAAGCATATCTGCTACCCACTCCCCTCTGGTGCTATCTTTTGTTACCTTCCTTTTGGATTTTTTTGGTTTACTTTTTGCATAGACATTTATTATTACCATTATTCCCCAAGTATCTTGTAATATGTAAATATGTATATTCGTGAGGTGTATGTTACTGTCAGAGCCAGACAAGATGATAGGCCCAAACGGGTAACGTTTCACACAAGTTTATTGGGATATCGAGGAAGTCAGGTGCGAGGAAACAAACGACAGCGATCCGGTGCTTGCTGGACAGGAGGAGCCAGCAGCTCACGGGATCGGAGTGTGTTCGGAATGCAGAAGTCAGTGGTTTTGCCAGGGCGGAAGATCGGAGCGTGGTCAAATGGTTAGATTGGGTCGATAGCCGGAGCGGGAGATCAGAACGTTGTTGGTGGGCAAAAACAGGTCAATTGCCGAAGCAGAAGATCAGAGCGTGGCCGGTGGGCAAAAACGGGTCGATAGGCGGAGATGATCGGGAAATCAGGAGCAGACGAGTAGGATACGGATGAAGACGGGGCAGACGGGAGCCAGAGTCAAAGTGCTTGCCTTGCGTATGCGGAGGTTCGCTGACGGACCGAAAAGGAGTGACTGGAGTACTGAGTTTAAATTGGAGGGGAATCAATCAGGCAACTAGCAGAAGCTGGCACCAAACGAGCGGGCACAGGTGAATGCAATGAGTAATCATGACAGTTATACGTAAATAAACAGAAAAGCTAGCTGTGAGACGCAATTATTAAGGAGGTCGAAGAGGTAGGATGAAATAAGCATATGCTTCTCCATACTCCTTTTCGGAAAAGTGACGTTAACATTGTTTTGTTTTTTGGAGTTGTTTTTTTGTTATGTTCAAAATAAAGTTTTGTTCATTCATTCAATTCCATTCACCTTATTGTCCAACGCGATGTATGTATTAAAAATGTATGACAAAAGTATCTTTTGGATTTGCGCCTTATAATCTTGTGTTCCTTGTAGTGCCTAAAATTGGGTATTTATTGCCCACGAAAAAAACTCTGGGACACAATATAAACTTTCATACAATTGCAGGTAACTCCTGAAACTGAAGCTTGAACAAATGTCTGTAATCCAGTCTAACAAAAAAGTCAAAGAACCGACTCACCGAGGCACCTGGATCAGCAGATACATAAAAGAGTCGGCCAGCGTCAGTTTGTCCGGGTTGCCCCGGAATGCCTGCAGCTTCTTCATCTGTAAAAGTCAAAGGGGAATTTTGAGGGGTTTTGTTTTGTTTTCATGACGCCACGACATGCTCCAACACGGACCTCGTCCGGGTCAGGGAGTAGCTTGAGCAGGTCTTTGAGGGGCTGAGCTCCGTACGTCTCGCTGTGCCCTCGCCTAATGTCTTCCACAATGCAAGGGTTGGATCTAAAAGGGAGGAACATGAATCTCAGGTGTGCCGTTGTAAAAAGGCTACAAAAGGTGACGTGTTCACAAACAGCAGGTTGTAAAGAAAGTTTAACAACACACAGGAAAGCCTGGAATTATCAGAGAGGGATTAACTTAAGTTCATTACTCTGCATATTCTTGTAAATGAAGTCAGAATTTGTTTAGGGATATAAAGTAAGCTTTTGATAAAGGTTAAATAATAATAATAATAATAATTTCCTTGTATTGTCATTCTGTGTAACAATGTACACAGAACGAAATGTCATTACCACCCTATGATAACTACTTCTTTATATGTTTGTTTGTGGGTTTTTATTTATTTAGAGCAAAAATAAAAAAACATAATCAATTATTGATTAATATAAGGAAACAATAAATTATTTCCACAAAAAATAGCTTTACAATAGCAATATAAAATACATGTGCCCAAAAGTAGTGGGCTAAAGCCGAAGCTTTTAAGTGCCTATCCCCAATTCCTTTTGTCCTTGCAGGAAAGACATATTAAAATTAAAAAACATGAAACAGCACCATATGTCGCGACCAGCACACAGGGTAGACCCAATCGCGTAACGTTTTCTCACAATTTTATTAAGATATAGGAAGAGGAAGGGCAGCGCCCGCGATCCGATGCTCGCTGGACGCGGGAAGCGATTCGCTCTCGCAATCGGATTGTGATCCGAATACAGAAGTGGATCTTCCGTAGCGGGCGATGGCGGTGTCAGGGACGGAAAAACAGGTCTATAGCCGGGACAGGAGAGCAAAAACGTGTTCGGGGTCAGATACAGGTCGTAAGCCGAGACGAGCGAGCAGACGTGGTCGGGATAAAAAACGGGTCGTAAGTCGGGACGGGAGAGCAGACGTGGTCGGGATCAAAACGGGTCGTAGCCGGAGACAAACGGGGAGATCAGGAACGGACAGGTGGAAAAATGGGTTCAAAAAAGGGGCAGGCAGGAGTCAAGGTCAAAAAGGTTTGCCTTCTAACAACTGAGGTTCAAAGCAGACTGACCACAGGAGAGTGACAGGATTGGGTTTAAATAGGGACAGGGAGCCAATCAGATAGCCCGCAGCGGCTGGCACAGGTGATCCAAATTGGTAATCATGACACCATATTCCACAAAGGAAAGTTAGTAAACAAAAAAGAGATATTTAAACTTATCATATTATCATTAGTGACTCCTATAACATATAATCTAAAGAAAATCGATATATTAATCTTTTTTAGTATATGTATCTAAAATAGGTATAGTATATTACTTATGAGACTTAAATAGGTAAATAAATAATAATAGATACATTTAAAAGACAAAACTAGTAAAACTAAAGAGACTATTTAAAAAACAAAATGAAAATTAATTTTAAAAAATCAGTAAATTGTTTTTGATATGTTGATTCATAATTTCATATGTTTTCAAGAAAAATAATACTTTTGTTTATTGAAAATATTTTTTCTCATGATCATTGCTACAATTATGATTATTATTAATATCTATATTTTATTATTACGTATTCAGGGATCAGAATGGAGATTTTCGTTTTCAGCTGAAATAGCCAGGGTCCAGGGCGGAGCCCGGTGGGGGGCTCAGGGGGGCGAAGCCCCCCTGAAGTCAACAGCATTTATCTTATTTGCTATGTGAAAATTGCACTAGAATGAATTAAATCCAACAAAACAGAAACCATGTATTATATATATATATATATATATATATATATATATATATATATATATATATATATATATATATATATATATATATATATATATATATATATATATATATATATATATATATATATATAAATTAAAAAAATAATAATGTATTGACATTAAAAGCATTCGTAATATTGAACATGATCATGATGATACAAAATAATCTATTTTAATCATGTTTATAACAAATTTTAAATTTTGTTTATCCTGTTCTAAATATTGTATAAACACAAAAGATAAAATCATTTCATAAATAAATAGATTTATAAATACCTCAGATTGGGATTTTCTGTCACACAGGGGAACCAGTGGTTGACTGCTGCTGGTATTTGAAGTGGAAGGATTTGAAACGGCCAATAATGTTGAACCGGTGGCTGCCGATTTTAAATGCGGATCCGAGTGCATAATTTGATCGCCGGCAAGCTATTTTTGCTTTGTGCTTGTTCATTTTAGCATGATCGATCAGTGCCACACAACCTCGCGTACCATAATTGATCAGATCGACACAGTATAGACACTTTGCTTTCCCTGAAACATCACACTTTGCGATGAAGTGGCTCAAAGTTTCTGTAACTTCCTCGATCTTTGCGCCGGTTTTAACATTTACTGTGAAAGTCTTCTCCAGCCATGACCACTTAAATTTATTCTTGATTCCTTTATCAATCTCGGAGACAAAAGCCTCGTCTTCTTTTCTTAGTATTTTCATATTTACTTTTTCAAACACTCATTTCACCGTTTGAAAAGACCGGAAGGAGCGCCATGTTTGAGAAAGCCAATGCTCTGAACAAAAGCTCCGCTGATTGGTTATCAGCGAACCTATCGACCAATGGTCTAAATGCTAACTGAGGGTGATGAAACAGTCACGTATCATACCTCACCCCCCCAAAATATTTTCTCATCGAATTTAGACGATTTACGGGAATGACCTTTGGGGTTCAAAAACAGCGGAAATCCGCGGATCCGCGGAAAATTCTGATCCCTGCGTATTTTTTATTATTTACAATGCAGCAGTATTTGTATTAGTATTAGTTTTATTATTAGCGTTAGTAACAGGAGCTTTAGTAGTGGTACTATGGACAAAATCAAATTAATGGAAAACATGATTTCATTTTGATGCCTTAGCAGTAATTTACCAATTATGTTTTTTTCTGCTTCAATGACTCAACCTTTACGGAAATTTAAGATGAGAATGTAAACGGACCAAGTATTATCATCATTTCGACATCGGCTATATTTCTCAGGCACTCATGGAGGCTGACGATCCTAGCCACCTTAGCTAATGATAAAATTAATTAATAATGAGAATATCTCCCTCTATCTTGTTGTTTTGATACTTTTTTTTTTTTTTCAAAAGAAGTGGAATTCAGAAATGTACTTCAGCTTTTCAACTATAACTGACATATCAATAGTAAAAGATGCATTTCTTTTAGATAAAAACAACATTATTCCTTTTTCTTTTATTTAATCTTGAGTGACAGACAAAATGGTCCAAAATGGCTCCAATGCGTCCACACTGGATTAACATTCCAGACGACACTTTGTTCTTACATAACCCGATTTGATGATTCAAAGAAAAACAACAGAAAAGTGACAAAGTCCATTAACAAACACATAGTCTGACACTAATCCATTTAGAAGAAACATATTAGTTTTTCTGGCTGTTTGAAACCAAAACAATGGAAAAGGGGGCTTACTTCTTGAACTGCTTGAGGAAGATGCCCAAGTTCATTCCCCTCTTGGAATCCAGGATGCTGATCTGCAAATCGGCATAAGAGCATGTCAAAGGAAAAAACGGGAAGTCAAAAGACACTATAATTGTCATGCCAGCCCAGTAGATGGCGAGGTCATGACCTGCAACACTGGCTTTTGTTTCTTCAAACAATCACCGTATTTTCCGCACTATAAGGCGCACCGGGTTATAGGGCGCACCCCCAAATAATAGTTTTTGGTCCTATATTTTCCATACATAAGGCGCACCGGATTATAAGACGCTACAATGGGAACGTTGACAAAACAGTCAGGTAGTTCAGTCAAACTTATTACCCCCTTAACATTCCGAAAGCTTGCAAAGAAGCAAATAGACACGTGCGGATGCGGTGTCCGTACGATGTCACTCAAATGCATCCTTCCAAATATCATTCGGAAGATTAATGTCTTGGGATTCAAGAAATGCCAACCATTCCTTAGTTTATATTTTCTTTTTCGCTCGCAGCTTTACTGTGCATATGACAATAAACACTTGGAATTGAGTTTAATTTAAATATAGACACATCGAGATCAGTCTGAAACAAGATACTGGGAAAATATATAGCCAGAGTAGCTCACCGAAGTCGTTGTGTTCAATAATAATGTGCAACCATGGTCCTCGTATATCCGTGAGTGTAGTAAATCCAGGAGAGTAAAATATTTACAAATACAGTACAGAATAGTGAAATAATGTTTCCTCTATGCCGTAGTTCAACCTAACATGCTATTCACAGTCATCTTTTTCGGTCAATTGCAGGCTTTGTTTTGTCCCTTTAGCCAATGCAAGCCTGTAAATGATAAAAAGGATCCGCCAATAGTGATCGATTTGATCGATGATGATTGACACATTGGTTAGCCAATGAAACGCCGGTATATAAATCCCAGCATACACTGCGGACGACTTCGCGTTCGGGGGAAAATCTAGTCGGTGGCTGCTTGCCTTAGTTGCAAGACTTAGCAACTTAATATTGATCCATATATAAGGCGCACTGTATTATAAGGCGCATGGTCAGCTTTTGAAAAAAATAAAAGCTTTTAGGTGCGCCTTATAGTGCGGAAAATACAGTAACTCTTTTAGGTTCTTCTTCTCATTTAACACCCCTTTTCAAATGCATGCGTTCCAACAGAATTTCGTAAAATAGAACCCCTTAAGAACATTTTTTTCTCCACAGCCACCAATTTTTAAAGAGACACTTTTTCCAAAGTAAATAACATAAATAACCTGTTTATAAATGGCTTCCAAAATTGAGAATGAACAGCAGGACAGCAATATTCTATTAAAGCAACTATCCAGTTATCCCTTGCTATAAAACGGTTTACTTTTCATGGTTTTGCTACATCCCAAATTTGCGTTGTGCATTATGTTCTGCATTGTGATTGGCTAAACAGTCCTGAAGATAGTAGTTATAAGTCATTAATTAATAAATGTTTACAGTATGGGTGCGTGGGTGTTATTGTACCCCTTAACCACCAGGTTTGTAGAGGCATTTCTAGTGGCTTGTCTTGCGCAAGTACGGCCTGGTTGCACTCATTCCACTCCAGGCAAACAAATGTTTCCACCAAGTTTAGAACAGGGGACCCTTCACATGTGAGGCAAATGTTTTAACCACTGCACTACAGTACTTTTATTTGCCCGAAAAAATGCATGGGCCTGTATAAGGTTTTATTCGATTCGGTCCATTGAAGAGTATCTAATTGCATAATAATTGTAAAAAAAAAAGGATTCTACTTCGCAGATTTTTCTTATCACGGATCAGTTTTGGGATAAGGATCCATGTACCCAAATTAAGGATACTATTAAATGAAATACCTCTCCAACCATAAACACATCTTTCCTAAAACAAACCATTTAAATATACATAAAATAACATGGCCTCAAACTCTTTTCCTATAAAACGTATTGCTCTATCAATTACTAGATGCAACTCTTTTTACAAACTGATATAAAGTCTACAATGTAGTATTCCATCTTTTTTTAAACACATTTATTAAAAACAACTTTTTAAAAGAGGTAACCTTTATTTAATTGAAGACTCTATCGGACTTTTCACCACACTACTGAGATAGAAACTTCTCAAATCTTATACTAAAATGAGGGCTAAGCAATTAAGCACTGTAACCTAATTAATCCCTTGAGGGGAATTATGCGCAAGTAGCGGGATGCCTGTTGTTGCATTGACACCTTTAAAACTGAGTTTGTCTGTTTTGTTAAGAAACTCAAAACATTTAACATATTGGGGGTGAGTAGATGGATAAGACAAAATTAGATTGGACTGTGTTACTTAGAGTGAACCCTAATTGTTTTTCCGAAAGTACAAACTAACAGAATATCATACATCCTTGTAATAATATACTGTATTTTGCAGACTATAAGGCCCAATAAATAAACCCCAAATTGGCCAGAAATGTTAAAATGCACCTTATAAATGAGAATGTACAAAGCACTTTCAAAGCCAATTTTCTAATTTCTCCAGTACCTGGCATCTTGGTCTCTTCACCTAACCTTTTGGGCGAAGAGGGCGATGACAACACCATACAAACTAATCACAGCTGCCGTTAATCCCGAGTGAAGAAGAAATGCAATGGCAAAGTAAAGCCACCAGACGTCATTTTTAAACAAACTTAATTTATATTTATTTATTTATTTAACACATGGTCTATCGAGTCAGACAGACATGAAACATGGCAACAATTTCAAGCGTTTAAAAGCACTTCACTCGGAACTCAAGCACTTTTCAATCCTTAAAAACACAACTTTAAAATTCAAGCATTTTCAAGGATCTCAAGCACCCGTACCACCCTGGTCATTTATGAAACATTTATCACAAAAATTTTGGGGGGCCTTAGAACCTGGTGCTCCTTATAGTGCGGAAAATACGGTATTTCATGAATTACATTTGAACTGCACCAATTAGTTATTGAAATTAGCAGCCAAGGTTATTCAATCTATGTTACGACATTTTGAACCCTTCACGTTGAATGCCAAACAAAGGCAATGTAATTTCCAGACTTACCTCTTCTTTGCTGCTGTCCTTAAACGATCGAGATCGAGAGATGCCAGAGGACGTCCCAAGATTGGTCGCCACCCCGCAGCCGCCTGTCACCAACTCCTCCTGCTGGCCAAACAGTTCCTCCACAGAGCGGACGTCGATCTGGTACTGCTGTTGCCGCCCTGCCATCGTCCAGATGTTCGGTCTCTCACGGACCTTCTCCAGAGGAATTGGCTTCCAGAAGAAGCTGCGGACCCGACGCTTTTTCCTGCTTGGGTGGGCCACCACCAGGGGTGGCGGCGGAGGGGGTGGGGGCAGCATAGGTGGGGGCGGCGCAGTTGGTGGCACCGCAGCGTGGGAGGACGTGTTCGAAGCAGTAGGTCCACGGCTGTGGGGTTTATTGGCCAGCATTGCAGGAGGTACTTGTTAGCACACAAGCGCTGATGCTAACTACTTTTACACTGAAGAGTTTTCAGTCACTCGAAAGGATAGGGTATGGTGCATTCTTTCTGTTGGGCTCCTTCATTCAAAGAGAAGCCCCTGCAGAAAAACGGCCATTGGTCTGCAAGCAAAAAAGAAAATAATGTGAGACATTATTTTATATATTTACGATAAAGTACAATATTGTGCCATGAAAATAGGAAATACTGAATTTGTATGGTATTTTAAAACTAGGAACAGTCGGTATTAATAGATGTGTCCAAATCTTGTGATCTCCAGTACATCTGGGCAACCTGAGTGGTGATAACCATGTTGGATGGGTATGTTTGCATAGTTTTTTCATTAGACAAACATTCCAAGCTACGTTACAACGATTAATGTACCGTATTTTACGCACTATAAGGCGCACATAAAATCTGATTTTTTTTTTAAAAGCTGACTGCGCCTTATAATCCGGTGCACCTTATATATGGATCAATATTGAAGTACAAGGTCTCGCAACTTACGGTAAGCAGCCACCGACTCAATTTTTCGCGTAGAAGAAGAAGTGCGCTGTGCATACTGGGAAATATTAAACAACGATTCTCTTTTATTAGTGCGTTTGTAAAAAGACCCTGAAAAGGCTCCTATTAAGAGACACGCTTACAACGAAGAGTTTAAACTCAAGGCGATCAGTCACGCAGTAGAACACGGGAATAGAGCAGCAGCGAGAGAGTTCAACATTAATGAATCGAACACGAGAGTGGCTCGAGCCGGCAGAATTAAGAGTCCCCCTAGGAACTCGCTAACTGAACAATGGTTCCATGGGTGAATTACGTAAAACCCACTACAACGTTTTACATTTTACAGTTATTATGTTATTGCTTAACTGTTATTGTTTTGCACTTGTTGTTTTTGCACATTACGAGTGTCACTATATTGCGATTGCACTAACGTTTAATTTACCATAACAGTATCAGACGTTTTTTTTGCGTGTTGACCAAATGGAGGAAAAGTAAAATGTTATGCCTTGCTGTTGTTCAAAGATGTTAAAGATGTGTCACGAAAATGCTTTACCTCAGAGAAAATAATAAAACGGCTGTTTATTTATTTTGGGAGTGAATGGAGTTGTGGAAAGCTTGTTTGTTATCTATTAATAAAGATTGACTGACCTATCTGACATTTTTGTTGACATTCCCTTTAGCGCGGCACCATCTAACGGTTGCATAACGTAACTACATCCTCTACTGTAGCCAAATCAAGTTAAGTCACATTTATTTATGACGCCCTTAATCACAAAAATGTCTCGAAGGACTGCACAGGATTACAATTACAAAATTGCACAATTACCTGGTCTTAAACCAGCATGCACTTATAGCACCTTATATTGGGGTGCGCCTTATGTATGGAAAAAGTTTAAAAATATATCATTCATTGAAGGCGCGCCTTATAACACGGTGCGCCTTATAGTGCGGAAAATACGGTACACAAATTGTCATGTTCTGTAGTTGTTGTACTTCAATGTCGAAAATATATGATTTCACAAATAGTACAAGGCAGATGGCTTGCCTGTTGTATAAAAAATCAGTAAAAGGTTTGAAAGTACTACAATGGAAAATTAAGTCTGTATAATTACAATATGTAAAATAGTGATTCTGATATTGGCTTGAATGTAGAGAAAGAACAGATAGTTGGTAGCTAGCCTCAGGAAGAAAGAGGCCAAGTGCTGTTTATGTTATAGCTAGTTCTTGGCAGGAAAAACAAATGTCTGGCCTGACAAGTTACCTTAAGTCACCTTTTTACGCAAAACATATTCAACAAAAAAATGCAAGTTTCCTTATTATTCATTCTAAAATGGCTTTGTGTTCCTGATTACCTAAAATGTATGAAATATTCAGAACGGACTCTTGCATACGGATACAATATAGGTGTTAGGTCTTCTATACTAAGCCTCGATAACCATGTTCCTTGCCTCCTCGTTGACAATTATTTGCTTCTCTCGCCCTGAGAGGTAACTTTAGCAGGGAGACGAAAAGGTGACACCGTATACCTTCCACTTTCATCAGAACGGACAATAACATAATAGTGTATACCCATCATAACATCAAACCACTCCTGTTGGACCCATCGAGAATGGCCTACTGTCTACATATAGGTATGCGTGTGGCGTCACACAAAAACGATCAATGCTAGCTGGCGGTGTTACTTTAGATGGCTCGTTGGTTGCTTCCCTTAACCACTAAGGTTGTAGGGGCACCATTTCCTATGTGTGCCTTGGGCAACTATAGCCTAGCCCTCTCCAGGTCAACATATTTTTCCACCTAGGTCTTGAACTAGGTACCTTTCACTAGATAGACAAAAGTACTAACCACTGTACTACAGAAACATTGCTCTAAATACTAGCCTTGTTAAAGGGGTCATGCTTGTCTGGCCATTTAGCAATCAGCCACCTGGAATTAAGTTGAATTGAATTTAATTGTCTTTATTGTCATTATATCAACATAGTGAAACATTTTATGCAACAAGCTAAACAGACTGCTGTCACTGTCTTGTACCACGGACAGACTGAAGAGATCTTTTCCTCCTCATGCCATGAGGCTCTTTAACTCCACCCGGTGGAGTAAAGACCCACACTAAACCATACCCCTTACATTGCATATTACCGTATTTTTATTGCAGTGTGTCTTTTATGTAGCACTATTTAAATACTCTATACAACACGCTACAGTGGGTATTAGCACGTCACATTGGGTATTTGTATATTGTATTCCTTTTGCTTTATTATTGTATTGTTCTCAGCGAAGGGATGCTGCTGGAAATGTGAATTTCCCTGCGGGGATAAATAAAGTATCTATCTATCTATCTATCTATCTATCTTAGAGATAACACTCCAGGGTAAACATGTAATAAAGACTCTATAGAGAAATAAAATATAAACAAGTATCAGGAAACAAAAGCAAAAAATATTTACTACGAAGTGCTTAGAAAACTGGCAGAAGTTATACTGAAATCACAATGAAAACGAATAGTGCATTGTAACAACAGTGCACTGAAAAGTGCAATATCATTTAAACCCAAAATAAACCACGAGGTTTATAATTTCACAGTTCGGTGCAAGAGTATATATTTCAACAGTTTAATCTAGCAGCATCAAAATAGAAAAACTAAAAAAAAAAGTTTTTTGCAAAGGGACAAGGATTTTATGTACTAATTGTATGTGGTTTTGGTATTGATTATAACTCAGTTTCGGCATTGGTCTGAAAAAATGTGGTATTAAAATTCGCAAAACATCAACTCAAATTTTCCAATATTACTGGATTTCTTTAAATGGAAGGTTTCCATTAATGTTCAGTATACAAGGTGGTAAAGTGGATTAGCAGGTGCATGCTATTGTCGCCAACAATCATCTGACACAAGCAGCAAGGGAAGGAGGGTCAGATAAAAGCAGTTCTGTTCAAAACCCGGGACATGGTCAGATCTCTCTCATTCTATTTTAGATGAGCTTTGAAGTCTGGTTCTGGTATTTTGGGTGTTTGAACACATGCTTACATCAGGTACAGTGCTAAGTACTAACAATAAGACATTATAGTCAACGGTATCAAGTTTAGTTTAGCTTTAATCAAGGGATTGAAGTATGTTGGGTGTTCTGACACATGCTTGCCTCAGGTACAAGGCGGAGTGCTAATAATATGAAATTGTGGTCAATGGTATCAAATTTAGGTTAGCTTCAATGCAGGGATCGAAGTAAGTTTTCAACTTCAAGGCAGTTTAGTCAGACTTAAGAGTTTTATATTATGGTTCTAAACCAGATTTAGTGTTTTACAGAAGGCTTTTTAGAACATTTTACAGAGAAAAGCCTCAGATTAAAGTATGTCAAAATGTCAAAGTCAAGTCCTATGGTTTTCTTCAGACGCTGAGATGATCTTGATTCATTTAGGATTAAGTGAGGTTAGAAAAACGAGCGGATTGAACCTCTGAAAGGGTTTAAATTATTGTTTTTGTTTTATTTTATTTTAAGATTTTATGACAGGGTTATGGTTTGAAATCAGGCTCTAAAAACAACAGTGAGAGATTTCAATGCGACTATCCGTCAATAGTCTTATGCCTCTGTTAAAAAAAGTCACTGTAAAAAACAGCAACGCAGTACTCAAGTGTCACAAGTACACACCTGACACTCCAGTCAAATCCTGTGACATGACACCTTTTCGTTTCAATGTAAACTAACAACATTAACAAGACACCGCAGCGCAGGTGGATAGACAGAAAGCACGCGTTCTAGTTTTCATCTTTCTCCCTTTCTAACCTTAAAAAACCATGAAGTTGTTTGAGTGAAATGTGATGTCAACGCCATGTTTCATTCGCCATCTGACACTCAGGTACATAATTCATTCCTAAAGCTCATGTCTAATTCACCGTAGCGAAATGTGACCTTCCAATGAGTCAGTGGCTGACATAATCTCATTTCTGAAAGGGCTGGGTAATATAACCAAATAATAAAGTCTAAAAAATGTTTTGTCATCGGGACAATTACAATTGAAATCGATTTTTAACAGAATAAACCGAGGCAACAAACTGTCATGTCCAGCATGGTCGCCGTGGCGACCGGCTGGCCCCGCCCCCTGGGCACCGGCTGTAGCAGATTGCCTAATTTGCGTGTGTGCTTCTTAAGGGGGGTTTTGGGTATTGCCGGTGGCTGGTTCATTGCATTTTCTGTTCTGCATTAACCTGTTCTGTTTAACTTGAGGAATCCTGTGTTTGCCCGTTCTGAGTAAAGGCCTGTTTTGTGAGTATTCCTAGTCTGAGTTCCTGTTTGCCTGTAAGCCTGTTTTGGTTTTGTTTTGTCCCTGAGTGTTGGACGACTTTTATTTCCTTAATAAAAGTATCTGATCCTTAACGCGAATAAGTTCTCCCTTCCTGCCTCCTGCCTCCGATCTGGTCCGGTCCCGTGACAACAAACATTTTTTAAGAAAATATTGACTTCAAAATGATATCCAGGGGAAAAGATTAGTTCAATAACAATTCATTTAAATTATTTTTAGTAAACTGTACTTTTATAGCTTGTGAAAAGAGCTATACATAGTTTTTGCCCAATCATGAGTAATAAAAATGATTCGACCCAAAGGGGGGTCAAAGTGCAATTTCCATGCCACTCTCATCCTACCGTCTGTTACCATGTCAGATTTGTTTTTATGTTTATGGTTTGGAGACTTTACTAGTTGTTTAAAGACCTAGTTTGTTTTTATTTCTTTTTCCTGGTTTTGGTCAATAAATACCATCTTTTGTTGAGCACACCTGTCTCTGTTTTATCTTCCCTGCGTTTTGGGCCACTCGCCAAATGTTACAATCACTGCATAACAAAATCCCCAAATCTTCTTGGACATTTTCAGGATAATTTATTTCTCAATTCCAATCATTGAAATGGATATACTGGAGTGTGATGGGTCTGAGCTGTCACATTGCGGAGATCGTAGTTGACAGGAATTGTGGGAAATGTAGTTTTTGGGCAAAGCAGTCTTTTGACACATTTATTTTTAAACGCTCAGACATTTGAAGCTGTCATGGGCATCTTAAAATTATGTGGTGGGCCACATTTGGCCTACAGGCAATGCAGTGCTTAGAGACTGGTTAGAATTATCATAAAAAACGCAATTAAAAATAGTGCACCGTTGCAATAGTGCAATGAAAAGTAGTGGAATAACATTAAGCAGCAACAAAAATTCCGAAATAAAGTACCGCATTTTCCAGATTATAAAGCAGACTAAAAAAATACAAATTGGTCAGAAATTTGAACGTGCATCTTGTAATCTGGTTGCGCCTTATACGCAGACAAAATTGGAAATTACCGTATTTTTGCAATTATTGATTAGTTAATACATTTTATCAGTGAGCACGAGCATTGGTGACAACATTGATCACACCGGAAAGCAATTATAAGAGCACCAAATCCTAGCCACTAGGCTACCAGGGACATAGATTGTTGTTCGCAATTGAAAAACATTGAAAACAATGGCGATACGCCCAAAAACACATGCAAGGCTTTCAAGTCTTATCCTAGGTAGCACGGTGAACAGGTGGTAAGCAGCCCTACGGTGGTCCAGTGTTCGATTCCAGCTACCACGGCTGCGCCGTGCAGTATTTGCATGTTCTCCCTGTGCTTGCATGGGTTTCCTCCCACATTCCAAAAACATGCATGTCAGGTGGATTGGCTGGTCCAAATTGTTCCTAGGTGTGAATGAGCGAGTGAGTTTTATGTAGCTGTGTGCTGAGTGACTGGCTGGCAACCAGTTCAGGGTGTCCCCTGCCCACTGCCTGGGGATAGCTCAGATGGGCTCCGGCAAGGACCGGCATCCTACGCTACACTAGTGAGGATAAGCGGCACAGAAAATGGATGGATTGATTTTTTCCAACTGATCAATTATTGCACGAATACAGAAGTATTTTATTTTTTTATGCAACCATAGCCATTACAGTAGTTTTAATTCATTGCACCTTATATAGGAATAAAAATATCAAAAAGACAAAACAGTTCAATTTTGTGTTACGTATGAAGGTCAAGGTGCCTTTCATAATCCCCTTGTCGCTAACTTTCAATTTCCTGAGCCCCCCACCAGCTGGAGGTATTTCAGCGACGCCGCAGGGGCAAAGGGGTACCTTTCAACGGGATGTATCGGGACAATCTTTCCGTCTCGGTCACCGAGCGGTGAGCTGTCGGAACCTTTTGTTTTCATCCCGTTGACCACTGTGGACAGGTTGATGGATGCTTTGCGGACACTTGATTGGCCGCACTGACTCTTATGTAATGCCCATATTACACATTGAAAACAAAGAGCAGTATTATTGCAGAAATCTTGGATTAAGAGATTTCAGTAGCTAAGAGTTAAGAACCAGACAGGCGTGAAGTAATTCAATTAGGGTGTCATGGTTTCCAAAATGGGTTAGAGCTTTGTGGCAGGGTTACCATTTCAAATTAGGGTTTCAAACCTGGGTTAGGGTTTCTAACCTAGGTTCAAAATGATTATGATGTTTTTTACAATCTTTCCAATGCAAAAAAATGACATTTTACAATTTGAACGCAAATTGTTATCTTAGAATAATTAAAATGACATCACATTTAGGTGATTTGTGTTTATAATGCATTTTACGGATTACCTATGTTTTATGCTTTCCATTTTTGTCTTGTCTATCTTCTTCAGGGGAAATTAACTGCCTCAATTTGATCCCTGACGATAAACACTGTTGGCCCACACATCAATTATAATGATGTATAAAAAGAATAAGGTGGGCTACATTGTTCAATTATAACAAAAGTATCAAGGATAAAGTAAATAAAGACATCCATCCATCCATCTATTTTCTTCACCGTTCATCTTCATCAAGGTCGCGGGGGTGCTGGAGCCTATCCTATCCTTTTTTGGGCAGTGAGCGGGGGACACCCTGAACTGGTTGCAAACCAGTCGCAGGGCACACAGAGACATACAAGCATTCACACACTCATTCATACCGAGAGACAATTTGGCCAGGCCAATTAACCTGACATGCATGTTTTTGGTATGTGGGAGGAAAGCGGAGTGCCCACAGGCACGGGGAGAACATGCAAACTCCGCACAGGGGAGGCTGGTAGCTGGATTGGAGCCCGGGACCTATAGAACCGCAAAAGGTAAACTTCCTATTTTTATAAAGATCCTTTGGAACCAGCGGTTTTTCATCACCGAATATAAACATACATAGATCCTGATAATGAATACTTAGAAAAACAAATCATTGTGTTGTGGTCTTACACATAATCTACTATTCACTACAAGGAAGCAGCTATAACCACATAACAGGATATCTGCCAATAAGAAATGTTCAGAAACAACTTAACACTAACCTAAAAGTAATAGTATTAAACCCTAAATTGCAAAGACATTAAGACATTAATATCAACGTGATACAAAGATAAATTAATGATTTATGATTTTGTGTTGGGAAAAATACATCCCCCTTACCATTATATCCAATTTACATCAAATCTTCCTGTTAAATTTTACTTCAAAGATGTTCATGCTAATTGAAATGACATCAATTAAAAATCTTAAGGTTTGACACATTCAACTCATCAACCAATTAGGATGAAGGCGTTCTTTGAAAAGTTTGATAATTGGTTGTCCGGTGAGGTGCAGTTAGGGGAGGAAGGTCATTTAAAATAATAAATATATTTAATAGTTATTTTTTTTCAGTGTTAAAGTTGTTTCTCATTTAACTTCCCAATTTTGGGATTTTCTTTTTCAAAATTGCTGAATTTCCACATACAGTTTTATGAATATTATTAATTCAATTAGTATGTAACGTATTATTGTGCTGAGCGTCTGTATATGAGGTACACAATTTGCTTGCCTCATGGCAGTGGGCAATGGTGAGACCAAAGATTTTGATTTGTTGCAGACTTCAGAAAAATGTATTAGTGATAAAATTAGCAAGAACAGTAAGTCAAGCCATCCAGTATTTTTTTTTCTCATTGCATTGACTTTTTTTCATAATAGAGGATTACCTAGCTATTGACACTTTTATTTAAGAAGAGTAGTGCATCGACTTTATTTATAAGTTAAGGTAAGACAATAAAACATGTTTCCTATGCTAAAGTTGATATATTTCTTTCTTGAGCTGCCAATGGAATAATGAATAAGATGTAGGTTTGTTTATTTTATTTATCTGACTGTGCCTCAGATGACACAAACCTCACTGCATGTCATTGTGGTTGTGTCAACATCGTGCGCTAACAAAGTTGAGTAAAGTTTTGTCACTTATGTGGGACATTTTCCAGGACTAAAAGCTGACTACAACAAAGCCCACTAACTAGAAATATATAACGTATTACATTTTGGAAGCAAGTTGTCAGGCACTGATTGTAAATGATTCATACTCTCAAATTCACCTCAGGAAAAGTCTCTAAACCATCCGCCTGACATCATATCAAAACTAAACTATGACTTTTGCCCTGTTGTGTCCTTTTGTTCCAGTAGAGTTACGTCTGATGTTTCTGGCCCGGAGCTATGCGGCCGACTTCCGTGTGTCACCCGAGCAATTTGATCCGCCGCCTAACCAAACGAAAAAGCAAACATGTCGCTAACATCTGGGCCCGGTTTGTTTTAGCTTGGCCTTAAGCCGACACTTCCGCAGGTGGTATTGTGAAAAGGTAGTGCAGGTACTGGCGTCGCTACGGAGACTGGAGCCAGGAAAGGGGCTTAGGGAATGCAAACATGTTGTGTGCCAGCCATCCTATAACTCCTGAGGGCATCAAGGCAGTCACTTGAGCACTGGGAACGTAAATTACCTGGACACAAACATACAGCTGGGTGTGTACTTTTTTCCCCAAAAGAGTGATCTTTTCTTGCCCATTTCAGTTCTAATCCAGATCTTCTTGGTCATGGGTAGAAGACGAGAATGTCATCGTAGATTGCTCTTATTGTTGCGGTATTCTAAGTAGTCTGTCTTGCGGTGAGTATGTGCCACGTTGTGTTTGTAAGTTTAATTATCGCGTAATAAGGAGGATTTTCAATTAATGAAGGGAGCATCTGAGGGAGGTTGACAGGTATGAGATTGAGAGACAGTTTAAGATATGTAACACTTACTTCAAATAAAAGTGACTGTTACTTTAAATGAACATGCACAAAGCAATTTTTTATTTTCTTGCTTGTAGTAGTTTGCATGGGCAAACTGGACTAGCTGAGCAGTCTCTAGTGGTAGCCTTTTGGACTGTTTTGGTTCCATAAAATTCGTATTCCAAAATTCTCCTGTTTGGAGGTGCTAATATAAAGATATGCCTTTGTAATTAGTAGCGGTAATTGTTACTTTAATTTACCATTGTAGGAAACAAAATAATGTAAATGTATTCCCTGGTTTGGGAAAAACAAAAATGACAGCAGCAAAATGTTTCCTTTCGATTCATCACAAATATTATCAATCTTCTATCATACACAACTTATGTTACAGCATAATTTTTTTTTCATGCACCGCATTTAGTCGTGTATACTTTTTTCTTTTTTTTTTTTTAAACATGAAGAACTCAGAGTCTGAGTCCGAATTTTGGGTTTATATAATGGGATTTAAACCTGGGTCACAATGGTGAGAATGCCAAACTCTTACTACCAGACTACCAGTCATATAGATGACATGTGAAAAGGCATTTGGTTTTATTTTTTTAATCACACTATCTATAGTCATGGTACCAAAAACAAATTAATAGTGTTATTATTTATTTTCTGATTTTGGTTCTCTGAAGAATCTAGAAAAGGTTGTTTGATTGTGGCTTTCTGGTAAGCAATACATTTTCACATTTAGGCATTCATTTCAATCGTCACACTAGTCTGTTACAAACTGACCCAGCCCCTCATAAGAGAAGTCAAGTCAAGTCATGTTTATTTGTATAGCCCTTAATCACAAGAAGTCTCAAAGGGCTGTACAGACTACAGACTATTATTACACCATCTCCTGATCTAAAACCTACACAAGGGAAAGGAAATTAAGAAGCCTTGAGGTACACATACGAACCAAGCCCCCCCACCACCACCCCCCCCACACCCCCCACCCCCCCTGCGTATTTCTTCTTGGCCCTTGGGATCACTACTAGACCAGCATTTTTCGAATGAAGGCTCCCGAGCAGGAACAAAGGGAAGGGAAAACTTATACGGGACTCTCAGGAAAAATGTTTGGGGACCCCTAACTTTTTCAAGTTAGGCAGTTTTGTTACTTCGATTTAATTTTATCTTCTAAAATCCCTGGGACAAACGATTGAGCGAAGACGTCTATTTGTTTTTCAACCAACTTTTAACTTCAGGTGACTTTTAAAATATTTATTGACGTTAGTTTTTCAGGTTGATGGGGTGGGACGGGTCGGTTGTTTAATTTTAAGTCATTTATCTCTAAAGAAACACATGAGACTCATTTCCAGGCTATAAAGTACACTCGAGTGGACCCTACGTTGGCAGTGACCATTCAGCTGGCTGACCCGATCCCACACACATAAATCAAGCCCCCGACACTACCGCCACTCCTGCCACCCTAAAGCCTTCCTCTGTAGGATGACGTCAGAGGATTGCATTTTGCATGTGAGTCTTGGCTTCCACAGCAACCACCCAACCTTCACGCTACCCACCCCCGACCTAGGGAGGTTTTTTTTCCCTTGTTCCACAGAGGTATTGTTTTGTGCACTTGAATTGGATCGGCCTCTAACTCATCTCAGCAGGCATAATGGTGTAAAAAAAAAGCCAAGAAAATGCTGCCTCGCAAACTGGCACAGTCTTGTAAAAACTTTGAAAAGGTCGCGTCAAGCTCTCAGACAGAAGCTTGCTACTGGGAAGAAATACAAAATCAACTTAAATGCCTTGTTTTTTTTTCTTCAATACAAGCAATTAAAGTACAATACACAAAAAAATGAAGCAAAATCGAAAGAATCTAGTATAGACAGCAAATTTTACCAAAATTTCCCAAGTTAGAATTAGTATTATCTGTAAACAAATAACCAGTACTAATCACCTAAACAGCACCACCTTATATTAACGAATGGGTAATTACTAAATTATGCACAAACCAAGAAATAAAAAACGTTGGATCAGGTGAAAAGCATGCTTCTGATTAATAATTTTACAAGGAATATTTAATACGCAATATTTTTCTGAAATAAAACATATGACAAACTTCACATCCGGCCCAAACAAGGTTTTCTTCAATTCATAATTGATCTTGATTCATTATATTTCATCATACACTAGGAATCATTGTGTATTTGTTTTCACTGTAGGTTACATCTCTTTGCACTTTTTATTTAATTGTAGTTTAGTAAATAATAGAAAATTGCCGTTTTTTTTAAAAATTATTTTAGGTGATTTTAGCTCAATTTTGATAACATATAAAATGCAAGCTACTGATGGAGCCTGAATATTACTTTTTTATTTAATGTGGGGATTTTTATACCAAGGAAATTTGTCATTTCTACCTGTTGAAAATTAAAGATTACTGACAGAACTATCACAAAACATTGCTTTATTTATCTGATCATATTGGAATATTCATATGAGCTCAATAAGTTCAATTAGGTTCACTAGACCATATGCGTCATTTTGATCAGTCTAACCCTTGACTTGTAGCCAAAATTCATATTTGGCCCTTCCTTCTGTTTGACCTTGACAGCCCTGATGTATAATAATATTTACACTGAAAAGTCAGGAAACTATTATGCCCCCGTATGTATCAACTGGTGAAACCAACTGACAAATAACCATGTATGACCTAATCACAAAGACTTCTTAATTATCACTAGTGTGTCATTGCTTTTTTAGTACCTTGTTGGTGCAAGAAAGCAGTACAAGAAAAAAATATTTTAAAAAATTAGCTGAACTATTTGGAAAAATGAAATTAATAATCATAGAGCAGTAACCATCATTGGCTAACACTATTATTCAAAGTTTTGGCGCCCTAAAACACACAAACACAAAGGCAATGTTACATAAAATATGATATCTTAATGTAGTAAGCCAAACAATTTGGGTACTAGTAGGCTACATAAATCATAGCAAAATTACTAAACTACATCATTTAGCAACAATTAAAAAATGTGTCAAAAGCTTCAAAACAAAACAAATGATAATACCATTGTCATCTATAACTTTGGTATCGTTGCAGTACCATACCTGTCAACCGGTAAGTTTTTGCCGTACAAAATACGTTTGTTCTGCATTTTAAGATATGTACGACGCACAAGAAAATCTGTACGGAAAAACGCAAATTTGGCAATTATGGGTACCATCTGATATACACCGACTATCACGAAACGGCAAATCAATCAAGTCAAACGAGTTCGAGCTGTGTAGTGAAAGGAAGTCCGTCTCTTTTTAGAGAACCGGCTTTTTCGGCTCAACTCATTAAAGAGAGTGGGCTCTCAAACGTCTCACTTGCTTCGATGCATTATATTGCGAATTATTATGTTGTATACAGGTTGTCGCAAAAAAATGTACTCACTCTTAGAATGACGAGAAAACCTTTATTTATGAACATAGAGTGAAGTGAAATAGCATCGATTTCATGAGACAAATGTAATTGAAGAATCATGTTCGCAAATGTTCAAAGTGATGACCATTATTGTCCAGACAACGCTGATAACGCGCAAACGTCGCGAAACACATAAAAAGAGTTAGTACATTTTTTGAGACACCCTGTAGATAATTTTCCAAAAAGGAAGTATAAAAGGAGAAAAGAAAAAACTTTTGATGATACGTAAAAACGTTTTGTACACTTAAAATTACAGTTACTGCATACCCGTCAACCTGTACGTTTTTGCCGTACAAAGTGCGTTTATTATGCATGTTAAGACGAAGAAGAAAATCTGTACGGAAAAACGCAAATTTGTCAATTATGGGTACCATACACAGACTATCACGAATCGGCAAATCAATCAAGTCTAACGAGTTCGAGTTGTGTAGTGAACAGTAGTCCGTCTCTTTTTAGAGAACCGGCTTTTTCGGCTCAACTCATTAAAGAGAGCCGGCTCACTTACTTTGATGCATTATATTACGAATTATTATGTTGCATAAAGAAGTTAAAAAAAGGAAGTATAAAAGGAGAAAATGAAAAAAGACAGGTTTGTGGTTATCCCTTTAATCAGTATATTACCAACAATAATTTAATCCAAAAAATGAATTAATAATTTGAATAAGAAAATGGATTATTCTACTTAATTATATTTGCATGTATTTTTTCCTTCCACAGTGAACGTCCAAGCTACTTCATTTTTGAACTTGTTTTCATAATAAACCTCATTCATGTCGAGCAACTCAGTATCTCACCACAAAATGTTAATTAACAATATATATATGATATAAGGAAACACATGTACAATATAACATGTTAAACTACATAAATAAACACGTTCGAAAAAAAATATGGTGTAAGATTATTTTGTATTTTGTAAGGGAAAATACGACAGTTTGTAAGAGCATGGAGCCCTGGAGGTATTGTAGGCAAGCTCCCTTTAAACCAGGAAAACGTACAACAGATTCTGGACCCCAAAGTTCATAAAACTAAATCATGATGTCATTTATGGACCTCTACTGCATTGCAGAACCAACTCACGGTGACCTTACTGAGTTGTCTTCAACCAAAAAGTGGTGAATGACGCCAAAAGTTTGGGCCAAATAGGGACACTAGGAACCCGCCGCTAACACTACAAGTCTCCGCGAACCTGCCAACATCGCATCCCATAACTGCGCATTCGAAAGCACACGCCGGTGAGACGGGGCCCGTCTTACCGGTGATGGACGCTTCTGTTCGGTCGGGACGCGTAGAGGGAAAAAATCCACTCCGACTGTGTTAGTCTGGTGGCTGGCGGCCGAGGACGCTTGGCAAGGTGAGGAGGACGACTTGACTGCGGCCGCAGTGAGTGAGTGTGCGGAGGAAACTGGGCTCCGCCAGCCTGCCAGCTGCAGTTTGCTGGCGCACAAAATGCGCGGGCACGACGTCAGGTGGAGGGGGCGCGTTCGTGTTGACAGGGGTAACAGAATGGGCGGGAAAATCTAGTTGTTTGCTAGCAACTTTACAAAAGTCAATTTCTCAACGCTATCTCTTAAATGTTACCTTTGACGAGAGTTTGTGTAAGTACTACTTACTTACTTACTTACTTACTTACTTACTTACTTACTTACTTACTTACTATATTCAACAGGGGTCTGGAACCTTTTTTGACCCATAGAGCCATGAAAGCTAAAATAGAGCCACACCATATTCTTTCAGAAACAAATCAACAAAATTAGCCAAACCCGCTCTCCAGGCAAAAGCTCATTCCTTAGTACATTTTATTTCACTGCATGATGTTAGATATTTGATAAGATCGATGATATAACAATGATTACATAGTCTATGTCCCATATAAATACATACCTGTACGTTTTTGCCGTACAAAGTATGTTTATTAAGCATTATAAGACGTGCTCGATGTACAAGAAAATCTGTACGGAAAAACGCATACTTGTCAATTATGGGTACCATCCGGTATACACTGACTATGACGAAACGGCAAATCAATCAAGTCAAACGAGTTCGCCGCAGTAGCCTCTATCTCGGTATGGGTTTTTTTTCCGTTGCAAACAAAGCGGTTTGATGCGACTGTGCGCATGCACCTGCCGCCTCGGATTTCATGTGGAAGTTATGTAGTGAAAGGAAGTCCGTCTCTTTTTAGAGAACCGGATTTTTCGGCTCAACTCATTAAAACAGCTCACTTGCTTTCATGCATTATATTACGAATCGTTATTGTTGTATAAAGAAGTTAAGAAAAAAAGGAAGTATGAAAGGAGAAAATGAAAAAAGACAGGTTTGCGGTTATCCCTTTAATCAGTATATTACCAACAATAATTTAATGCAGAAAATGAATTCATAATTCGAATAAGAAAATGTATTATTCTTCTTAATTATATTTGCATGTATTTTTTCCTTCTACAGTGAACATCCAAGCTACTTAATTTTTGAACTTTTTTTATAATAAACCTCATTCATGTCGAGCAACTCAGGATCTCACAACAAAATGTTAATTAACAATATATATGATATAACGAAACACATGTACAATATAACATGTTAAACTACATAAATAAATATGGTGTAAGATTATTTTGTATGTTGTAAAGGAAAATACGACAGTTTGTAAGGGCATGGAGCCCTGGAGCTTGACAGGTATGTAAATATGAATATACCAGTTAAAAATCTTTTACTTAAGAGTGCTGAGGCTCATTTTGACCGTCACTTTTGTCCCTAATAACGGTTTCGAAGCATGGTGCGAGCAAAGTTCTTTTGTAACAATGTCACAAAATACTGCAAACAAGAATACCAAAGTATTTACCTACAGGCAAGGAGGAGGAGTGGGCGTGTCCGGTCCTGTGTCCGCCCGTTCCAACCACTCACCCAATGAAATTGCTCTAGGTTCTTTGCTAGAGCTCCTGTTTTTGTGTGGCTTTTTATGATAAACTGTCTCAACATTGAACATAGATTGCTTAGTGAGCTTCTATATATAGGTTTATTTTGCGAATCACAGCTAATACTGGGCCTATAGGTGAGACACCTCGACAGTAAACATTTGTCAGAATTGTGTCCTGGACCGACGCTTCCAACAATTAGATTTGACTCTGCTTTGCATGTGAAACATTCTATTCTGCATGTAGCAGTATGTCAAAGGATAAAGTAAGTTCCACCTTTTCTCTGAGCCATACATGGATTGCGAACCATAGGCTCACGATTCCTGTTCTGAAATATGTTGTTTCAGCGCCTAAAAATTAGAAAAATAAGCTGATTTAATGCATGATGTTTCTCTCAAATTGGAAAAGCCAAAGTAGCATTTCAACCAAACTTTCACGGCACCTTTTTTAAAAAAAAATGTTTTGCTTTTGATACCTCCAAATTTAAACAATGCTTTCCATAAACACAAAAGCACTTTGTTGTCAAAATAACTTTTTATTTCATTAACACTGAACTTATGGTAAATGGTCTGCATTTATATAGCGCTTTTCAAGTCAATGAAGACCTCCCAAAGCACCTTACAATGTGCTTCACACTTACCCATTGACACACACACTCACACACCAATGGGGAGTCAACCATGCATATGCAAAAACTTTGGTAGGACATTTCAGAACAAGATGTGTCCAGTGAAGTCATCACACGATTTTGTTTACCATGGCAATCGCATACCCGCGGACATGCACAGATATCCTTTTGAGAAAAGAAAAAGCTCTGTTGAAGCTCTAACCGTCTGTACTTATCCATATATTCACTTCTCTCAACACACTGCTGTGCTACGCCTACTCACCGTTTTGGGGCCGCCTACACACTCTGAAATGCCAGATCCAGGAAGTGGAGGCTTCCTCAATGTGTGGACATCCCACTCCTCCATCTAATGCTGACTTATCATACTGAAATCATTCCCAGAGGTGTGGTACTTACCGATGAGCAGCGCCTTTATAATGGGTTTAAAAAATAATGACCAAATAAACTCATTAAGATAGATAAGATAGAACAATAACCCTCAGGAACAATGCTTCTGAATATAAACAGGATGTTATGGCATTGAATGAGTTAAAAACATTAAGAATGTACAACAATTTTAATTACTAACAAAACAATAAAAGGCAACATTTGTTGTTGTTTTCCCTGTTTATTTTGTAGTTTTTCTGATCATTTTAAATTGTGTAGACGTATAACAAATTTTCAAGGCAATATTTAAAAAATATAAAAAACATAACAAAATATAACAAACATATAACATATAACAAACAATTTACTGCAAGTGGGGAAGGAACACAGAATGATGCTGAAAGAGAAGTTTGTCTCGCTGTTGAGTAAATAAGTGTTGCATTATTTTTATAAAATGTATTATCGCGTAGTAAGTGGAACTGCAATCTTTAATAAGGAGAGCAATTGGTTGAAGCAGAGGTTGAATGCAGAGGGGCACTATCCAAATCGGGTGTTCGCCAGCTTCCCATAAGAACCTCTATGGATGAAATGAAATGACCTGCATTTATACAGTGCTTTTCAAGTCAAGACTTCCCAAAGCGCTTTACAGTGTGCTTCACATTTCCCAATAGCGGCCATGTAAGGCGCTAACCTGCTTATTGGGGGCATTAGGGTTTCAGTGTCTTACCCAAGGACACTTCGACATGTAACACGGAGGAGCCGGGATTCAAACTGCGATCTCTTGATACCAAGACGAGCGCTCTACCTCCTGATGACCTTTCCATTGCCACAATATCTGTCCCAGGGAACATTTGAATCTTGCAGGGTTTTGAAAGACTCATCACTTGGGCAAGTATGAGTTTCAGGTCCTCCAAGTCAAGGATCGTAGTTCTGAAGAGGGGGAAGGTGATGGACAAGTTCTGGCTCTTAATCTTTGGAAACAATATTTCAAGAATCTCGGAGCAGCCAGTTAAAAGCTCGGGGAATTTCTTTGATGCAACTCAGAGACTCTACTGCTTTCCAGGAGTCTGGTGAACAACTTGGGAGTGTGGCTTGCCTGGTAGATTCAAAGCCTGGATCTACCAGCACTCCATTTGGCCAAAAGTCTTGTAGCCTCTTCCTTGTCTATGCAGTCTTGCTAAGGGCCCGGTCACACAGCCGTTTGCGTCTGTATCGCGGGTAAAATTTTGCGGGTTTTTTTGCCCGTGGTTGCCCGCGATGGAAAATGCGCAAAATTGGCCAACCCGCTGTTCATCTGTGGTATGCCCGCAAAACAGACGCCGGCGACTGTTCCGCTTCCTCATCGCGTCATTTCCGCGTCATTTTCTCGTGTGGACCACGGGTATAAAAGCTCCCGAGCCGGTGTTGTGCCCAAATCCGACTCCAACGCAAAATCAACTGACGTGTGCTCGGCAAATCGCGCTGTATATACGCGGAGAAAGGCGTTTGACCGTCACACGCGTAACACGCTAATTTCACGTAATAACACCGCGATACAGGCGCAGAACATGCTATTATCATGCTCCACCCACGATTACCCGCTGAAATTTCCTGTCCTACCCATGTGTAACCACGCCCTGGCCGCGGCCAGAGCACGTCGTTCCGCGTAATTTCCGCGTCATTACCTCGTGTGCCGCCCGCGGTTAACACGTGCTCAAAGTTTTGAGCAGCTCAAAACTTTTTCGCGCGGCCAACCGCGTGTGAATTTCCGACCGCGAGTAAAGCACTGCTGTATCTCGTCTATATGGCGGTCTGAAAGCGTCCAACAGCGCCCTACAGCGTCTGCTTCACGGCCAGAAATTTCTGGCCGTGGCCGGCTGTGATATTTAGACTGTGGACTTTAATGAAGGAGATGGAATAAGAGCTTGCTCTGTCCACTCCACGCATCGGCCCGGAATTGCAGTACCTCCGGGAACGGTGCATTCGCAATGATCGCAGCAAGGCTTTAAGGCTAGGACCTTAGCCTGGCCGTTTGGCTGAGAGTAAGAGTCCCGGCTCCTAGGCTGTGTAGCGTATTATGAACTGACCGATAACGGATAATGGATAATGAATCAAGAAGATAGAACAATAACCCTTAAAAAAATTGGGGAGTGCAGGCCTTGGCTACTTCCCAAACATCCAAGTGTGCCAGGCCTGGACATTACCCTCACCTAAAGGGAGCAGACATAATTGGGCGCCATCTTGCTGCAAAGGGAGCCTAAAATCCTCAAAAAGGCTAATAAAGTCGTAGTAAATTAGTTTTACGATCACTTTGAGTCTTAGTAGTAAGTATTCTTCCTTGTGCTCTTTAGCACTTGTTTTCAGTTGCACTACGGTGACACATAGTGCTAAAAAAAAAAGTCCCTTTAATACAAGATTACCCAATTTTAGGGTGTTCAATGAAACAAAATAGTGTTGTTTTTTTAAAATGACCAAACTATTGGGACATACTAAAGTAATGGATGTGTCTAAGACTGACCCAAACCTCTTTAGTGTGTAGCCTTCTGGTTAGGGGTATGATTAGCTTTATTTACAATCATTCTGATATTAGGTTTAATAATTACTTTTAAGAGACTTAAAATCTCAAGTACCCCAAGGAGTCTCTTCACATACCCAAAAATGTACACCAACTCACATTCTACTGGATGAGAAACCACAATTTTACAAATATGATGAAGGAAACCAGATCTAACCTGGGAAACAGGTTAGGACATGGTATTTATTTTTAATCTCAGAATCGGAGCGAGGCCAACAACAAACAAAACACTGCCAGACTTCCAAATGTCTATGTAAATTCAGTGCACAAAAACAAATCAAAACACACTTTTCCAAATATTTTCACAAATTTTATTTTATTTTTTAAAACCGTGCACATGACAATGTAATTGTCAAATATTCCAAACCATATTAAACCCAACAGTTTTATTTCCTTTACAAAGATACAGTTTTACACTTAGCATATCATTCAATGGAAGCGTTCAGGAAAAAACGAACTGATCCCATGCTGCAGGTCATAAACTGGGTAAAATTAAATTACAAATATATAAACCTTTTTTCCATATAGAACTTGTGGAGTGTTTAACCACAGTCACACTCGCTAACTACAAAATGTCAGCGGTACAAAATGTTAGCAAACGAGAGACTGAAAGTTATAAATATGAGTGCTTGACGTCTTAGCTTTTTAAAAATATATTTATAAACTGTTGAATTAAGACAATTGTTAGCAGCTTCAAGCGGAGTATGCTGGTGTTTTAGAAATCACGACAATTCTTAGGAAATGCAATCATAGATTCATATGTAACTTATGTCGAATTTGAATTAAATGTACGGCATTGTTAAAAACGCATTTTATACTTTATGATAAGATAATGGATGTACATTTTTTTAACTTTGGAATGCTTACTTAAAAAAAACATTTATAAAGAAGTAAAAAGCGGATTTACAGATGGATGGGAGTGAAGTCAAGGCACATTTTGTCAAAACATCGAGTCAGTCCTTCATGTTTTTTTTCTAGCAATAAAAAGCCAGAAGTTAGCAAAGTTGATTATATGACAGACAAACATAGGAATTATGTTCAAGTAGCAAATGCTAAGAATGTGTTTGTTAGGACTGGCCATATAAGTGATCTTCATGCCTTGAATTAGCAATTTGTTTTGGTCTGTTTGTTAAGATGAAAGCAAGCACTCAGCGACATTAGCATAGCATAGCGAAAGGCTGTCGACAGCTTAACTTTTACGTTAAAACTCATTAAACAAAATAGTATAATGATTTTTAGGAGCATTTTTTACTTCTCTCAAGAATATGAATCCCTTTGTTTTCAATTTCCTAGATTTTATGACCCCCTCAATTCTACTTGAATGACTTTCATTTCAGGTTAAGAGAAACGCATACCCACGTTACCGTAGATTAAAGGGTACAATAACACAAGGATAATTATTTATGTTCCCGTTAAAGTTGTGTGTGTGTTTTTTTTAACATAGGTTACACATAATTTATGGAAAAAGATGGCTACTCATTCACCTTAAAATTGTTAGGTCAACAAATATGAACACTTTTTGTTAAGTTTAAGGAGAATGTTATATCTTTAAGTCTAAAACCTTAAAAAATAACGAGCGAAGGGTGTTGCTGGGAAATGCAAATTTACTTGTGTTTCTTAGCCTAAACACTGCAATTAAAACAAGGCAGTAAGTCATATTTACAGACAAATTCTGTTTTTGTTTCATTACACTGAGGGTAAGCGGTTTTAGTTATTAAGTTGGGAACATTTTGAAGAAGTCTTTCAAGACCTTTATTTTTCGTATTAATGACTGTCATGCTATGTAAGCTCTCCTAATTACTTTGTGCAAGAGGCAATAATGAAAGCATTTACCTGGTTTACACATTTTTTGCCAACTCAAGTTTAAGTTCTGTTTGGTTTCACTCCTTAAGGATGTGAGGGAGTGTAATTTGTGTAAAAATAAAATAAAACAACATAAGGCAGCTGGCTTTACACAAAATGTTGAGTGTAAGTAAAAGTGTTGATTGAATTTTTGTTAAGTATGTTTCTTTAAATCTGTATTTCTCAACTTTCTTTATTGTCATATTATGCTAACAAGCCTTGTCAGAGTGTGTCATCCAATGTTATTAACTGCCAAGATAACATTGTTGTCAAAGTATTTTATAACACAGCGTAGAAAATAAAAATATATTGTTTTGAGGGAAATAAAGGGGAAAAGTGCAAGCATCCTTAAAATAGCCTACAGATATCTTAGTGGTTTTTAGCATTTAGACTTTGTGTTGATTGCTACAAAAATAAGCGGCTAAGCCTCTGAGAGAATTGTATGGAATGTTGTCTCTCAGACTGAAAAACGATGGCAAAAACGCTATTTCAACATTCATATCGCTGTGATACAAAAAAGGCATCTTTACAGCTTCTTTAATTTAGTTTCTGTGATTTGATGGATTTGTCAGACGTCAAAAGTGCTTTTTGTCAAAGATTGTAGCAGTGAAGATAATATTTCCGTGTGCTTATGTTTTTTTTGTTGTTGCTTTAAAACATCACTTAGAAAAGGCAATCATGACTGCCAAGGTAGGAGAGGGGGTTGGGGAAGGATCCCTGTAGTTTTCACTTATTGGTTAGACTTTTCCTTAATGCTCCTCAAGCCAAGATGGACGATCGGCGCCGGGCATTTTCAACTTGATGTGGAACTGTTGCAGGGTTTGCTCCAGCTGCTCCTGGTTTCCCGAGTAGTAGGCGGCAATGGCGTTGTGAAAAAGGATCAACTGATTGTGCAACACTTTCACCTGAAACACCAACATTAGACTTAAGTCATTCTTCCAAAAATGGTGATAAACATTTAGCATGCTTTCCACAAAACACCAGTCAGACAGAATGGAAATGAGCAAACATGTGAATCCCCAAGTGAATTAAGTTTGACAAGATTTAGCTAAAAATACTACAACTATTGGCTTGAATTTTCATGATTTTGTTGAAATACAATATTCCCCCAGGATACTGCTTCCGCACCTAACAATATGGAATAAGATTTTTTTTTTCGGGTCCTCGAGACCGCTTTCTCTCAACAATATCACAAAGAACGAATTATTTGGCGTGGCTAAAAATTTACAAAATGTAAACCTTGAGGAGTTTGTGAGAATGAAACAGCGAGTCACATGCCTTTCTCTAAGAAGCCAGTTTGCTATTGGTCGACCTCATACAAAATGCTGATCAGCTCTTGGTTTATCATGGCATCTAATAATACAGATGTGCTCTTGATTGCACTCCCTCCCACAATTAATTTCTTTCTTCATTCAATTCAGAATCTTGTGTGCTTGTAAAGACCTTGAGTTGGTTCAAAAAGGTTTTTCTTTGTGATGTATTTTTTTTTGTTATAGTCCCAAGGTTTGCCATGATGTTAAGTGGAGAAGCAAAAACATGATAACTAGGGAAACAAAGCTTGTTATTATTAAGAAATATGAAGAAGGAACACAAACCGGCACCCTTGCCAAGTTGCATGCCGGTAACTAATCGGCGATCAGACTGGTGTTAAAAATAAGTAGGCAATTAAAGCAAGGAAATCTTCTAACTGTATGAACATTTTTGCAGGTGGAAGTTTTAAAATCAGTTTCATTTTAATATCCGGCTGCAGTCTCCTCCACCCTCTGTATCCATTTGCTATTTCACGCAACCAAGTTAGGTCACACCAAATGCACTGTATTTTCTGGATTATAAGGCAAACCAAAACCCCCCAAATTAGCCAAACATGTGAAAGTGCGCCTTACAACCTGTTGCTCCTTGTATATCGCAAAATACGGTGGACCAGTATTTTTAAGAGTTCGTAACTACACAAGGTTTTACGGTATACTACTGTATTTGTGCAATGATTAATCAATGGAAAAACATCGCAAATGGTTTTATGCAACGGGACTTGAACTGAGTCAGGGCAGTGAGGGTGCAAAACTTTTAAATCGCTAGACCACCAAGATGACTTGCAATAAGGCTTTCGATTCTATCTCATTATCATACTATTTTTACTAACAGAGCCAGACAT
This sequence comes from Urocampus carinirostris, assembly GCF_059441175.1. Classification (NCBI taxonomy): domain Eukaryota; kingdom Metazoa; phylum Chordata; class Actinopteri; order Syngnathiformes; family Syngnathidae; genus Urocampus; species Urocampus carinirostris. The sequence continues at coordinate 25,735,001 of NC_142356.1, read as the reverse complement.
GAATTTGAGAGAATCCAGAAAAGAAAAAAAACTGTCCTAGAAGAAACAAATAGACGCGAAATCAAGATTGATCATTAGATACACCAAATAGTTGTGTCCTTCAATGTGCTTTTTTTGCATTTATCTATATATTTTGGGGAAACTTTGTGTTTCTTCATTCTTTAACATTCATTTCTGTGACCGTTAAAAACGGTGTGATAATCAGATAAAATTGAATGCCTTTTCGTGTGTCATCTGTACCACTACTGGTCTAGCTATTAAGTTTCAGCATTCCCACCATAAGGCAGTGCTTCTCAAATATTTCCTGTCACGCCCTCCCTCGGAATAAAAAATCCTCTTTTGAATCAAAAGTGGAATCAGAAAGCTTGATGTGCTTGAGAAAATGGAACGCTTTTTTTGGCCACATTTTACTACAGAGGACTTCTTGAAGCGCAAGTAAAAAAGTAAGTAAAACTTCACTTTATTCATCTTCATAGAGCATATTATTTTATTAAATGTTTATTTTTTTTAGTACAAAACAATACAGGTTACTTATACAAGCCGTAAACATACTTAAAACCTACATAGCACTAAAGCAACTTACAAACCAATTCAACTTACGAACAATCGTCCGGAACCAAACTCGTTCGTAGGTAGGGCAGCGTCTGTACACGTCGCTTGTACTCTGTGCTATATGCAAGGTGTGGAGGTTTAATGTGAACATAACACCGCGAATAAGAGTGCCGCTGCTCCCTAGTGTAGTTGCCGTGCAATTGCACTTCATTTTTTGGAAAGTAAAAACATAACAAATAGTTTCCTGCGGCCAAATGCGTCCCTGGTCCATTATTTAAGAACCACTGCTGTAGGATAGGGTATAATGGCTCGAAATACATGAGCTAATTACCATAGCTTTATCCCTTGCCATACAGAAATGTCTTTTTGTGATCCCCCACCTCAGAAGAAAATGTCATATCCTGGGTTTCGTACGGTATTTAAACATAATAGTGAATACTGTTTCTGTAAATCCCATTTGTACTTTGATAGACACATTCCTCGTTTGCCAACCTTGTTCTCCTCCAGGAATTTGAGTTTGACCGAGACGTCATTGCGCATCTTCTCATATTTGTCTCGGTGCATCTGGAACTGTTGCTGTGACTGCTCAATCTTGGGCAGGGTGTTGGCGTCACGCGGACCCAAGTTCAGCTCCTCTAGATCTGTGCGGTAAGCGTCGTACTCCACTCTGCCCGGTGTAAATCAGAGCTTACATTGAAACGGCTTGATTATACCAAAAAAAAATTGGCTTCACATTTGCAATTACGCCTTTTAAGTAAGACAGTGGGTTTAGTTAGTATTCAGAAATTGAAATGGTATTTTCAATTCAGCAATATGTAAATTTTGTATAGTCAATTGTTAGAGTTGTGTCTGATGTAAAAACAATACAAGAAAAAGTAATTCAAATCTAGATGTTCTACATTTTGTCATAAATACAGGGTTGTTGTCATTACTCTTCTTCTTTTTTGACAGTACAAACTGTTTCATGCAGTTACCTGGCATTCTCGTATTGCTTGATGTTGATCATGGTGTCTTCGATGGTTTTTTCCACGAGGGTATTGACACTGTTGATGAAGAATTTGATGGCGCCCAACAGAGTTTCGCCATTTTTGGATAAGAGCTTTTGGGTTTCAGCGTTGTAACCAAACTCCTCCTGGAAAAAAAGTTTCATCAATGACTTTGATCTTAAATTGTACCTTTTCTGCCTTAAAGGATATGTATATGACATTGATGCCTAGAAGCTTTCTTTTTTGATCCAGACTCCACAAATTAAATCTGTGTTGTTTTTTTTATAAATCAGTGCCATTCTCGTAAATACAAAATCAATGAAATATATAAAAAATAAAGAATGTACCATGTGCAAATAATTTTATAGTTAAGCTTTGGTTAAACAAAGAATATGAATTCAAAATGTATTTAAATAATTGAACATTTTACACAATAGCTTTAACATAATTAACAATTAGGGAAAATAAACACATTATGACGTCAAATTATTGTTTATTTTAAATAACGTCAAAAGGATAAATGTTTCAATAGTCCTTTAAAAGGTAATATTTGATCACTAGATGTCGCTGTATTGTGTAGTGTGACCAAAAATGAGTGCTAAAAAGCTAATGGAAGAATACATACTACAGCTACTCAAAGTGACCAAACCCTACTATGTTTCGTCTCAATCTTTTGCCAAGCATTTCACAAGGGTTTTGTTTTTAGGGGTACCGTTAGCAGCAAGACGGCAAACAATCATGTGAGTTCCCTCTAGGGTGAACCTTATAAATACACATTTCTTGCCTAAGAGTATATTTATATATATTTTTTTAAGTAAATAGTTTTTTTTTTAATGGTTGAAGTCTGTATTTAGTAATCAGAAGCGCTAAATAATAAACAATGTCCTTTTAAATACTGTATTTTCATGACCATACGGTGCACTGCGTTAAAACATGCAGTCTCAGTTGCTAGTTCCATTTCTGTATTAAACATATACACAGGGCACACCGCTTGATAGGGCGTAAGTGCTCTCTACTGCGACTGCCCTACAGCAAGTGTGTGCATTTAAAAATAGAGTAGTAGAGTTTTGTTATTCAAGTATTGATTACAAAATAAAACACACGGATAACAACTTGTGGGAGTTCGATTTTTAGCTTCCTCCATTTGCGAACCATCAATGAATTAATCTTCAATTTTCTGGCGGCTGCTTGGTTTCCATGTTCTTCCGCGTGGCGTAGAAATCTACACATGGTGGACGAAAACACTGAAAGCGTTCAATGGAGGGAAAGTGAGATTTGGGATTTAATTCATGTTTAGGGACAACTCTGTTCAGCCTTTGGTAGCACAATAACTGTCAAATTTCTAGATAAGCTCACGTGAGCATCCATGAGTACTTCCGCAAAAATGGACGCATTGCATGTGACATCACGTGCCCTATTCTACACAAGCTGGACCCTTGTCGCGTTCACACAGGAGACACATAGAAGTCACAGGAGATGGCATACAAGTTGCATTTACTAGCAAATATGAAATATCTCACAAAAACGTCAGATTTCCCCCAAAAATCAGAATTGAGAGTTAAGCTCTGCAGTGTGAACCTAGCCTTATATACACACCCACACATCACCCATTAGCAGTGACGCCCACACTTCCCACACAGCCTCATGGTGTCCTCAGCTACGTCCGCCGCTTTTCATCACACACAGGTCACACTGAGAATAACAGGATTCAGGGCTAAACACTCTACTGAGACAGCTCTGATCAAGGTAACAAATGATCTCCTACTGGCAATGGATTCTGGCGCTTCATCACTTTTGCTGCTGCTGGATCTTAGTGCTGCCTTTGACACAGTGCACCACAATTTCCTACTAGAACGGTTAGAAAAATGGATTGGTCTCTCAGGAACCGTCCTCTCATGGTTCAGATCCTACCTCTCAGATAGGACGCACTGTGTTAAATATGGCGAAATTACATCTGAGCCTTTTAGTGTTACCTGTGGTGTTCCGCAGGGTTCAGTGCTTGGCCCCCTTCTTTTCAGCATTTACATGCTTCCATTAGGTGATATTATTCGCAAGTACAATATCAGTTTCCACTGCTACGCAGACGACACTCAGCTATATCATCCGTTGGAGGAATCTGCCACACTAAACTGTGGAAATTTGGAGGCCTGCCTCATTGAGATAAAAGAGTGGATGTCACTCAATTTCTTGCGCCTTAACTTTCCAAAGACCGAAATGTTAGTCATTGGTCCATCTAAATGCCGCGACTTATTCTCAAAAACTGCTGTGAACATTGACAAATGTCACATCACACAGAATGACTCAGTTAAAAATTTAGGTGTCATATTTGACCCTTATCTATCCTTTGAAACGCATGTAAAGAAAATTACTAGAACCGCTATCTTCCATCTTCGTAACATTGCTAAAATTCGTTCTATACTGTCTCAGTCGGATGTGGAAATTATAATTCATGTGTTTGTTACCTCCCGTCTTGATTACTGTAATGCACTACTCTCTGGTCTCCCGAAGTCTAGAATCAAGTCTCTTCAGCTGGTACATAATGCCGCAGCGAGGCTTTTAAATAGGACAAAAAAATCCAATCACATCACACCGGTTTTGGCTAACCTGCATTGGCTCCCAGTTAGCCTTAGATGTGATTTCAAGGTTCTCTTAGTATTATACAAAAATCATACATGGACTTGCTCCCTCTTATCTTTCAGATCTGATTCCCCCCTATGTCCCGGTCCGAAGCCTATGTTCTGAGAGTGCCGGTCTTCTGGTGATCCCAAGAGCAAAGAAGTGTTCTGCTGGTTCGAGAGCGTTCTCCATCCGGGCACCGGTGCTGTGTAATGCTCTTCCCCCTGAGATCTAATCTGCAACCTCAGTGGAAATGTTTAAATCTAAGCTTAAAACTCACTTCTACTCTATAGCATATGAATAACCTACTCTTCTCGTCGGCTCTAGAGCAGGGGAATGTATAAAAATATTGTGAAAAATAGTCAGTGTAATAATCTGTGAATCCCTTTGAGACTCTTCGTGATTTAGGGCTATACAGATAAAATTGACTTGACTTGACACTGCACTATACGGACACCGCACAATCTGAGACTTTTATGTGCACCTTATGGTCTTGAAAACACAGTAACTGGTAAAAATTCTTTGACAAAACACCATTTGCTTTAAATACATTTTGAACACTAAACAGGGTTTGTACACCTTGGCCAAATTTAAGAACTTTTCAAGTACTTTCAAGGTCAATTTCTCCAGTGCCTTCAAATGAAGAGATCCAGCATCAAAATAACTTTTTTGTCGTCGACTTTGATGACTAAAATGTAGTCGCTATCCTGTTGCTAGCAAATACTTTGTGCTATTTTGAACTGTTCCTATCTATTATATAGGATCTTTTTGTGTCAATGGGCTGCCGTAAACTGGCATATTGTCATTCTGCCTCAACAATGCATGCACAGCTTGGCTACTTCATAGTTGTTTAAAAACATGGAAAGGGTTCTTTAGGTGTTGGGTAATAATTGAAAAATTTGCCAAATTTTTTTACTCATTTTAATGATATCGATTCCTGCCAAAGAGTGCATTCAAACTTTCAATCGTAGAGACTGCTGATCTTTGACTTTTTGTTTTATTTATTTTATTTTTCACGTGTTTTTCAGAGAATCTATGTCTAAATTAGTTAAAATAGAATGGTCAATAGTTGTTTTTTTTGCATTTTAGCATTTTTGCATAGCACTGAAGAGTTTATATTTTTAATTTATAAATTATTGTTTCGCATTTTCATGGATTCTATGTTGCTATTTGACTTTTAAATATCTTCAGTGTAAAAAGCTAACATCCCTTTGTATTTTTTTTGTTTTTTGTCGATCTGTGAATATTTTCATTTATATTTCATTTGTTTTTCAGGGATCCCTGCAAATCATAGATTATTAAAAAATTTAGTGCATGAAGTTTTCATTAATAATATGTAATTAAAAAAAATCCGAGGTAGCTGTTTGGGAGCAGAGCAAAGAGAGCAGGTTTTCTAAACAAAACTAACTTCTTGGGTGCGACCAGTAGGGGTGGGTGACGCTTCACATGACAATGCAATAACGACAAGCCACCACAGAATAATAATAATAATAATAATTTCCTTTGTATTGTCATTCTTTGTAACGATGTACACAGAATGAAATGTCGATACACCTGACCCGTTGTAGCGGGTCGATGCAGCCGCAGCCAGAGGGCGCCGCCATTATACCAATTAGGTATGTCTCGGTCGAGGCGCGAACCAGCGACCTCCCAGTCTCAAAGCGGGCACACTACCATCTAGGCTACTGAGCTGGTGAAGGTGTATCGGCGTGATTTTCTCACACTTTTTTTTTATGTTTTTATTATTTTACTTTTTTTTTTAAATGTGTTCATTTATTGCATGGTGTATAGAGACAGACTGACAAGAAACATGGCGATAGCAACAATTTTAAGAAGTTTCAAGCACTTCACCCAGAATTCAAGCATTTTCCTGACCTTGAAAACACAACAATAAAGCATTTAAGGATTTCAAGCACCCCTACAAGCCCTGACTAAATGAAGCGAATAATATAAAACAAAAACATAAAAATACGACATCTTTATCAAATCAAATAAATTTAATATTTAAAATTATAATTGAAATAACATTCTATGATAAAAAAAATATTTTCTTTATCTCAACTACAGCTAAACTACGCCATTCTTTTTTGTCATTCATTAAATTCAAATTGGATGCAGCACTTCAGTACTGGAAAAAAGCACTCACGTGGAGTTCTGGAGTCTTGAGGCTGAGGTCAGCAAAGGCATCGCCAAGTTGCCGCTGCGTCTGCATGATCTGTGTAAGCTGAGCGGCAAGCGTCTGAGCCAACTTGATGACGTTTTGGTACTTGCGCTTGTTCTCACGTAGTACATCAATCTGGGCCTCCAGGTCCAGGTCCACAGTCTTTGAGCCACGGCCAAGCTTCTCAGATAAAATCTGACGAGTGCACTTCAGAAGAGTGTTGTTATAATCAGCAATTATTAAAAGCTGTCATTATCTCAAAGAAACTGACGTTTCTAAGTTCTTTTAAATTAACTCATTCATAAGGAAGAACTATATTAAATACTCAGATTGATAAGAGAAAAGTAAAATAATTACTTTGTAAGTGTTGACACTCCACTTTCTCACAAGGTCCAGTTTCTCCATGGCTGGACTCTTCATGTCTTCAGACAGGACCACTGCGCCACTTGATTGTGTTTTGGTAGCATCTGTTAGATTAAAAAAAAATAATAATAAAAAAAAAAAATGTGCTTGAAAACAATTGCTTGAATTGCTTGGGAAATCACTAAATAAGGGGTGTCCAAAATGTGCTCTCTGAAGACCGCTTCAAGTCCAACACCAGAATTCTTATTAAAGGTTATCAAACATTTTACAGTTTGTTTTCATACTGTATTGTAGTCAGTTTAAAGAGGGGTTAAGAGCCACTATCATTACAATAATACAGTATCTTATTCCCCAAATTTGAAATTACTCCAAATACTGCTTTTAGACTAGTACGGCTGATCAGAAAATATTAGAACAGATTTTAGGGTGAGATAAAGCAAAACATTTTTGTCTATACAGTGGTATGAAGAGAAATATAATTGAATTAGTGGCAGTACCATTGTTTTCTTGTTTTTTTTTTGCAAATGGAGAATCTACAAAATATTTATGTCATTTTTCTGTTGGGACACAGGGGGGGATTGTCTGTACCTGCTTATTTTCTTGAAGTAATTATTGCACACCTTCTGTAAATCCTATAAAACTAATTACACTCCTCAATATTACTGTTTGTATGCTGTGAGATTTATTTAACTAAAACTGCTGATCCAAATAACGAATGTTTGATACAATAATTTTTTGAAAATGATCAGGGGTGTTGCCCTGCGATTGGCTGGCAACCGTTTCAGGGTGTCCCCTGCCCACTGCCCGATGATTGCTGGGATGGGCTCCAATTCAACTTACGGTGCAGCTAATGAGATGAGATCAGGGATGTTTAAATTTTTTCATACGACAGTTTTTCAGACCATAAATACAGTTTTGTGCCGTGAGCCACACACACAAAAATGGACACTGGACACAAATGACACTTGGACAGTAGATTTTGGACACCACCGGGCTGAATGTTGCATTTGAAGGAAATAACAGTTATTGCTGAACAGAGAAAATTAGTTTGAGTAGTACAGTTTGTTGGATTGCAATAATAAAAGGAGAGTAGTAACCCAATGACATACAGAGCCCTGAAACTGATATAATACAACAACCAAAATGTAATAAATTTGGTAAAGTATTTTTATTAATAATGCAGTGTATCCCAGCTCACAGACACAGCCTTCAGAGATCTTAAATTACAAAACCGTACCATTTTTCAAACCTTAATTTAAAAGGATTTTAGCAACCACATACAGTAAAATGTATTTTGTGGCTATCCTAAAGTCCTAAATACATTTTCAGTTTCAGAGCTCTTACTTTACAAGGACAAAGGTTGCAAGCGGGTAAAATTACAGGCACCAACATGTAAACTGTTTATGCAAGTCACAATTGTGTTTTTGTATCTGGAAGGATGAAATGATTGTGTCTATGTACCATTCTCAACAATGCAAAAAAAAAACAGTTTAAGTAAGTGCAAAGGATAGCAAGCCGTTCAGACTAATGAAGAAGGTAATTCGTAGTGGATCACAATCCAGTGGGAATGAGAGCGGGAGGGGTCCAAGAAAGGTATGATAGCAAAGCCTGCAGTTAGTTTGTATTTTTCTATTCCTGTCTCAGGACCACTGGTACCTGTTCCCACCTGGCCCTCGCTGGAGGAGCGTGCCAGGCGGCTAGCAACAACCGAACTGGGTGCAATGGGAGCCACAGGGGACGTAGGTAGGCTCGATGACCCTAAGAGATAGTCACAATTTTGATTTGGTGCAGCATGGGGGATTTCGCCATTATTTCCTCCTATTTTCAATGACAGCATTGAAATAAAAGCCTTTAGCTCCACTCTTAAAAACATGGAAATTAGCTATGGCAACATGTATTACTGTTTTGCAAAGAGATCAAAATTTGCATTTCTAACATGGGATGAAAAGCAAAGTAGGGCCATGATAAAAAGCTGAGTGGGGGCTCATTAAATTCAAATCAGAAAACAAAACATTGTGGGAAAAGGACACATTGTAGGTGAAAGACAATGATCCATATGCTTTACCTTTGTACGGGTCTGATTCAGTGACACCTTCTGATGTTGATGCATAGTTGCCAGAGGCGGCATAAGACTCCTGATGGTCTGCAAATGCTGGCTTACCAGGGAAGGACTCCTGCCAAAAAAAAGAATATCACAAGGTATACTAGTAGACTTTTCTTGTAATTTATCATAATATAGGTATGAAAAAAAACGAAAATATTTTCAAGTACATTTCAGCAAAACTTAGCTCTGAGGAGCTGTACGGAAATTTAAACTTTTTTACTCGCTGCTGCCCTCTCCTGGCTTGTGTCATCATCGCAGCATCTGTGAAGCTCATGGAGTTGCACGTGCAAGTATGTGCATTTCTTAAGCGCGTTTGAAAAAAACTCGACTTTTTTTCATGGTTTAGGGTTGGCTTTTGGACTGTATTTGAACAGGCCCTTTCTTACTTTTACCATTTTCATGCTACACTAACAAAAACTGTAAAGTAATCTCGGACCTCCCTCTCTCCTTGTACCGAATATGTTGCGCGTTTCGAACAGCTTTGATAAAAGTAAGATAAAAGCAATTAGACACAGCAAAAGATTATGGTTCAATGTTTTGGCACTTGAAAACAAACTAACAGGCAAAGACATGTAAAATATAATATTCTAATTTAGTAGCCAAACTATTTGGTTGCTAGTACTTATATCATAGCAAAATTAGTCAACTACTGTAAAATCCAGACTACAAGCTGCGACTTTTTTCCCAAACATTTAACCCTGTAGCTTATACAATGATGCGGCTAATTTATGCATTTTTTTCTAACGGCCAACAGGGGCGCCCGAGTAGTAAACGTTAGAGTGAGACATGTGGAATATACGTTACGTGTCGAGAAAGACGCCAGTTTAATGTAACTTCGCGCTTTGTGCTTGAATAAAACTAGCATGAACAGACAGCCCCTTATCATGGAAAAGGGGTCAATGAAAAGGGGATGGCTAACTACCATATTGGGAATAATTTTAAGAGTGTTTCTTCGTAAACGGGAATAATGTGGTGAAACAAACGGAACACAAGAAGCAACGTCCAACGAAGCAGAAGTATTTGAGGCGGATTCCTATTTATCTATCGGCATTATTGTATGTTTTGAAGTAAATATTTTACACGGTTGGATTCTATATTTTTGTCCTTGATGTAACAAAGCCATTTTCGTGGACATTCAAAGAAGTTAAAGACGGCCAGGTTTTCGGATATCTTGTTTCAGACTGATATTTCTTTGATTAGTATGTTTTGAAATGGTTTCCATAGTTCATATTTTGAAACCAAAGAGGTGAAGCTTTCCAGCAATATGTGGCATGACGCACTTCTGTGACATCGTACAAACCCGTATTTGTCTATCAAAAGTCCAGCAGCCCACCGGTGAGCCGTCAGAACGTTAAGGGGTTATGGTAATGTATATCATTAAAACTCTTTCTGTGTAACGTATTTCTATGTAAATCTCTCCAGTTTCAATGTGGGCACATGCGGCTTATACTCCATTTCTGCTTATGTACAAATTGTTTTTTTCCTTTAAAAATGTACTGGGTGAGGCTTATAATCAGGTGCGCCACATTTTACGGTATATAACTTAGAGTCTTGGGCAGCACAGCGGCTGAGTGGTTAGCGCGTCTGCAGCATAGTTCTGAGGTGATGAGATCGAACCTTCCTGTGTGGAGTTTGCATGTTTTCCCCGCACTTGCGTGGGTTTCCTCCGGGCACTCCGGTTTCCTCTCACATTCCAAAAACATGCATAACAAGTTAATTGGCCGGTCCAAATCGTCCCTAGGAATAAATGAGCGAGAGGGTTGTCTGTCTCTGTGTGCCCTGCGATTGGTTGGCAACCAGTTCAGGGTCTCCCCCGCCCACTGCCTGAAGATAGCTGGGATAGGCTCCAGCACCCTAGCGACCCTACTGAGGGTAAGTGGTGAAGATGATGGATGGATGGATAATTTAGTCACTTAAAGGTGCTGTTTGGAATTTGGAACTTTTCTACACACTGGCGCCATCTTCTGGCTTGTGGCATTTCTTAGACCCTTACTGATAAAGTTTTCTTTTTCATCTTTGTTGATGTTTGGGTTGGTACTTCAAAGGCCTTTTCGTTCACCATTTTCATGATACACTAACAATAGAAACAACAACAAAAATGCAGGGACGAGCATAAGGTCTGCTCACCATTACTCCTTCCTAGTGTCTTCCACCCTAAACAGCTTTGATAAAGTAAATTAAAAGCAGATGGGCACAATATAAGGGCTCTTTGAACTTAGTTGGGCATTGTTAACAAGAGAAAAACTTTATACTTTCAACTTCTCAAAGAAACCTCAAAAGACACAAACCACCTTTAAAAATATTCTTATCTTACCCCACAGAACACTTCCTCAGGGCTCAGGTCGAGGTCCCCATTGCTGGTGACTGCAATCTCAGCGACCGAATTCCTCTGGGATTCCTCAGACATAGTGTCGTCCTGTGATGGAGGAAAAGTAGTCCCACACTTGTTAGTTATAAGATCACGAGGAGGATCAGCTGCATTCCTGACATATGCGTCACTGCCATATTGTGGACATCGACTATGAATAGGGGTTCAACTGAAACAATTAAACTTTATCCTTTTTGTTTCAGATATAGACATGGTTAAAACATAGTTTGGCAATTAAGGGCAGTAACACAGGGGGCTTGCATTGCAGGGAAGGGGAAAACATAAAAAGGAAATAATACAAGCACACTATATAGATGAACTCAGATGGATCGTTTTGCTCCAGGATCACAAGAACAGATACCCAACCAAGCCAATAACTGATAAGCATTGACCACAACCAGTGGATGGGCTGCAAAATAGTCAGGGAGATTGAGCTAGTTTGGACAATGGAAATCAAATAACTTTTAGCATACAGTATACAAATGGAAACCAACGAAAAGTGCCCTCACGATCATAACTAAACCCATTTCACTAACCACAAAACAAAACCAAAGTCCACTATTGGATGATAACTGTTCCTCTGTGCAAAAACACTTTAAAGTAAAAGTGTGGAGTCAGGTGACCATCCCATAAATACTTCAGGGACCATTTGACGCTAGCAGGCTGGTCGGCAGAAATAAAGGAAGAGGCTGTGGCAGTTTAACTCTGCAAACCGTCAGCCGGAGATAAGGCGATCTTGCACATTGTAATCCTCGAACATGTATAGGTTTAACAGGCTGTTGCACGCATATCTAGCTTCAATTCTTTCTTGAACTTCAAGTCTAATCAATTCCAAATTTATTTCAATCATTATTTTCCTTAAATAACACAATATTGTATAATAAGTCATTGATTCATTGTAAGTGACCAAATGACCATAGCTGTGCTATACCAGTATTTTATAAAAGAAAAAACAAAACACTAAAAATAATTGGAAATACTATAGAACTTCGTACAGTTTTGGGTAAAAGAACATAACATGTTTACATGTAAACCGAATTAGACTTGTCAAGATTACAGTCTTTATTTTGTTTAACCCGGAGATACAGCAAAGATTTACAAGCCTGAAGAGAGAACATTAATAGTGCCTTGCTTTATCCTTTGTTGCCTATGCTAATGGTGTTGCTTAAAAATAAAAACTGGAACCAATAAAAGGACTGATTGGATTTTATACAACTAAATACATTGATACTGACTTACAATACCAACTACGGGTTTTTTTTGGTCCGGCCTACCCTGCTGCTGTTATAATAATAATTTCAAAGCAAGGAGCGTTTTGTTCTGAAAAATAATAATAATAATAATAATAATAATTTCCTTTGTATTGTCATTCTTTGTAACAATGTACACAGAACGAAATGTCGATACACCTGACCCGTTGTAGCGAGTCGATGCAGCCGCAGCCAACAGAGGGCGCCGCCATTATACCAATTAGGTATGACTCGGCCGAGGCGCGAACCAGCGACCTCCCAGTCTCAAAGCAGGCACACTACCATCTAGGCTACTGAGCAGGGTATAAACACCGTTTAAGGCCGAATTCAAGCACTTTCAAAGACAGTTTTCCAAACTCTTCATTACTGTTAAAAGAATAAATTTGGTGTGAATCAGGTATGGAGTATTTTATATTTGTGATTTACATGTTATTTTTAATCTTGCATGTGCATTAATCAAGACATAAGACTTTTCGATCTTGAGTAAATCGTTGATTTAATCCTGGATCTAAACAATATGTGTGTAAATATAAAACTCTCCCCATATAGGAACTGGTAAAATGACTAATCTGTAGCTTAGTCCATAGTCAATATCCATAATTAATATGTAATAATTGCACTAATACACATTTTATAGTGCCCTGTTTAAGTGTAGCATGCACCTGTCCTCTTGGGCGACAGCACTTTATAGGGCAATGCCATACAAACAAATGCCCGCTACCGATAATCACGGGGGAAGAAGAAACGCAATGGCAAGGCGAAGCCACCAGAGAGCACTGCCGGTGTCATTTTTAAGCAGACTTGTTGAGAAACATGGCAACAATTTCAAGCCCTGTTAATCTTTAAAAAAACAAGATGAAAATTCAAGCATTTTAAAGGTTTTCAAACACCCGTAAGTACCCTGATGATAAAAGTAGTCAAAGAAAATTAATAAAAATTGGTTGTCACCACACAAATACAGATCCCAGAAGAGCAACACTTAAATCAGCTCCATCACCAACACCCACAACCAAACAACAACAAAATGTTACCTTCATTATTACATCACAAAAGCCAATTTAAGAAGGAAGTGATTATTGAATCACAGCAAAGAAGAAACACCACCACCACCACCACCACAATTACAGACCAAAAACAGGAAGAACTAAAAGGATACGGATTTCTATAAAGTCAATGTCACCTTTATCTGAATTTCATCATCTCCACATTCTTCTGTTGCATCGACAGCCTGGTGTACTCCATTTTCTACACTGAAATCCTCAATGCTGTCTTGGTCCCCATCCTCGTTTCCGCTAAATGATTTATCCTCAGTACTGTCAATACTAACATCATAGAGCACATCCGTTCCTGATGCACTCTCGCTACTCTCTATGTTTGGTGGCGATGGCTGAGGTGATGGGTGACCAACATGTGGGCTTTCCTCTGCTTCAGTGCGAACGTCCTCAGCTGAGGTGTGAATACCAACCTCAGACATACCTGGAAACAGATAGATAGGTGATGATCAACTGATCCTTAACTATAGCTGTCTAGGCCTTAAGAACCTGAGGTAGTAAACTATACTAATGTATGCCAACTGTTTAATATGAATTTAAAGACTAGTTTGCAAAGGCAAAATACAATGGTACCTCTTTAGACGAGGTTAATGTGTTCCAGTATGGTGCTCAAAATTCGAATTGCTCGTGTTACGAACAGATTTTCCCGATGTAAGATAATGTAAAACTGGTCTGCTCGCGTCTTCCTAAACGCATACAAGTAAACCCTAAATAGCTAAAAACACAGCTTCCTGATCACTGAAAACACAAAGTAATAAACATGAAAAAAAGTACAGTAATAAGATAAATGATAAAATGAAATAAGTTGCGAGCTTAATACTAGCACTTACCCCAGAGGAGTCAATGTAGTGCGGAGAAAGAGGGGGTCGTTAGCGTTGAAGAGTGGCAGAAATCGCATACCTGTCAGCTTATATGTTTTCCCAATATTTTATCTTTTTTTTGTAAGCACCATTTAACAATTTTTATACTGGAATTTAAAAAAAAAAAAGGAAAAGATTGACAGTTTTGCCCATTTCAACTCTATTCTACTCATAGCAGACAACAATGTCCTCAGAAATTTGTAATATTGTCATGGTATTCTACATAGTCTGTCTTGCTGTGAGTAGATAGGTGAGGCGTTGTGTTTGTACGCTTTATTATTGCCTAATAGTAGAGCATTTGCAATAGTTAATAAGAGGAGCAATTGGCGGAGGTTGACAGCTATTTGATCGAGACTGTCGCTGATGCATAGACACTTAATGTACACTTGAAATTATAGTTACTGTAACTTTAAATAAACGTACACAATATTTTTTACAGCACTTTTTTTTGCCAGTATAAGGTTTGCATGCATAAACTAGAGGAGCTGATTCTAGCGGTAAGCGGTCACGAGCAGTGAGCAGTCTCAAATGGTAGCCTAAAGGACCGCTCGTGAACAGGATTTTCCTTTTTACAGCATGCATTCATAACAAGATTTTTGTTGCAAATAAAACTCGTATACCAAAATGTTCATGTTTAGAAGTGCTCATGTAGAGGTACTACGTCACAAGTTGAAGACCAACTGCTGTATTTATAGTGAAATAAATAATGGTGCTACTAAACAAACATGCAATTGCAGTATAATGCTTCTTTTTGTTGACGGTCTTAAAACCAGCACAAAAGTTGCTCCGACCAGTTGTTGGTAATTCCAGTAAAAAGTGCAAACAAACACACTAATAAGTAGGTTTGTGCCATTGTGGGTGTGTAAGAAGTCAACCTCACTCATGTCAAAGCATAAGCAGCCACTAATGTGTGGTGCTGAGATTTACAACACCAATGGTGAGGAGAGCTTAAATTTAATTCCTGATAGCAAACTGACTAATTAGGTTAGATTGCTTTCACCAAGATTTGAATATGATAAAAGAAAAAGAGGCTTTTGGAAGTCCAAAATTTCAAATAAATTGTGCAATAGTTGTGATGTATCAACAGGTTGGAAACTTTGGACCCAAAGTTTTAGCCGAGTGATTCCAAGGTGCACTGAGAGCTACACTAAATTGTGTTTAAATGTATGTTTTGACAGAAAAGACAGTAATGCTGGGGAGGCAACTATTTACACAATATAAAAAGGGGGCAGGGTTCCTACAGCTTAGAGCAAGTTGAATTCAAGTCTTTTTAGGACTTTTTATAATGAAATCAATTTTAAGACCGAATCGACAAAAAAAATAACACAATGGAAACAAACTAAAAAACATGTATTACAGCCAATTTCTAACAATTGTTTTTTGTTTTGTTTTAAAATCCCATTTTGGAATAGTTGAAAAAAATTTCCATCTAAATAACAGCACTCTCCACAAGTTTTAGAGATAGAAAGGAAGTTTAAAGTTCTTCATGGATCCCCAATCAAAACTGGCAGATAACTACTAATTGCAAAGAACTATTCTGCTACATTCATAAAGCATTTTTATCATCATGCATGAAAAATTAATTATTGTTCTTTTGTCAAACTTTTTTAAAAAACATAACTCTTGCTATATTCATGAACCAATTTTGAGTGTAGCATCATGAAAACACATGCTTGGAAAAAAAACAACAACAACAACTTTGTACTCCCTGGAAGTGGAAACTTGATAAATATTACTAAATCTTTGTGTTCACGTAACTTTTGAAAATTGGATTTATTTTAATATCAATTAAGGCCTTATTTTTAGAAAAATGAATACAATGTCTTTTAAGACTTTTCAAGGATCCACGGGGACCTTTGTGGTGGGGTGGATGGGGGGGCACTAATGTCTTGAGGATGTACCGTAATTAAATGCTCAAACCACAATAGAGGTTGCTCATTATCAGGAGAAATTACACAAAGCCCATACAACCCAGTCCAACTGGATTGTCAAGTAATCTGGTCGGCAGCAAGTACAAAATGAAGGCAAATGTGGCTATCAATTTCCTGGCATAGATTGCAAAGTACAATAGAGGAGGAAAATAAGCTTATATATTCTGTGACATTCTTTATAAATTATAGTCTAATTTTGGTTCCATGGTCATCATCACAGAAAATCACCTAAAATGCTACTAATGATCTTATCCTAGTCTCAAACCAGTAAATATGTTTAATTAGACACATGGTGGGGTTTGCATTTCATCTGGATTGTTTGGAAATTGTGTGATCTGAAGGTCAAACATTTATTTTCATTTTTTCCCCTGGTACTTTTTTTGCTGGAAGTAATAGTCATATTTATGACTTGACTTCTTGCCCTTAATCATAAGAAGTCTCAAAGGGCTGCACAGACCACAGATTAAATGCCGAGTCGGCTTTTATTGGCATTTCTCACATCTAAGGTAACTTACTCAACTGCCTGTAAAATATGGTGAGGATATTCAAAGTCAATCTCATCTAGAAGAGTCGAATGTCATTCTTGGGAAGAGGGTGAGTCAAAAAATATTGGGCTTGTAGCGGATGCAGTTGCAGTCAAAAAACAAACAAAACAAATAGATAATATGAAAATTCTCCTGCTTTCAGTTTATGGCTTAAAT
The DNA here is from genome assembly GCF_059441175.1 of Urocampus carinirostris. NCBI lineage: Eukaryota > Metazoa > Chordata > Actinopteri > Syngnathiformes > Syngnathidae > Urocampus > Urocampus carinirostris. The sequence continues at coordinate 25,718,057 of NC_142356.1, read as the reverse complement.
TTAGTTATTTGTGTCTTCCATCCGTTTGACTTCTCACCCCGGCACTATATCGAGGTGTTTGTGGCTGTATCATTACCAAAAACGCCTGACAGGTAGGGCTGGGCGGATAAATCCAAATAACAATATTATTGATACCAAGCAAGTGTTGGATCGGATCAATACTATTGGCCTGGGATTGATATTTCCCCCTCCCCCAATTTCAAATCACCGCTTCTATATGTACAGTAGATAAAGCAGTCCTTCTGTCCATCACCCAGCACCCTTGACCACTCTTTAAGTTTATGCCTCTTTGTGTGACTGACAGACACACTTTTAGCAACTCTCCCTATATTGCCTGCCAGGAATGGGAAGGAGAAAAAAACCTCCACACATATTTTAATGAGAAGCCAATGGGAAGTGCAGCGCGATGTGGACTTTTTTTTTTTCTTCTCAACGACCAAAAAGGAAAATACCAGGTACCGTTTTTGTGGAAAAGTGTTCCATTACTGTGGCAAATTTACATAAACATGCGACAAAAATTTCACCTTACAGAGAGCAACAAGCTGCAACCAAAAATGTAAACATGCTACTGTTCCTGAACAGAAACCTGTAAATCCATTGTCACAATTGAAATAGAGCCAAAAAAGCTTCTTTGTAACATTAAAGACTTTTGGGTTTGACTGACTTGAACTCTGTAACAACTGTTGTAGTAAAAGTTTTTTATATTGATATATTTTTAATGTATTTAGATTGTATTGATTACACTATTTGCACATTCTATTTGTTTTATTCAAAATACAATAGAATGGAATTACATTAAGTTGACATTTTTATATTTGTATTTCCGCTACATTTGTTTTTTTGTTTTTGACTCCCTTGGTTTTTGTTCTGAAACAATTGTAATGAAATACTCCTACTTAATTTGTATAAACTGTTGAAGTTGGAATAGTTTTTATTTCATAAAAGTGAGACATCTTGAGTTCCTAAGATCTTCGTTCCGTTGATATCGTAAAGTAGACATTTTAGTTTTATATAAGTTTTGGTTTATACTATAAACTAACTCAAGGGGAAGGGTTAAGTTATTCAACGATCACGAGATTTCCAAGCAAAAAGTATCAGTATCAATTTTTCGAGTTCTGTCGTGTTGATGGTTTACGTGGTCACAGATATAAGTTACGGGTGCCTAGACCTACCAGCAACTTGCATGGAAACTTTATTTCTTTCAGGATACCAAAAATTTGGATTTTTTTGCCTGACTGGGTTATTAGTGCAAATACGGTGCAAACCTTTAAGCAAAGGTTGGCAGAAACAGATCTGTCAAATTTCCTTAGGGGAGGGGGCGTAAGGTGACCATATTATCAGATCGGTCGATTGATCCAAATTGCCACGTATTTACATGGATCGGATCGATAATATAATTCCAATTTCGCCCACGCCCACCGACAGGAGGTCTAGGTCAAGTCATGTCTTTGTATAGCCCTTAATCACAAAGAGTCTCAAAGGGCTGCACAGAACACAGACTATTGCAAACTACAAACAATGATTACACCATCCCTTGATCTAGAACCCACATGAGGGCAAGGAAAAACTCAATAACCTTCGCATGAGGAAATTAAGAAACCTTAAGAAGGGACCGCACATAACGTATTACTCCTACCAGGATGACCAGGCTGCAATGGATATTGCATTAACAATCAATAATAAGAAAAAGTAAAATAATTAAGTTATGATATAGAATAAAATAAAACGGTAAGATGGATATTTAGATATCCAAACCAGCAAGTCTGTTTTTCAACTCAAAATTCATTATAAAAATAAATAGGATGGAGACGTTTAGTGCATTTAAGAACGTTTCCAGCTATATTTAACCTGACTAACCAAGTACAACCAATACCACATAAATTACATACATTACAATTAATATGTCATGTTTATAATAGTTACTAAACTGCAGTCACTTCGCCTTTTAGTTGACGTTAGCTTAGCTACCCCGGTAGCTAGTGAGCTAACTAAAAGCTAACCAAAAAGTACTCGTTTGTCGCCAATTCGAATCGAAAAAGACTCCATTTTCAAAAAGTATCACATTGTTCCACAGCTTCGCCACAGAAGTGACGACACGTCACAGGGAAGCAAAGGGGAGTTGGAGGGGAATAACACGATGAAAATACAGTGAGTCAACCTCATACCTGGCCGTCGTGGCAAACTTCGGCAGATTCTCGTTAAGTCCCAAACCGGGTGTCCCACGTCCGGGGAACGGCGCCCTGGACTTTTGTATCGCAATAAATAAAAATACTTGTCTTTGACGTGGTTGGGATGCAGCTCGTGGACCAGACTCGTACTTCAGACCCCGGAAAAAGTGATCGAGCGCATGAGGGCCGCTAGTGGACCATTTGTTGAATGCGCTCTCCCCCTGCTGTTGACATTGAGTTCACAAGTTTTAGGTTTCTGTATCTCTTTGCATACATTCAGGGGTGTCAAACTCATTTTAACTCGGGGGCCACACGATAGAACAAACATTCTGTCGGGGGCCGGATTAAAGAGAAAGAAAAAGAGATGAAGAAATAAGAGAAAGAGGGAGGCAAAAGGAGAGAGGGCGGGACAAAGAAAGAAAGAGAGAGCGAGGGAGAGAGCGTGTGAAACAAAAGATAAAAAGTCGTGAGAGAGGGGGAAAAGAAAGGGAGAGAAAGAAAGAAATCCAAAGAGAAATAGAAAGACAGAATGAGAGAAAAGAAAGGGCAAAGGGTATGAAGAGAGGAAGAGAAAAGAGAGAAAAGGAAAGAAGGAAGTTAGAGCGAAAGAGGTTAAAAGACACAGAGAGAGAAAAAGACAAAGAGCAACAAAGGAAGAGAAAAAGAGAGACACAGAGAGTGAAAGAGACAGAGACAGAGAGTGGGAGAAAATGGGTAGGAGAGAGAGAGAGAGTGAGAGAGAGAGAGAGAGAGAGAGAGAGAGAGAGAGAGAGAGAGAGAGAGAAATAAATACAAGTACAGTGTCTTTGTGAGAGGCACCTGGCTTTGGCAACATCAAGTTGACATATTTCAACCTGCAGCTTGTTTTTCTCTCGCGCTTCTCTGAGTGTTGTCTCGCAGGCCGCATTCAATCCCTAAGCGGGCCTGATATGGCCCGCGGGCCTCCTGTTTGACACCTGTGGCGTACAATGTGCAGAATATGTCTGATTAATTGTATGCAGCTGGTTAATGAAAGATAATGCACGGAGACAGTTTGAAGCATGGGCGTAACTACCCCGGTTTTGAGCGTGCTCAAGCACCCACAAAAATTAAAGTCTTTATGTATGATGAAAAAGGCAGCATGGCAGCGCAGAGGTTAGCACGTGTGGGACACAGTTCTGAGGTCGTGAGATCAAACCTTCCTGTGTGGAGTTTGCATGTTCTCCCCGTGCTTGCTTGGGTTTCCTCCTGGCACTCCGGTTTCCTCCCAAATTCCAAAGACATGCATTTCAGGTGGATTGACCGGTCCAAGTTGTCCCTCGTTGTGAATGAACGAGTGAGTTGTCTGTCTCTGTGTGCTCTGCGACTGTCCGGCAATAGTTCAGGGTGTCCCCTGCCCACTGCCCGAGGATAACTAGGATGAGTTCTAGCACCCCCGTGACCCTACTGAGGATGGATGGATGGATATATGCTGAAAAACACTATAGGAAAAAAAAGTAAAACAAAACAAAAATGTGTCCGTTGGATTTCTTGCACTACTTTCACCCCCCCCCCCGCTCTTCTTTCACCCAGCCAGTGTCACTTTCGGCATAGCGGCGGAATCTGTGGAGGCTCCATTGTATTACAGTGAGAGTATATCATACAAAAAAAGGGGAAAAATATGTGTTGTAAAGGCGAAAGGACATTCCGTGTCCCACTGCATGTTCTTTTCTGGGACCATGCTGAGAATTATAACCATGAAGAAATAGAGCTGGAGAAAAGCAATGCAGTTGAGGACATTTATTACAAAGTTTCAAAATAAAGATTAAACAGAATAAAAGTAAAATGGAATGCACTCCGAACTGGTCGATCAGGGAAGCGCCCTCCCACCAAGATGAAGAGGAGTGCGCTCCCCCCAAAAGGCAAGCAAGAATGTCTCTGACCCTCTCTTATCCATCTATCTATCTATCTATCTATCTATCTATCTATCCATCCAGGGACAATGACTAGGGACAATTTGGACCGGCCAATTAACCTGACATGCATGTTTTTGGATTGTGGGGGAAAACTGGAGTGCCTGGAGGAAACCCACACAAGCACAGGGAGAACATGTAAACTCCACACAGGAAGGTTTGATCCCATGACCTTAGATTTTAAGTGGACGCGCTAACCACTCAACCACCATGCTGCCCTCTTTGCTATATCTTTTTTTTCCTCTTTTGTTTTCTTATTCATAACTTTTTACTTGATTTTCTTGCTTTTCCTTCCTCTTGTTTTCTCACTTTTTCCTTTTCCTTTTCTTTTTACCTAGATTAGGTCTTCATTTTTTCTCACTTTTTTTCTTATCTCTCTCTTTTTCACCTTTTTAAATTTGTTTTTCTCAAAGTGTTTTACTTTTTACTCTCATTTTTCTTTCTTTGTCCATTTTTATTTTATTTTTTGTCGTTGTTTTTTTACTGAGCTTTTTGCTTTTTTCTCAATGTTTGATTTTCCTCTTCTTTATTTATGTCCCTTTTCCTTTATCTTTAATTTTTTTTCTTCTTTCGTTTTTTTTTCATTGTTGTCTTTTTTTGTTGTTGTCTTTTTTGCTTTATGTTTCCCCTTTTCACAGTAATTTCTTGCATAATGTTACAAAATAATGTTTAATATATGGATTAAAGCAACAAAAACACTCCGAAGAGCCGTTTGGGGCCAGAAACTTGCGGCTCTTTTTCGTGAGCCGAGCCAAAAGAACCGATTCTCTAAAAAAGAGCTGAGACTCCTGTCAATTTCCCTACTGAATATCCGGATGCGTTTATTGCCACGGCCAAGAAATACATTTCCCACGATTCATTGCAAACTTTCACGCATAGCGACGTCACAACGCCAACCCAAACCAAGCTGAGGCAGCGCAGCCCTAACCAAAGCAGCCATATTGGTCACAATCAAGTCGGCGTTTTTGCACTTTTCCCTCTTGGCTTTCCTCCCTGATAAAACAATCTAAACAACAACAATCGCCCAACCTCTCACTGGAGAGCCTACAGAGCCAGGACGACCTGCCGTGTCGCAGAAAGATGAGTCCAACCGATGCTAAGCGAGGGGCTAAACGCAGGAAGAATAAGCGGGGCGGTGGCAGTAGCTGCAGTGCTGTCTGCAACAGCGGCACTAGCGGCGTAGTCGGCGCTAAGGCCAGGGTTGTTTCGGCCCTGGGATGCACGGGAGCTCCGACACCTGCCGGCTTTCTCGCACCTGTCACGGGCTGCAACATGGGATCGGTGACAGGTATCAACGGGGAGGTAAGCAGTGGTTCCCCCTCCCATCAAGCAACCAAGCATGTCGGCACATTACCTACGACGCTAATCTGACGAGGCCCCGAAACTGATGACAGGAAGACGCCAAGCTAAAGTGTCCCATGACCGCTTCTTTTCCCAAAAGTTTAGCTTTCCGATTGTTTTAACTCTTTTATAATAGACATTTCAACTTTGACTGCCACAGTACATTGCACCGCGTTCCTACCCTGTTACAAAAGAATCTTGGCCACAAACCTACATAACTTTTCTCTACCTCGCAACTCCTTCAATTGACTTCTGTGATACATTATTTCAAATATAACAGTAGGATCTGTGATATAAGGACACCTTTATCAAGAGGAAAGACGCTTCTCAAAGCACATCGCTCGCAGATAAACACAAATGCTAACCATGCTAACAACTCGCACTTCTTGGGGCCTAGAGGCGGTTCTGATCTCTCGCTACATTGTTTACTGCTTTCCAAGAGTGGTTTGTGGATACAATTATCCGCTTGTAATACTCTGTAAATGTCAAACTTGGACATTTGAAAAAAAAGGTCTGTAGCATAGTTGTTATTGATATTGGAGTCTACATCATGCATGTAATATCATAATAACTGTTTATTAATGTGTGGTGGGTCAAGCAAGTCAAACATTTTTAATGTCGTTTATAGTTGTCTGATTCACAAATAAGAATTGACTTAAATACATACATTATTGGATTGATGGTTCAAAGCAGAGGTTTGAAACCTTTAAACTCAAAGAACCATGAAAAGCATTCTATGAGAGCCACCCCATATATTTTAACTCATTTCAACAAAAGCACCAAACCTGCTCTCCAGACACTTAAGCACCTTTTATTTCACTGTGTGACGTTTCATGATTTAATAAAATCCCATTTAAACGAATATACCATTTAAAATTTGTCTCCTGCACTTTTGACCGTCATTTCTGTCGTAAATAGCCGTTTCAAAATAAGGTGTGAGCAGAGTGCTTTTGTAAAAATCTCACAAAATACTGCAAACGAGAAGGGTACAGATGTATTTATGGGAGTGTGCTACACATGTGGAGATCAGCCCACCTATGCTCCTCACCCAATCAAATTACTCTTTGTGCTTTGCTGTTCTTTTCCAGTTTGTTCTGTGGGTTTTCATCAAGTGTCTCAACAGTCAACATACATTTGTTATTGAACTTTTTATATTAGGGATTTCCTACAGACGTACAGCCAAATCGGAGTCTCTTGGTCTAACACCATGAGTGTAAAACTGTGGTTTAAAGTCGGCCCAATATATTCTGGACCGAACTAAATTTTTATCGTATTATCCCTGCGTCGCATACACACAATTTGTAAAGTTTCATGCTATAGCTTTTATTTTATCTCCTAGCCAGATATAAGCCATACACTCCCGACCCCTGGTTTAAAGCAAACCCTGGTAAAATCCTGCAGCAACTTTCAAACTAATTAACTAAAATTTTGCTAAACCTTTGTAAATTCAATACGATACTAGCGAGAGACGAGAATAGTCAGTGCACCTTCTATTTTTGTTTATGATTTAGAGACTTGCATAACTTCAATTTTTACAAAAGGCCAACATGATTGGAGCTTATGTAAAATCAACACTGTGAATGGGTAAGTGTGAAGCACATCGTAAAGCGCTTTGGGAGGTCTTCATTGACTTGAAAAGCGCTATATAAATGCAGACTATTTACCATTTACTGTGCCAAAAAAACTAAAAGAGCCACCAACCTTATTAAGGACTCCTCTCACCCTGCCACACCACATCTTTGACCCACTGCCCTCTGGTAGGCGCTACAGGTCCCTTTAAAACAAGGACTAACAGTTTCAAAAAGTTTCTTCCCAAGGGCCATCACCACCCTAAACAAGCTCACAAAATTGAAAAATATACCTTTTGACTATTAGTTTCTTCTTCATCGACATTTTGGGGAATTGTATTGCTGCTAAATGTTATTGCACTATTTTTTGTTAAAGTTAAGCACTCCCTTTTAAAAATGTTTGCATATCTATCCTAACATTATTATTTTTTTCTTCCTCATTTAAGTCTTTATTACGTGTTTAGTGCCATGTCTAATCTCGTTGTAAACGATGTCCACTACTTTGTTATCAATGGCGCGATAAAGACAATTGTAATTACCTACACACCAAATACACAGATGGGTGTGAGATTTTACCAGTGCATGTCCAAAGTATATGTAAATGCCTATGAGTGGACTGTATTGAGAGGAAAAAATGTTAATACTGATTCAATCCGAAGTGCTGTGGTGGTATTATAGGTATTTTCAGACGTTTTAAACTTGACCAGAATATATATATATATACATATATATATATACATATATATACACACTGCATATGACATTATTTTTTCACAACCCGGGGAATGTAAATTTTCATGTGCATCTGTGATAATGATGAACTTAAATGTAGAAAACCAAAGTTTCAGCCTGACAAAATTATAGTCACAACACATCATTAAACAGTGTGAAGTTGGCATTCAGGTAATGTGGTTTGTTTTTTTGGTCACCGAACATGTCCGAAAATATCTAAATGTCAGACCGAAAATGATCAGACAAATACTGTTAGGGAAATGTAAAATGAGACTTATATATTGGGAGAAGCTTCAGACACAGATTGTTCTGGTTCAACAAACATAGTAAAAGGCACTTAAGTGGTAGTTCCTGTCATTTTAGGCTTGTTACTGCTGGTAGGGTGTAAAATGTGAGCATTGTGCATGACTTCAAATGCAAACAGTGAGTCATTTGTGAACAAAGCTTGTGAACCCGAAAGGAATTATAGGTTTTACTGGGACCTATCAATGATGAATTTTCAATTTAATTTATTAATTAATTTATTTAATTTTTTTCCTTTTCTTTTACTGATAATTTTCAACAATTAATATTCATCGTAACAATACTATATAAAAATATAGAATGCTAACCACTGTAAAAAGAAAATCGAGCAGATATGAATGACCATTAACGTATATACTGTATATTTTGTGTGAGTGATGGATCGATATCTGTATCAGTGTCTGCCTTTTTCTAGAAAATGTTACCCGTGATAAGAGCAAAAACTAGTATTGGCTTCTATACACTGGGTATGCAATCAGGAAATCAAAGGAATGGGAACTTGGAAACAGTTAAATGTTACCAATAAACGCCAAATTTACATGTAATATGGTATTAAGCCGGATTTGAGTTCTTTCACTGAAACATAAAGAGCTGTTTTTTATTGTAAACAAATGATTTAAGACAAAATTATATTCATCTTGGATTTTTTTTTTAGGATTTAGCTGATCAATATTCTAGTTCTTATTAATTTCGGGTGAAGCTGAATAAGTCCGAATACCGGGTAACCATCTTTATGCATTTTCATTTTGTTGCAGCTCAAAGTCAACACCAACGTCACACCACAGTTCACCGAAGGACCGGTCAACGCTGATTTCACCGGGGCCCTCCAGGTGACAATTGACCTTCTTGGGCAATAGGAAAAAAAAATATGAAACCTTAGTAAAGGGGATTCTTCTCAATTAAATGACAACTGATTTACTTACTAATTTGCTCACACCAAACTCCTTGCCTATGACTTTGAAGCAAGCCAACATGTAGATTACTCGCTTATAGTTTTTTGGGGTGTTAGTTTGGCTTTGTGTCCACTCCGTGCATCTCCTGCCACGATCAATGGGCACATCTTGGCTTTATGGAAAGTGAATGGCACTGTTCAATCAGCTCCTGGCGCCTTTGCACTAAAATCATTCATCTGCAATCCGGTCTCCAGCTAACGACTATTTTAATAGTCGACGTGACTGACTATTTAAATGATTAGTACAATAATCGTATAGTTATATTTTTTTCCTAAATTTAGCATGACATTGATTTAATTATGTGGCAAATGTTAATAAACACAAAAAAGGTGACCAAGAAAAATACGTCTTTTATTAAACAGACTGTTAAATTGTAAAAAAAAATGAATACTAATGCCCTCTCTAATACCATTTAGGCAAAGTGCTTGGTCAGTAGAGAGAGAAATCCATAAATAAAACGCTGTCCATTTTTTAGGGACAGGCAAATTATACATATATTAAAATCAAGTAAACATTTGCTATTCGTGTAAACCAAGAACAGGCTCTTTAGCAGCAGTACAACAGTAAATCAAAACAATTCTGTGCATTTTGTGAAGTACATCAGGTGGTCGACTGCAAAGTTGGTAATTAAAGAACTGACACAAGATTCTTAATACAGTGGAACCTCGGTTCTCGACCATAATCCGTTCCAGAACCCTGTTCGAAAACCGATTTGTTAGATCACCGAAATCATTTTTTCCATTGAAAATAATGTAAATCGTTTTAATCCGTTCCAACACCCTGAATGTTTACCTTGAATGTTCAACGTAAACATAAAGCTAACCCATGCTAATCGTACGTCCGCGTTATCGGAATCTTCCGTACGAAAGATGACGCTAACATGAACGTGTAAAAATAAAAAAATCAGGTCGTTTACAAGTCATTTAGCACCCGGGTCTCCACAACAAGTGGTGAGCAGTTCATTGGAAAGGGGGCTCCGTTCCAACACCCTGAAAGTTGGGCTCCGTTCCAATACCCTGAATGTTTACCTTGAATGTTCAACGTAAACATAAAGCTAACCCAGGCTAATCGTACGTTCGCGTTATCGGAATCTTCCGTACGAAAGATTACGCTAACATGAACGTGTAAAAATAAAAAATAAAATAGGATAAAGAAAAGAATTATGAATAGGATTTCTTACCTTTGTGGTGGTCAGCAGAAGGCGCAGGTGGAAAGTGGGGTATTCCCTAGCAAGATCAGCATCGCACCCTAGCATACGCACTCACGCATTACCGGCGTTCGAACTCCAATTTTTTTGACCGAACAGCGAAGCAAGAATTTCTTCGAAATTTTTGGTCTGACTCCGATTTGTTCGAACTGAGAGGCGTTTGAAAACCGAGGTTCCACTTTTTTTGAAATCAAGTTGTTTCAACGACTGACGTTTGTAGTTTTTATCGTTAGAGCAACTGGCGTTTGTTCTTCCGACTACCGGCATTTCATTTCAAATATGTTAGTCAGGCACACTCCTGATAATCCTCAAGCTCTCTTTTAAAGCAAACTTATACACGTATAAAATAGTACAATGCATGTCATTAATATCGGCTTGAACGTTACTTCAATCTTACTGAGGTGAGTCCGACTTTGTTTAGTTCAGCTGTGCTACGTGCTCTTTAAGTGTTCGTGCGTCACAAATCTACCGCCATGATATGTGCAAGGTCTGCTTTGTAAACTCTCTTGGTAGTCTTTTGATTGGCTGTATCAAGGCTAAAATGCTCAAAATCTTTTGAACTTTTGGTCCGCATATTTGATGTTGACCCTACCATTTCTGTATGTTTTTGTTCCCACTTGCATGCGCGACTCTCAGCTGAGATTTTATTCATATAGACATGCCCCTGTTGGAAAAACGTTTTTGGCGACAATAATCGACAATGAAATGTATTTTTGGCGATTTCCGTCATTGATTTTTGTTGACTATGTTGCAGCCCTATTTGCAATATCAGTTGAAGAAAAGTCAGGAGTCCATACATATTCCCATTTCCTTGTTATATTAAAGCCATACTTGATCTAGATCACAGGTGTCAAAGAGGCGGCCCGCGGGCCGGATCAGGCCGGCTAAGGGATTGAATCTGGCCCGCGAGACAACACTCAGAGAAGCGCAAGAGAAAAACAAGCTGCAGGTTGAAATATGTCCACTTGATGTTGCCAAAGCCAGGTGCCTCGAACAAAGACATTGTACTTGTATTTCTTTGTCTCTCTCTCTCTCTCTCTCTCTCTCTGTCTCTCTCTGTGTCTCTCTGTGTCTCTATGTCTCTCTCTCTGTCTCTCTCTATGTCTCTCTCTATGTCTCTGTTTTTCTCTTCCTTTATTGCTCTTTGTCTCTTTCTCTCTCTGTCTTTTTAACTTCTTTTGCTCTAACTTCCTTTTTTCCTTTTTCTCTCTTCAAACCCTTCACGCTTTTTCTCTTTTCTCTCCTTCTTTCTTTCTATTTCTCTTTGGATTTCTTTCTTCCTCTCCCTTTCTTTTTCCCCTCTCTCACTACTGTTTATCTCTTGTTTCTCACGCTCCCTCCCTCTTTCTCTTTTTCTTTCTTTGTCCTGCCCTCTCTCCTTTCCCCTCTCTCTTTCTCTTATTTCTTTATCTTTCTTTTTCTTTCTCTTTAATCTACTAGTCCGGCCCCCGACAGACCGTTTGTTCTATCGTGTGGCCTAACTTCCTTTTTTCCTTTTCTCTCTTTTCTCTCTTCCTACCCTTTGCGCTTTCTTTTCTCTTTTCTCTCCTTCTGTCTTTCTATTTCTCTTTGAATTTCTTTCTTCCTCTCCCTCTCTCACGACGTTTTATCTTTTGTTTAACACGCTCTCTCACTATCTCCCTTTTTTCTTTCTTTGGCCCGCCCTCTTTCCTTTTCCCTCCCTCTTTCTCTTATTTCTTTATCTCTTTCTCTTTAATCTAATAGTCCGGCCCCCGACAGAATGTTTGTTCTATCGTGTGGCCCCCGAGTTGAAATGAGTTTGACACCCCTGATCTAGATCTTGGCGCTTGGATAGAGAACATAACTCACCCAAAAGGTTTCGCAACATTTTGTAATTGTTCCCTTGGCTCCAGAATTTATTTCTGCCTGGAGTTTGAAAGTACTACCACCAAATGCCCCTCCACATGATTTCCCTGTTAAGTTCATAAATTGCAAAACTAAATTTACATGTCTCTTTTTCACAATAGACTCCGTTCACGTTCGGCCTGAACCAGCGAGCCCCGTACACGGCCGGTGACCGTTGCCTCCTGTGTCGCTGTGAGCGCAGCAAAGATGGTCCTTGGCCTCTTGAAGTCCCTAACCATCAAAACGGCGCACCGGAGGCTGGTCAAGCTCCTGCTGCCCTCCCGCTACCGATGTGGGTGTGCTCTGACTGCCGGCACACTGTTGAGAAGGAGGACCGGCACACTGCATTGGAGCAGCTAGGGGTGAGTTGGTGTTGAGGCTTTTAAAAAATGTTCTACTAATAAAAGGGGATTGCCCGATACCCCTTTTTTGATTGATACTCAGCTGTACAGAACTTCACCATACCACTTTTTCCAAATGGATACTCAAACTCCATAGTAGTCATTAATCATTGATCCCTTACTGCCACGGCCTTAGGGGAACCACTTCCTGTGGTGTGTCTGTGGCAAGTACAGCCTGACGGCGCCTATCCAGGCCGTTTTCTGGGTTAGGGGTTTGTGCTCCTCCACTAAAAGCACTGGTTTCCATGGTTTTTAGCAGGAGCAGCCTCTTGATCTGACACAAATACAGCGCCTTCATCATCTGGTCTCTGTTGTTTTTCGGTGTAAAATGTCATCCCGCTCTTCAGAGATGAGACGGACTGGCGTTCAAAAAGCGTCCTGCAACAATGCTGACACAAGAGCTTAAATCACTTAGGAAAAATTATTTTGTTTTGAAATTTTGAGTATCACATCGCACAACACATGTTGCATCATATGTGGCTAGTCATCAATACCAACATCATTAATCCCTGAAAATTATTACAGTGACAACTTTAGAAGTACTTAGTTTAGGTATATAACAGTTGCAATATATGATTTATACATTTTTTATTCAAATAGTCGCTTATTGAGGCATTCAAAATTTACTCATTGTATGTCATAGGTCTCCAACCTGTTGCCCATGGGCACCAGAGTGCCCCCTAAGAACAGCCGAGTTGCCCGCGGTCTCATTCTGAAAATAGCTCACCAGTGCAGTGTTCATTTTACCTCTGAAAAGTGATGGGTCCCGGGGACTCGCATGCTCAAAAATCTATGGGTCCCAACAGAGACCTTTGGTTCCCCAAAATTTAGTGTTATCGAGGTTGAAATCGTAAATCGGCGACAAATATATAATATAAATCTATATATTCATTCAGTTTTAATCATCAAATTATTAATTCATTTCTGCATCAAATTATTGTTGGTAATATACCGATTAAAGGGATAACCACAAACCTGTCTTTTTTTTTTTCTCCTTTTATACTTCCTTTTTTTTTAACTTCTTTATACAACATAATTCGTAATATCAATCATCAAAGCAAGTGAGCCGTTTGAGAGCCCGCTCTTTTTAATGAGTTGAGCTAAAAAAAGACGGACTTCCTTTCACTCCACAACGAGATCTCGTTGGCCGAGATCGGCGTGCAGACGAAAACTCGAACCGCGAGACCAAAACGAAAATGCCTGACGAAAAGTTTGGAGTGCAGTAAATCTTTGTTAAAAAAAAGTAATCGGGTAATAATGACAATTTTGTTGCAAAAAGGTTGCGTCCCGGGGACGCACATTGATTTGAGACTATGCGTCCCCAGCAAAAATGATGCGTCTAGGACGCAGGGACGCGGGCATACGAGAACACTGCCAGTGCTGGATCATTGTGATTTTCTACTAAAATTACTTTTTGAGTGGTTGACTGAGTCGATTTAGCCCTACTTCTTATAATGAACTTGCAATTAAAATAGGAACAACATATTAATAACATGATAAGCTCTTATATTAGAAATGCATTTCAAACTGGGTGCTCTTTGCTTGAATTAGTAACAAACAGTCGCTCTTGAAAAATGTTGGAGACCCCTGGTATAGACTGATTTATTTTAAGCTGTTGCATGAAGTAATGGTTCCGACAAACGAAAGTGGTTTTCATGTAAAGATGTAAAGAATGTCGTATGCAGTCTCCTGATCTTTTCTTCACATGTGTTTTGATTCCTTCTTTGCAGAATGACTGTCTTTATATTTGACGTTATAGGGAGTAAACCGTTGTCTGTGGAGGAGTGGGGGTGGTAGGGGGGGATAACTTGTGATTCTCTGTAACGTTAAGCACAATTGCTCTATTCTTCGATGTTGGGATTTTTTTCAAAAGTGGGGTAAGGGTTATCTGCTTTGATTGTAATTTTAGCGGCTATTAATAAGACCACAACTACGACTTCTCATTTCATCTCATTAGCTGCACCGCTTATCCTCAGTAGGGTCACGGGGGTGCTGGAGCCCATCCCAGCAATCATCAGGCAGTGGGCAGGGGACACCCTGAACTGGTTGCCAGTCAATTGCAGACAACTACGACTTGATCAAATATATTTAAAAACTTGAATGTATTTTATATACCATTTTTAGATCACATTTAAAACAAAACAGCAAATGAGAATGAAGAATGATACCATCTTATAAAGTCAATCAAATGGCTTTAAAATAGAACTTTGATATTACAAAATACTAATTAGTTCTGGTAAACTGCACCAAGTCCATGGTCACGTGTTGGTAATGCTTTGGCAAAATTCCATTTCCTGTTAGATGGCGATTGCCACACAGAAAGGGAAAACTTGACAGTGCTGTTTCGTTGCCTTTCAGAGTCAGGACTTCCTTTTGCACATGCCCGTGGGGAACGGCACACTGGGCCCAGACGCAATTGCAGCGGCGGACAGACTGGGCGCACCCACGCCAAGCATGCTCCCTGCATCGGACCTCGCTGCACCCATGCCTAGTGACTCTGTGTGCGGCTGCGAGGCTTGCAGTGAGAGGCGGTAAGTTGCAAGTTATAAGTAGGTCGCTTGGGCGGGATCAACACCTGCTGCTCCATTAAGCTTAAGGCATTTAGGAAAGGAACGCATGGGCAATTTTTTTACCAATGGCATTGGGAGCGTGGTGGCGCAAACACTGTATTTTTTAGGGCCTCCCAGTCATAGGAAATAGAAGTCAAGTCATATTTATTTGTATAGCCTTCAATCACAACAAGCCTCTAAAGGCTGCACAGACCAGACTATTAGACAACATACTAATAAATGTATAGAACAAACACAATATTGATTCATATAAAAGGCAAAAATACGTGAACTATTATACAAACATGCACTTTAAAAAATACTAGTAGGTTGAGAAATTTTTTTTTTTTGCATAACAAGATCCTCAGCTAGAGGGAGCTGACAGAAAACTATGCCATCTTACCGCTAGGGGTAGCCGAAAACCGCGTGAAAAATGAAGATAAATTGGGCGGGTGTGTCACTTTCAATATCTGTAGTTTGTCTTCTTCCTTGTGCTTTTTAGCACGTGTTTTCGGTGTATGGCTCCTCTCAGGAGTACGACTGGCTTGGAGATAAATTCACTATTTTATCTAATTTCAACACCGTGATGCCAAGGCGCCTGCTTTAGTGGCTTGTCATTTTTAGGGTATCATGTGAAGCGTCACCGCCCCCTACTGGTTGCACAGAAGAGGACTGCTCTATTTAGAAAGCCAGCTCTTTTGGCTTGGCTCATTAAAAAGAGCACCAAATGGCTCCTCAGAACAACAATAATAATAATAATCAAAATATTGATTAAATTATTTAGTTATCAGTAATTTGAATACAAATATTCACAGGCCTTCCCATTTTTTTTTTATAAAATACAAATCAAGTTTAGCTTTTTATACACTGAACAGATTTAAGTCAAACAACACAAAATACCTGAAACTGCAAAACAAAAAATAAAAACTAAAAATATTACCTTTTTGGTACTATAAATAAATGATAAAATGCAGAAATATTAACTATTCAGAAGTTTATTATAACCAATTCAAATGCGGATCCTCTGAAAAACACAAAGATATAAATCAAAATAAGTAACAAAAAAATCAACTTTCTCCAAGATTGAACGATTGAATGCACTCTCCTTCGGCTCAATAAATATTATTTAAATGAGAAAAATTTGGCTCATTTTTCAGCTTTTTATTCATGCAGTACTTTCTTCCTCAATTATAACCCAACACCTATAAAGCCTTTTCTGTGTTTGTAAACAAGTGTGACGTAGCCAAGCTGTACATGCATTGTTGAGGCAAAATGGCAGAATTCATGTCAGTTTATGGCAGCCCATTGAGACACAACATTTTTGCAAGATAGCAACTTTTATTTAGTCAATCCAAAAAAACGTTCTTTTGCTCAGCGCTGGATATCTTCCTTTGAATGTACTGATAAAAAAATTGGCCCTGAAAGTGCTTAGTAAGTGCTAGAATTTGGCCATGAGAAAAAAAGCGTATGACACCTGTTTAGAGTTTTAAGTGACATTTCTACAAAGGACCTCTGCTCGCACATTGTTTTTAAACGGTTATTGAAAAATGGTGTATTTGTTGTCTTTATTATTTGTCAGTTAAAAAAAAAGTTAACTCATTACACTATTTCAAACAATATTAAAAAAATATCAAAATGTATCATCGCCAATAATTTGCTGCAAATTTATTTTCCAGCAAAATCTGTTTTTGTGACAGGCGTATTTGTATGGATTGTTTACGGCAATAAGCTTAGGTTTAAGCTAGCTCATGTGTTTGGAATTGTGGTTATGTGCTTTAGAAGCCGAGATAACATTGATTCAATAGGGGTTGACAATATACTTAAATTTTCAAGAAAAGCCATGGTTTATGTGGGCTCTTCTGAAGCCACCACAGGGATTGATGCGCTACGCGATTTAATCTTCAATGGATTAATTGAATTTTTATAAGATATATATTTGCCCCACTCAATAGAGACGTCCCAGGAGAGTCTGAACGAGAGTCGCAGCGGCTACAAAAGCACTGGTCAGAGGTGCGCTACCTGGTGCGCTGCATCTACAGGCAGGCCGGGACCCCGCTGGCGGACGACCGAGACCAGCCACTGGAACGAGACAAGGATGTCATTAAAGAGCTAGTAGACAGGTATTTCATTTACTTCCCAAAGAAATATGAATTTAAACAAGTACAATTACTCCAACTAACAGAAGACATTTACCATGTTGTCCGCACTATGATGCGCACCTCCAGTCTTATGTGATTTTTTTTTTCTTTCTTTGTATCTCTCTCTCTATATATATGTATATATATATATATGTATATATATATATATATATATATAAGTTGCACAGAATTAAAATTACAGTAAGGGCTAGAGTTGCACCTAAATAAGGAACGGCATTTGTGCACAGATTGATCAGTCGCACTATATCACTCATTACAATTGCATTAGATTAGATGCAACGAGAATCGAACCCTGATTGCGACAGGGAGGCGCCACATCCTATCTACTAGACAAATGGATACTTACAACATGAAAGGCATTAAGTTTTATCTCATCGTCACACTATATTTAGTCATGGCACCAAATTGTTGCTGTCATCATTGGGCCAAGATGTGGGGAGATAGATAGATACTTTATTCATCCCTGTAGGGAAATTCACGCTTCCAGCAGTCTCCCTTATTGTTTATTAACAGATTAACGGGACGCCCTCTGGGTGCTTGTTGTAGTTTAGCCACAGCGCAGTGGATGACGTCACACGCTAGTCCAAAAGTTCGACGTCACTGTGGCAGATGGAAATCTTTGTGCCCAGGGATACACCAACTCGTGTTAGCGAGTCTACCTCCTTTCCGCTTCCCGCAGGCTTTCGTGTCTCTCTCGGTCTAACAGCGCTGAAGCCGGGTAGCTCCGGATAGCAGCTCCGGTTCGGGTAGCTCCGGGTGGCTCCACGTTAGCGTCCGGGATGGTAGACGTGAGCCACGTTTCCGTAAAACACAGCAAACTGCACTCCCTGTCCGCTTTGATATTTTTCACCAGCACAGCCAGTTCGTTGGTCTTATTTGGTAGAGAGTTCACATTTAC
Source organism: Urocampus carinirostris (assembly GCF_059441175.1). Taxonomy (NCBI): domain Eukaryota; kingdom Metazoa; phylum Chordata; class Actinopteri; order Syngnathiformes; family Syngnathidae; genus Urocampus; species Urocampus carinirostris. The sequence goes on along the minus strand of NC_142356.1, from coordinate 25,699,981 downwards.
CATGATTACGGACTGTACCGAAGACTTTTAATGCCGCTAGCCGTTTAGCTAGCTCCGGCTCCCCATCCACGATAGGGCCCCCTCATCACGCCGGCACGAGAATTCTTCAGGGCAAGGAGTTGATTCCTCGAATAAACGCATTTTTGTGCGTTAAAACCCATGTCCATGGGATAAAAAGTAATCCGAAGTGTAGTTGTCAAACGGGACAAAAAACACCGAAGATAGAAGCAGACAATAAAAACAATAAATCACAAAAAGTGTGAGATAACAGGGAGCTGCTGGGAAGGGTGCCGCTCGTGGCGGCGCTGCTTTGATCATTTGATATAGTCTGACATGAAACCGGTCTGTGGTACCTCTCAAATACAGTATTGTGTCGCTGCCTCGCAAATGATTTTTCTATTTGAGGCACACTAGAGTCTGAACTGAATGAAAAGAAAGGCATTGTGGGAAATAATTCAGTTGTTTATAACTGAACGAAGAGAGGCATTATGGGAAGTAATCTGGTTGTCCTGGTAGACATAAAAAAAAAAACTGCCTTGCCGCCTATTTTCACAGTTTCACTTATAATCCTTAGTTTGAGCTAAGAAAAAGTTTTATACCAATTTTTAATCCTTTTCTGTTTACTCATTTCTCTTTATATATCTGGTACCTTGACTAAAAATAGTGTGATGATGAGACGTCCCAATTCCTTTTCATGTGTCGTCTGTATCCCGGGTGTTCTACTGGATAGGATGCTGCGCTCTCCCCACCGCGAACTTGGTTTGATCCCCGTGTTATGCAATTTTAAACAACGATCAATGTCCCAAGCGGCCTGGTGGTTAGGATTCAGTGCTCTCACTATTGCTATCTGTTTCATTGCCACTATTGCGCAGTTGTGATCGACTGATATATTATTGGAAAAATATGGTAACACATTTTCAATTTGTACCTTATGTAAGGTGCACCGGATTGTAAGGAGCATGTTCAAACTTCAGGCCAATTTGGGGTTTCTTGGTGCGCCTTATAGTCCGTAAAATACAGTAGATCTAATAAGTGACATCAACCTTGGTCCTAAGACTCTGCGAGAAAGACCCCTACCAGCTGTACCAGCGTCTGGAACAGCAGGCTCGTGAGTACGTGCTGGAGATGAAGGAGCGTCTCCTCAAGCACCTGTCGGCGAACTCTAAAACGTTCCCGGGATCGGCGGCTGTGGGGACAGTAGTCATGGCTACTGCCCACAATCCCCCGCAGGCCCACCAGTTTGTGTCCCTACTGCTGGAGGAGTACAGCGCCCTCTGCCAGGCGGCACAAACCATCAGCGGCTTCCTGCTGACCCTGGTGAGTTACTCTCTAGGACTTTTGAGTTTGAAGATGTCCAATGATGTTGAGCTTGGTTTGTTGCCCTCTTCCCTAGGAGAATGAGCACCTCCAGAAGTTCCATGTGACGTGGGAACTGCACAACAAGCACCTTTTTGAGAATCTAGTTTTCTCAGAGCCCCTCTTGCACAGCAGCTTGCCTGCACTTGTTGCACAGCTTAAGTATGTCTCTCTTTACACATGTAAAGGCCATTGATTCATTCGAATGTCATTATACAGTAGTACATTAAAATTGGACACTTTTCCTTTCAGTGCAAAGTAAGACTATTCAAAAAGATAAAACAATATTAATGATATATAAAATATGTGTTAATACATAGTGGCAGTAGTACAAAACAATTGCACAAATGCATTATGCTCATAAATGTTGTAGATGGGAGTTCAGGGTCGTAATGGCTCTTTGGAAGAAACGGTTTCTCATTTTTTATATATTTGATACAAAGATAAATCTAAGGAACTATAAAAGGTATCATAAACAAAGACATACATAATTAATCACCATTTATATTGGTAAATCATAGAATGTATACTATTAAAATGTTAAGGGAACAATATACAAATTAGCTAGTAATTTTAGACAAAAGAAAATTGCAGAAAAAGCAAAGGGTACATGTTCAATCTCATGTAAAATAGTAAATAAATTGCAAACTAAATAACATTTCCTTTTATTGTAAAAGGTAGGGTGTGTCGTTTGAGGTGTCCTTAAAAAGTTGAAATTAGAATATTTTCTATTCTGTACATGGTTACAAAAATGTCATATACTGTATTGTCAATTCATCACAAATGAAACGATGTTTTGCAATCCCTTTATTATTTTAGTATTTTTGATAATGGTTTACAACCTAATAGTATACTTTTTCTTGACATTTTAGTACTTTTGACACGGGGTTTTTCACCATATCAGTAACAATAAATCCATTAAAGGCTTGCACTATTTCAGCTGATTCATAACAAATCCAGAATGAAATTTTTTAACCGCATTACATAAAATAAAGAACTTTTTTGCAATATTTGAATGATCTGAAACAGTCAAGTCAAGTCCTGTTTATTTGAATAGCCCTTAATGACAAAGGGCTGCACAGACCACAGATTATTGCAAACCACAAACTATTATGACACCATGCCCTCATCTAAAACCTACATGAGCGCAAATAATACACAGATAATGTCAACATAAAATATAGGTTATTCATATGCTATAGAAGAGAAGTGTGTTTTAAGGTTAGATTTAAACAGTTCCACTGAGGTTGCAGATCGAATCTTGGGGGGAAGAGCATTCCTCAGCACCGGGGCCCGAATAGAGAACACTCTGAAACCTGTGGATCTCTTCTTGGCCCTTGGGATCACTAGTAGACCAGCATTTTCAGAGCGAAAGCTCCGGACTGGAACATAGGGGGAAATTAAATCTGAAAGATATGAGCAAGTCCTTGCATGATTTTGTATACTACATCACATCTTAAGCTAACAGGGAGCCAATGCAGGTTAGCTAAAATTGGGATAATGTGATCAAACTTCCTACATCATTTTGGACCAGTTGAATGTAAAACAGTGAAAAAAAGAAACATGAAAAGCTTGTCAAATCGATGTACGGTGTTTTTACCTTAAAAAGACAATACTTCTGTAAATCAATTTTATTTGACAGAATCTCTGACTTAACAGAAAACGGGTTCTAGTAAAAAGCTCACCTCAACTTTTTTGGGGCAACCTTTTCAGACACGGCACCGCCTCGCACGAGTCGTACAGCGAAGACATGTACAGGACCTTGTTGGACAGCTACCAGCGGCTAGAGCAGGAGATGGCCAGTGTGGCTTGCAAGTGGCAGGAATGCGAGAAAAGGATTGACGACTACGTAGATGAACAGGTACGCTCATATACTTATCATAGGAATCAGACCAGATGAATGATAAGGAATTGAAGAATTTGTTATAATTTTTGCAGTTACTGTTCAAAGTCGAGGGGCAGAGTTTTACCAACCAAAGAACAGAGCCACACAAATCGCCAGTCGGCAAAAATGTAAGATCCCATTTTCACCGATCGAGAATTGAACGGAACGTGTTTTCAATTGTTCATGACCCCTACAGACTTTAAGGACAAAGCAGCGAATGCTCAAAGAAGACTGGGAGTTCTTCAAGCAGCGGCGATATATTGAAGAACAGGTAAGATAAGATACTACATCCAAAATATGGTCTTTTTGATACAACTTGTTCCTTTTTTTTTGGCAGTTACCCAACAATAAGAAGATGCCCTGTGGAGATAACTTCACAGACACCATGAGAATGCTCTCATCACGTCTGAGTATTCCTGACTGTCCTAATTGCAATTATCGGAGAAGGTGAGATGCTATTCTTATAAACTAATGTGATAATGTGTTAATTGTGGGTGTAACCATATTTATTATTGTATCGCGCACATTTTTTTTCCATCCATCCATTATCTGCACCGCTTATCCTCAGTAGGGTCACGGATTTTTTTCTTTTCCCTAAAGAAAAAACTCAGGGCGCACGTTATACACGAGGTTTTACCGTATTTGTGCAATGATCGGTCATTGCAACCGCAAAACCTTTGATACAGAATGAGGAACCCAGGTCGCGGCGTTGAGAGCACCTAATTCTAACCACATAACCCAGTTATATAGAGGACATACAAAAAGGCATTCAGTTTTATCTAGAGATGATTTTAAACAATGGATAAAACAGCAAGTCGTCCTGACAAATGCAAAAACCACGACGAGTGAAACAACTCCTTTGTCTATCTAATGATGAATTAGACTTATAAGGACAATAAATAAGTACATTGTAAACTTAATGTTGCTACCATGAATAAAAGTGGTGTGATAACATAGAATCTCCTTTTATCTCTAAATATTTAATGTTATCTATATCACTGGTGCTCCAGTGATTAGGATTCAGCGTTCTCACAGCCAAAACTGAGCTGAGAAAAAGTGGAACAAAATTTTAGACCGATTTTTTAAAAAAAATTGCGGTGTGTGCATTATACATGAGCGTGCATTATACACGGATAAATCCAATGCTATTAAAATCATCCATCCATCCATTATCTGCACTGCTTATCCTTATTAGGGTCGCGGGGGAGCTGGAGCCCATCCCAGCTATCTTCGGGCAGTGGGCAAGGGACACCCTGAACTGGATGCCAGCAGGGCACACAGTGACAGACAATTCGCTCGCTCATTCATACCTAGGGACAATTTGGACTGGCCAATTAACCTAACATGCATGTCTTTGGAACGTGGGAGAAACCGGAGTGCCCGGAGGAAACCCACACAAGCATGGGGAGAACATGCAAACTCCACACAGGAGGTTCGATCTAATGACCTCAGAACTGTGCTGCACTCGCGCTAACCACTGCCCCGCCGTGCTGCTTGCTATTAAGATAGATAGATAGATAGATACTTTATTCATCCCCTAAGGGAAATTCACATTTCCAGCAGCATCCCTGAGCTGAGAACAGTACAATAATAAAGCCAAAAGAATACAATATACAAATACCCAGTGTGACGTGCAAATGCCCACTGTAGCGTGTTATATAGAGTAACTAAATAGTGCTACACAGAATACATATTGCAGTAAGATTCGGTAATATCCAATGTAGGTGGTGTGGTTTAATGTGGGCCTTTACTCTGCCGGGTGGAGTTAAAGAGCCTCATGGCATGAGGAAGAAAAGATCTCTTCAGTCTGTCCGTAGTACAAGACAGTGACAGCAGTCTGTCGCTGAAACTGCTCTTCTGTCTGGAGATAATGCTGTGTAGTGGATGCGATGGATTGTCCATGATTGACCTCAGCTTTTTCAGTGCTCGTCTCTCAGCTACTGTTGTTAGGCTGTCCAGCTCTTTGCCCACAACAGAGCTCGCTTTCCTAGCCAGTTTATTGAGACGAGAGGCATCCTTCTTCTTGATGCTGCCTCCCCAACACGCTGCCGCATAGAAGAGGGCGCTTGCCACTACTGTCTCATAGAATATTTTCAGGAGCTTTTTGCAGATGTTGAAGGAGGCCAGCCTTCTGAGGAAGTAAAGTCGGCTTTGCCCTTTCCTACATAGAGCTTCTGTGTTGGCAGTCCAGTCCAGTTTGTTGTCCAGCTGCACACCCAGGTATTTGTAGGTCTGGACAAATTCTACACATTCTCCCTTGATGGTTACAGGAACCGGGTGAGTTCTGGTTCTCCTGAAGTCCACCACCATCTCTCTGGTCTTGGTGGTGTTTAGGTGCAGGTGGTTTGCGTCGCTCCATCGGACAAAGTCCTGAATCAATTTCCTGTACTCCTCCTCCTGCCCGTTTCTGATATATCCCACGATCGCAGTGTCGTCGGCAAACTTTTGCACATGGCAGGAGTTGTACTTAAAGTCCGATGTATATAGAGTGAATAGGAACGGAGAGAGAACGGTCCCCTGCGGAGATCCTGTGTTGCTAACCACAGTGTCCGATGTACAGCCCCCCTGTTTCACATACTGGGGTCTGCCTGTCAGGTAGTCAGTAATCCATTCTATAAGGTGTGAGCTAACTCCCATCTCTGTCAGTTTCCTACTCAGTAGCAGAGGCTGTATGGTATTGAAGGCACTGGAGAAGTCCAAAAATGTAATCCTCACAGCCCCCTTCGCCTTATCCAGGTGAGAGAGGGATCGGTGTAACATGTATACAAGGGGTCGGGAACCTTTTTGACTCAAAGAGCCATAAAAGCAAAAAATATTAATTTTATTTTGGGAAAGAGCCACACCATATATTATGAGACAAATTTACAAAATTGCTAAACCCGCACCCCAGACAAAAGCTTAGTCTTCAGCACATTTATTTTTGATGATTTGATAAAAATTATGAAAAGAGAATAATGCCAGAGCCCCTGTCCCAAAATCAACAAACATACCACTTTAAAATTGTCTCTTTCTTGCAATTACTCAAGATCGGTTAAACTCCTTTTGACCCTTTTTTTCATACATATTGGTTTCAAAACCAGATGCAAGTTGTTATTGTGTAAAAACGTCACAACATTCTGCAAATAGGGAGCCTGATGAGCTCACTTTTGGCGCAGATGGCGTAGGGCGAGAGATGGGAGGGAGTGCTTGCGCTTTTTGCATGGCTCCACCCATCCCTCCCACTCACCCAATCAAATAACTAAGTTCTCTTCCGGTGTTTTGGCGTATTTACAGTGTGTTCTGTGGATTCATCATAAGGTATCTGAACACTGAACACAGATTATATAGTGAACTTTTATATAAAGGATTCTTTAGCGTTGTACAGCCAAAACAAGTTTTTTTCCCCCCTTTTTTGTGTGACACCTTGACTGTAAATTTTAGTGAAAAACGTGCCCTATATATACTGCGAAGCAACGCCGTAAGACTTAGCTCTGGATTGGCTTTGCGCGTACCTGAATAGGACGAACAACTCAAGTTTCGAATAGGATGGAGAAATTTTGCATGCAATCAAATTTGTCTCTGAGCCATAGATATTCATAGAAAGAGCCATATATGGCTCGCGAGCCATAGGTTCCCGACCCCTGATGTATACTATAGCATCCTCCACTCCCACCTTCTCCTGGTAAGCAAATTGCAGTGGGTCGATGGCGTGACGGACCTGTAGCCTCAGGTGGTGCAGCAGCAGCCGCTCCATGGTCTTCATCACATGTGATGTCAGGGCGACCGGCCTGAAGTCGTTGAGTTCCTCAGGTCTTGATTTCTTTGGGACTGGGATGATGCAGGATGTTTTCCACAGCTGAGGGACCCTCCCCTGTTCAAGGCTCAGGTTGAAGATACGCTGTAGAGGGTCTCCCAGCTCAGACGCACAGGCTTTCAGCAGTCGGGGGGATACTCCATCCGGACCAGCTGACTTGCTGGTTCGTAGCCTTCTCAGCTCTCCACACACCTGGGCTGAAGTTATTTTTAGTGGGGGGATGTCTTCCATGCTAGTGTCCAGAGGGGGAGGGGGAAGGACAGCTGCATTACTCAGGGGTGAGGATGAGGCGGAGTGGTCAAACCTGTTGAAAAAGTTGTTCAACTGGTTGACTCGCCCCACATCTATATCCACAGCCACACCCTGCTTGGTGCTGCAGCCAGTAATTGTTTTCATCCCTTCCCACACCTCCTTCATGTTGTTGTTCTGCAGCTTTTTCTCCAACTTCCTCCTGTACTGCTCCTTCCCTTTCCGGAGCTGGACTTTGAGCTCCTTCTGTACTCGTTTTAGCTCCTGATGATCACCATTTTTAAAGGCCCTCTTCTTTTGGTTCAGAAGGCACTTGATGTCGCTCGTGATCCAGGGCTTGTTGTTGGCATAGCAGCGTACAGTCTTTATAGGAACAACATCAAAGCTCTAAGATTTCCTTTTATGATATTTATGTAGAAACATTTTTTTTCATTGAAAAATCTAAAGTTTAATTTGAACATCTATTTTCCACTTTTTTGAGGTTCCTGTGTCCAATTTGTACAATGTAGTGCTATTACTTTTGCAAAATGTCTTTTTTTTGTCCGTTTTATACTTAGCAGTTTCCAATAAATTTACGTTAAATTCTAGACTAAAACCCGTACCTCACTATACGCTTGCACCAAATTTTTTAAAGTAAAAAAAACATTTTGTGCATACATATCCTGTACCTGACTACAAGCTGCAAGTGCCCATGTCAAAAAATCTGATATTTACAAAGATGGTACACAGAAAGAGTTTACAGTTTTATAAGAAACACACAGATAAAAGGCACAAAACAAAGCAACACTAATCCCGCAGCAAAAAAATTAGCAGTAACACAGGGGACAGGGCTGGTTAAAAAACACGCTGGTAAAAGTAGACCAGCTCGATTGCTTTTAACTTAAAAGCCTCATCAAATGCTTTTCTTACTGCATTATCCATTATGAGGGTCGGTTGATGCCAATTTTATTCATGTACAAAGCGTGCTACCGTACGTTAAACTTTCTTTATTGTGTTTATGAGTTATGGGGACTTGGGTCTTCCTCGGCACCACCTGTCTCATTCTAACCTTTTCTGCTCGGGCGTCCCCTGGAGGCCGTTGGAAAAATAAGTACATTAGCCCCTTCCCTTCATAAGCTGCAGGGTTGTAATTGTGCGGCAAAAGTCGCTGCTTATAGTTTGGAAATTACGGTAGTATTTATTCTAATGATCCAGCACCAAACTGAATACAAGGTACAATAATACCTTGCTTTATCAGTTTGCTTATTGCAGTTTCGCTACTTTGCGGATTTGTACCGTACAATATGTTCTGCATTCTCATTGGCTATAGAGTTGCCCCACCCCTTTTCTGCCTGTGTTTGGCTGTGCGTCACTTACTTTGCGGTTTGATTTGTACACGTACGCTGAATAGTCTGACAAACCTAAATTCCATATGTGGAAATCTTTTTTTTTTTAACTTCAAAGTTTCTCTAATAGCCATCATGACAACAAAACGCACTGCCCTGCTGACTTTTTGACCTGCTAAACTTGCTCTGGAGCCGCATGTCGTTCATTGGCGCTCCCTAGTGGTTTGCATTTTCAAAAATGTTTGATAATGGAAAATTATATAGGACACATTTGCTAAATGTTTCCCAATGAATATAGATACACACAGTACGTTTTTTTTTCTCCCTCCATAAGGCCTTTATTTTTTTCCAGACATACTAATATTTTTGTTTGGTGCAATATGGCTTTTTCAACGTTTTGGGTTGCCAACCCCGGAATAAGGAAAGTAAATACAGTTTTGTGAAGTAAAATTTAAGATGTAAAGCAAAGTACTTTTAATTGTCAGACCAATGTTTGAGGCTGTGAATAAGTTTTGTTCCATAAATTAAAGTTTCTATTTTGCAGATTTTGACTATAGAAAGACCTTAATTGGAACACAACCCCTGCAAAAAACAAGAGATTACTGTACTTTCATGTACAGTACTTAAGCTCATTCTTCTCCAAAAACAAATCTTTTAAGTATTATTTTAGGCTGACGAGAATGCTTATTTGTATATGCTAACCGGGAATTAAATGATTTTTGCCCTCCCCAGGTGCACGTGTGATGACTGCAGCCTTTCGCACATCCTGACGTGTGGCATCATGGATTCGCCCATCTCGGAGGATCTGCCCATCAAGCTGCCGTTGCAGGGCGACACTCCTACGCAGGACTACATGTCACAGGTGCACCCGCCCAGCCTCTCGTCCGGAAGCTCGCCCTCTGGTTCCAACTCCAGCTCCCCAATCACCGTCCAGCGGCATCCTCGACTTGTCCTGCCCGCTGGGGACGGCAACACCTTGTGAGTCGAAAAAATTCCCACGCTTGTTAAGATAAACAACGATTATTTTGGGGGTATTTGCTATTCAAAATATAAGTATACATACGCTATTTTAAATTTTCAAAGAAATTGGTCTCCAATGTATTTCACAGTAATAGTTCTTATTTAAAGGGACATTGTGAATTATTTACCCCCTCCTATTGCTAAAAAACTTAATTCATAAAAAAACAAATATATATATATTGGTTTGAGTAATGAGCAAAAATACATGAAGTATCATTTAGTCATATATTGTGCCGATTATCTTGAATTTGACCAATATCTGTATTTGCATTTTTATCCATTTGACGAGCCCTTGTGGCCCAATATCCATCGACTTCCTCTTCCTGTCACAGTCCCAGTTCGTGTGAAAAAAATACTGTACTGTATCTCCAGCACACGAAGAACTTTGACATTTTTATTGCATCTATTCAATATGGTTGGTGTAAAGTGTAAAAATGAGACGATCCGTTTCATTTGAAGTCAAAGTGGAATAAGGAAGATTGATGCAGTTGAGAAAATGGTTAGATCGCTTTTTTATCGGCCACTTTTTACCACGGGGGAGGAAGTAGCCTAACTTTTGAAGCCCATCTTCCAGAAGTTAGTTAAACTTCACTTTATTTTTCTTTATAGAGCATTTTATTTTATGTTTAATTTTTAGTACTAAACAATACAGGTTACTTATACAAGCCTTAAGCATACTTAAATAAACCTTAAACATACATTCCATACAGCATATAGCACTGAAGCAATTTAGAAACTTTCAACTTAGGAATGATCATCTGGAACGTATCTTGTTCTTTGGTAGGGGAGCATCTTTATAACAATTATTCTTTGTTTCTTTGCGTATTATTAAAAAATAACCACGCCAATTTTTAAGCTTTTACAGCAAATAATTATTGAGCCCCAAATATCAGTTATCAGTCAATACTAATAATCTGTATCGGCCCAGAAAAACCCTTATTGTTCGATCCCTAAGACATGTTTTTTTAAATACTCATAGGTTAAGAAATGTGTTTTTATTTTACACAACATGAGGTTCATGTGGGGCAGCACGGCGGCTGAGTGTTAAGCGGAACAGTTCTGAGGTCATGAGATCAAACCTTCCTGTGTGGAGTTTGCATGTTCTCCCCGTGCTTGCGTGGGTTTCCTCCTACACTCCAAAAACATGCATGTCAGGTTGATTGGCCGGTCCAAATTGTCCCTAGGTGTGAATGAGCGAGTGAGTTGTCTGTCTCTGTGTGCCCTGCGCCTGGCTGGCACCCAGTTCAGGGTGTCCCCTGCCCACTGCCCGAAGATAGCTGAGATCGGCTCCAGCACCCCTGCAACCCTACTGAGGATAAGCGGTGCAGATAATGGATGGATGGATGGATGAGGTTCACGTAATGGGTGCTGACATGATTGTCGCTGCTATAGGTACCACCAAAAACCCCGTGTTAGGATGTGCAAAAAATAACAAGAAAAATGGTGCGGTTTGGTCACTTTGAGTTGCCGTAGTTTGTAGTCTTCCTTATACATTTTAAAAATTGTTTTCGGTTGAACGTCACACTACAGCAAATCGAGTGGTCCAATATTACACAGGGAACCTTTAAGGGACCAATTATTTGATTATATATGTTACTTTTCCCCGAGTCGTGATTAAGTTAACAATTACCATATGTGGAAATTCGTCCTTAAAATATGATACTCATAAGAGTTAGAATTTTTTTATCAAATGTCTTAATAAAATATAAGCATAATTGTTTGAAATCAAATACACAAAACAAACTTTAACCCCAACAAATATTTTACCCAATGCCCTAGCAAAAAACCTAGAGCAATTTCATTGAGTGAGCAGTTGGAATGGGCTATAAACAGGCTGCATGCACTCTCTCCTCAACTAATGCCGTCTGCACATACGATAAATATGTTGGTATTCTTGTTTGCAGTATTTTGTGACATTTTTACAAAAGAACTTTGCAAGAAATTATAGTCAAAATGAGCTTCAACACTCATAAGTATCTGCAGGAGGGATACAAATTGTAAGTGGTGTGTTTATGTGTGACACAGGCTCTGGCTCTATTATTATAATTGGAGATTTTGTTCAATTTTGCCTTAAAAAAATGGTGACCTGCGACTTATAGTCCGAAAAATGCAGTAGTCTTATTCTTGAATCCCGATTCCTCCTTCCACCAAGTGTCAGCGATGACGACGAAGTGCCTCCAATGTCCGCCAAGTTCGGTGAGATGTACCACGTAAGCGGCTACCACGAGAGCGGCCCGACCTCCCTCAATGGACACTGCGGCGACATGAACGGCAGTGGCGGCATTAGCGCAACACAAAGTGCAGTTGTGAGTTGTGCAGCTGATCCCAACTTATCAGTTTGATAAACGTCTTTCTGATGGAAAATCTTGTTCTTGTTTTATCGCAGTCGCCTCGCAGCAGCAGTAGTTCGTCCGACTGTGACGAACAGGAGAGGAGGCGGCGGCAGGAGACGAGCAGTCCTCCGCCATCATACAACATCCAGCAGCAGGTAACCAACAGAACTCGATTCACACTGTGATAGGCATTGATGATATATCGATTTTAATCAATTACATTTAGTTATTGTCAATATTGGTACGTTGCGTGAATTAATCAAATATTTTATTTTAATGAGTCCTAGAAGAACACTTTTAAAATATTTTTAATTCTGATGCTTTATATTTGTATTTTTTGCCTTATATATTGGTCTGTATTGTTGACAATACCCCGTTTTTTATATTTTAAATTGTCTTGGTGATTCTTTATGTAACCTTACTAACGAAACCTTCCTTTATATATATTGCTTAAGCTCTCTAATCAAACACAAATAACTTGGTTCTGAGTTCTTCATCCTCAGTGTACCTAAAGTAAATTGAAAGCTGTTCTTGAACCGTTTGGAGAATATGGACAGTTTTGGTCACTTTTGAAAGGTAACAGTCGGAAGTTTTTTACAAAGTAAATTATTGCAAGTGCTTTTTACATTCTGAGTTGCAAAAGAGTGTCGCATGGGCTTCTTAGCTGGAAATAAGGTGGGACAACAGCTTGACCTTACCTGGTCCCAGGTCAAATTGGATCACAATCTGAAAGACTAAACATTCTATTTTACTCATTTTTCTAAAGGTATGTCAATGTTTTTCCAAAACTGGCTATAAAACCTCTGCAACCGTGTATTTCACTTTGGCCAATTTTTAGAACTCGTGAAAGAGTTGTAAATGTTTCACTTTTGTTTCCAAAAGTCAATCGCTGAGAGCACTTGCACGGGATAATCACATGTCAAAATAAATCCTGAGTTCCATGACGCACATGTATTTTCAGTGCGATTTGAATACACATCATAAATATGAATACATTTATGTTGGGAATTTCTTTGGTTAGCTAATGTGTCAATCATTGTTTGAATCGGATACTCCTGGCTAAGGATTTTTGGATCCAAAGTAGGTGATGTCGTTTTTTTTCTTTCTCAATACAGGCCCTTATAGGCTATCGCAGGCTAAGGACCATGAAAAAAAGCTTGCAATAGGCCAAGAGTAGTGTCAATCAAAAGGGCAGAATCGAACAGCCATATTGGAAATCATCTGACGAGTCTGTTTGTCTTTAATTGGGAATTGTTAAGCAAATTGAACAGATCACAGAAAAATTGTCAAAAGATGCAGAAATGCTTTTAGGTGGATTTTTTTCTGTCGCATTATTGTAGTAAATATTTTACACCGTTGGATTTACTGGACTTTTGTGAATGTAATCCGACTTCATAGTTTTCGGCTTCCTTCTTTCAGACTGATTGTGATGTTTCCGTGATGTTTACATTTTGAAATACAGCATATATTGAATCCCAAAAGTTTAAGCTTTCCTATGATATGTGGCATGACGGATTTTGGTGACATGACGTTGTCTTATCAACAACCTGACGTCAAGCAGGCGCGCTGTTAGAACGTTAAGGGGTTAATATGCATTCTATTTTGCACCCTTTTGAGCATAATGTTTGTGTCCCCGCAAAAAGATGGAGCCGGTCCAGCGTACTTGCGAGTGCCACGTTTGTAACCAAGACCCCGCCACCATCCTTGGCCCGACCGGGTGCATTCCCACTGGGCGACTCCATTCGGCTCCTCCCCCAGCTGCAACAAACCATCAGTTCTTTTCGGACAAGATGACCAGCCCTCCCCGACCTGCCCTCCACCTCTACCCGCACATCCACGGCCATCTACCGATGCACAACTTCTCCCGACCACTGCTACACCCTACTCTCTATCCACCCAGTCCTCCCCTGACGCACAAGGTGAACACAAGGACTTGGGCAAGCAAAGTCAGATGAATGTTTTGCCTAACCTATTCACATGTGTTCTTTCTACTCCAAGCCTTTGCCTCCCAACCTAACAAAAGACCACTTGCCAGCCAAACAGACGGCTTTCAGCCCCACCTTACCTGAGCATGTATACCAAAACAGCTTTAGTGGTGGCGGCGGTACCGGCGGCTGCAACAACAGCAGCAGCAACAGTGGTGGCGATGCGGGAGGCAATGGAGGTGATTGGAATAGCTCGTTGCAGTGCCTCTCGCTCAACTTTGAAAGCCTGTGGGATGCAGCTGTAATGAAGAGTTTGGATCAATCGATCAGTCAAGTACTCCTGCCAGAGATGCTGCAAGGTATGATTGGCCAGTTGATGGCGGTATTGCCTACTGTTTGTTTCCTCTCAATGTCACTGCCTACTGGCAATAAATTCTGGAATACAGACCCTGTTTTCGAAAAAAAAAATGTATTCCTCACCTAAATTTAACCTTAAATGTATACCTAAACAGTTTTGGGTTTTTTTTTTTACAAAAAGTGTATTTTTTTCTCCCCACAATAATGTGAATAATGTAAAATATGTTGCAAAATTTTCCATGCGCCGGGGGACTTGAGAAATGTACTCCGAAAATCGACCCATCTGGCTTCTTTGCTGCAGAGCTGTGACTTAATAGAATATACCGGAATAGAATATACCTGTATTGTCAATGTTACAACATGGGATATATTGTGACAACGAAATTGGACGTGGCACTCCAGTTCCACATTTTACAGTGAGGATAAGGAAAACAAAGAGATAAAGGAACAAAGAAGATGTTTTAACTGTCTTTGTTGTATAGGCTTTGTTTCCTCCGGAGAGAGGTGTATGAGGGGGTGAGGGACAGACAGAGATGGGCGGATCCAACTAGATGTTTAATCTTACTGTACACACGGTCCAGTGTTTTTTCCCTAATTGCTCAGTCCACGTGTTGAATGGATTTGGGAAGTACAGTCCTTAAACATGCCCGATTAAAGTCGCTGGCGACGGTTAAAAGCTCCGTCGTGGTGTGCAAGCTGCTATTTATTGATAGCAGCGGGCAGAAGATTTTGCGCTATGCTAACGTTAGCATCCGGTGGACCGTTAGTTGAGGTAACATAAAACTTCCAAAATGTTGAAACATATTAACATAGCATGTGAGGCCAGCTTTGAAACACACAGTGATTGTAGAATAGGGCGATTGCATACCGCTCATTTCTGCTTGGAAGTAAGCCATTGTGGCTTTTTGTTTGTTTTCCCGCATGTGTCGCTGTAGGTAAAATTTTTCCGGTTAACTTGCTGTTACGATTGAAAGGCTGCCGACCGCTTTCCTGTTTTGTTTGCCCTCAGCTGATGCTCATTGGCTGACGACCGTGTGATGTTTGGCCAGCTAGCCTAGAGTTAGCATCAGTTTTGCGGTGTCCCTTGGGTTATTCCCCAGACGGTTTCCCGTTTATCGCTGTACTGTTGCCGCTTTTTGTTGTTAGTTCTGTTAGCCAGGCTGCTCACCGTGTTTCTAGCCTCGTGTTAGCGCTGGTATTACGGCGTTCCTTGGTTTTGATTAGTCCTGGCTGGCCCGGTGTTTCTCGCCATAGCCTTCGGTACTTTCCATTGTTGGTTCCATGTTTGCCTGGCTGATCACCGTGTGTTTTTTTTTTTTTTGATCGGCTAGCTTGGTGTTAGCGCCGGTATTACTATGTTCCTTGGTTTTGATTAGTCCTGGGGGGCCCCTTTTTTCTCACTTCAGCCTTATCCACTTTCTGTTGTCGGTTCCTGGTTAGCCTGGCTGCTAACAGCGTTTTTTTTTTTCATGGGCCAGCCTTGCTTTTTTTTTTCGTTAAGGCTGCAACTGCCTTTCCTTAATCGGTCCTGGTTACCCCCTCATTGGCGGCTCTCTGTGTGTTTTTCCCCAAGTTACCCCATTTTTGGCTGCTCGATCTTCGTTGTCCCATTATTGCATTCACCTGCAACACGCCTAGGCATTAGCCATTAAAACCTAACAAACTTTAGCTTAAAACACTTTTAAATCTCTACTAATTTAGATGTGATACAATAAGACAACTGGCTTGCTACGATGCCGGTGTTTCTCCAATGACGTCTCGGCACAGTATGACAATGCTTTCTTCAAAATGCATTATCTCTGAAAATAAGTAGAATATTCCAATGGAATGTATATAGATTTCACGCCATAAACATTTACTATTACTTTCCATTTTGCATGTTTAAGAATTCCGGTATACCTTTTAACAAGTTCTTTCTCTTTCCAGCTGAAATGCTGGACCAGCCCCTCACTGACGTCCCACCTACACCAGCTGTCGCCCAGGCAGACCACCACCACCATCCCTTGCTACCCATGAGCCCCGCACCCCATCCTTCCTCCTCATCATCCTCGTCCCTGTCTTCGTGTTCATCGTCAGAGGCACGGGAGCAGAAAAAGAGTGGCGCCAAGAAGAAGTGTCTGTACAACTTCCAAGATGCCTTTATGGAGACAAACCGGGTGGCCATGGCGACGTCTGCGTCCATGTCGTCTGCGTCGTGTACCCCCACCACTGTCCAGTCAAGTAAGAACCAACCGATTTTTTTTTTTGTGTATACTGAGCTTTTGTGTCTAACGCACACCGCTAATTTTTATGATACGTTAGTATCAAATTTAGTTGCACTTTTTCTCAGCTCAATCAAAGCATCGTAGTTCAACAATGTTGTGTTAACTATTGCAACAGGATTTGAACCGCTGTTCATTACCACTAGACCAATGGCTATCAAGTGGTCTGACTTCCAAACCCACCGTCCCACACTAATTACAGGCCGCGGACCAAATCAGTAAAAAAATTCCACTTCTCAAATGTATTAAATGAAGTCATGTCAAGTCATGTTTATTTGTACAGCCCTTAATCACAAAGAGTCTCAAAGGGCTGCACACGTCAAAGACTATTGCAAACTTATTACAGACTATTATGACACCATCCCCTCATCTAAAGCCTACATGAGGGCAAATGATACACATATTATCAACATAGAATATAGGTTATTCATATGCTATAGAGTAGAAGTGTGTTTTAAGCTTAGATTTAAACTTTTACACTGAGGTTGCAAATCAAATCTCAGGGGGAAGAGCATTCCACAGCACCGGGGCCCGAATGGAGAACGCTCTCGGACCTGCGGATCTCTTCTTGGCTCTTGGAATCACTAGTAGACCAGCGTTTTCAGAGCGAAGGCTCCAGACCGGAACATAGGGGAAAATAAATCTGAAAGATATGAGGGAACAAGTCCATGCATGATTTTGTATAATACCAACAGAACCTTAAAATCACATCTTAAGCTAACAGGGAGCCAATGCAGGTTATCCAAAATCGGCGTGATGTGATCGGACTTTTTTGTCCTAGTTAAAAGCCTTGCTGCGGCATTTTGTACCAGCTGAAGACTCTTGACTTCTGGACTTCGGGAGACCGGAGAGTAGTGCATTACAATTACAGTAATCGAGAAGGGAGGTAACAAACGCGTGAATTATTATCTCCGCATCCGACAGAGACAGTATAGGACGAATTTTAGCAATGTTACGAAGATGGAAGAAAGCGGTTTTAGTAATTTTCTTCACATGTGTTTGAAAGGACAGATTGGGGTCAAAAATGACACCTAGATTTTTAACTGAGTCACTCTGGGTGATGTGACATTTGTCAATGTTCACAGCAGTTTTTTAAAATAAGTCACGGCATTTAGATGGACTAATAACTAACATTTCGGTCATTTCGGAGAACTAAAACAATGGTGCATCCTGTTGAATAACAGATGGTGATTGTAGTATTCCGCGAATGCGTAGTGCTCATTTTAGCTTGGAGTAATTGGAACTTTGCTTCCCGTGTCGCTGGCAGACTTCTGACTGTTTTGTCCAAGTAGTGTGCTTTGATCATCAAAAGCTGCTTGGAGTAAGTTTACCTGCTGTCTTGTACAGCGTGAATTCCTTTTTTGGGTCCCCACCCACTAGTTTAGAAACACTGCACCAAACCACTCATATTTTAATGACACAGGAAAAGGCATTACATTTGATCTCATCCACTATTTCAACGCACACCACTACTTTGCTAAATCCATGAGGGCTTTATTAAAATCATTTATTGACACCGAACTATGTTTACAGAGTCCGCCATGAAACTCAATGAGTGTCCCGGCTCCTAGGCTTTGTAGCGTATAATGAACTGACCGATAACGGATAATGGATAATGAATAACGAAGATAGAACAATAACCCTTAAAAACCCCAAACCCCCCCCCCCCACCTAGTGGGTGTCGCATAATGTGGTGCTTGCAAACTTTGAATTCCATTTATCGGCTTGTGTTAATATTAATATTTGCTTTTAATTGGTTGGCGCTTTTAAAACTCGAACAGTAACAATTGTGGTTGGCCAAAACTCCATCCCTCCCTACAAAACGCAGTGCTTTGCAGTTTCACAACCGCACTACGTTTAAACTTCTGACTTTGACTTCGGACTTTTTGTGTGTGTATGTTTTGAACCAGCCAAGGTTCGAACCTTTTCTTGTTTCAGCTGCACCTTTTGTTGTAGTGTGTCGGCTCCCTCACCTCCACGACCCCGGTTTGAATCTTGTTGCACAAAATGCATTGTGTAAAACCTTGTGTTGTAACGCACACCTTTAAATACTATGCATTTCCAGTCTTATCCACCTTACTCTGCGGTATATAAGCTGCACTGAGTTTTAAAGCACACTTTCAAATTTCTAATCAATTCGGGTTTTTTAAGTGTGCCGTTTTGTGCGGAAAATACAGTAAATTCTAACTGATTTGGAGTTTTGTTTGTGTGCCAAGATTTCAAGGCCAAGAGTCGAAATCACAAGTTTTATTGACTGGACTCCATCCAAAATCAAATGTTGTGTCTTATTCTCGTCTGTTTCTTCGTTTCCCCAGATGATGTATTTCACAGTTTGGGTAAAGAGGACCACAGGCAAGTCTGCCCGGCTGCCCCTCGAAACAACCCCAGTGCACCGAGCCCCCTCCCACCGCTTTCCGGTTCCTGCCTCCCTCTGGCCCCCGCAACACACCTCAACGCCATGGTGCCGCAGGCCTTCCCCAAGATAGCCGCCCCCGCGCCGGACTTTGGGGAGGTCCACCCTGGTCTGTGCCTTCCGCCAGCCGAACCGGCCATTTCCTCGTCGGACGGTCCACTCAGCGCCCCTCCAAGCATCTGCAGGTTCGTTTACGACCCATTGTGTAACAAGTCTGAGGTCTCTGAATGCACATCCTCACTTTTTTTTCTCCGTGCTTCTTGAAGTGATCCCGAATGCGAGGGACATCGGTGCGAAGGGAGTAGGTCGTACGAGCACCCGCCCTATGATGGAGAAGAGAGCCAGGATGAGGATAGCTGCTCAGACCATAGCTCCTCCACATCCACCTCCACCAACCAGAAGGAAGGGAAGTACTGTGACTGCTGCTACTGCGAGTTCTTCGGCCATGGCGGGGTAAGAAGACACAACATATACTGTAGTTATCCATCCCATATACATTGACCCCAGTACTTGGAAGATTAATTAGTTCCCAATTCAAACTCGTATCTAGAAGTTCTCATATCTGAAATTAATTTTAATTTTAAGAAACAAATGAACACCGATTCATTGGTTCCTTGGCCTCCCATAACCTTACCCCAGGTATCTTTAAAACCCTGCTTTCTGATCACTAAAAACACTTCCAAATAGTAAATCAAACATAAACTTAACATAAACGCCACGCTGTGCTCTGTAACACTGGCCCTGACTTGCACCAGACTAGTGGTCTAATATTAAACATTGGGGCTTTAAAGATTTTCTATCTGCTTACAATGCCCAACTGAGTTCAAAGAGTTCTGCTGCCGCTCTTTTATCTTTTAACAAAGCTGTCCGTTGCTGTTAGTCAAGTCAAGTCATTTTTATTCGTATAGCCCTAAATCATGAAGAGTCTCAAAGGGCTTCACAGATTATTACACTATATTACACAGACTATTTTTCAGCCGACGAGAAGAGTAGGTTATTCATATACTATGGAGTAGAAGTGAGTTTTAAGCTTAGATTTAAACATTTCCACCGAGGTTGCAGATCGGATCTCAGGGGGAAGAGCATTCCACAGCACCGGTGCCCGGATGGAGAACGCTCTCGAACCAGCAGAACACTTCTTTGCTCTTGGGATCACCAGAAGACACTCGGCACTCTCAGATCGTAGGCTTCGGACTGGGACATAGTGGGAATTCAGATCTGAAAGATAAGAGGGAGCAAGTCCATGTATGATTTTGTATAATGTTAAGAGAACCTTGAAATCACATCTAA